>NW_023458564.1:5751853-5752064 GCF_013731165.1 Rhagoletis pomonella | reverse complement strand
TTCTTTTCTTTTCTTTTCTTTTCTTTTCTTTTCTTTTCTTTTCTTTTATTTCGTGATTAGCAAGCTTCTGCATTGGGTATAAAATAGGGAACTGAACTAAGTTGTGGCCTTCAGTTGAGTTTTTATGACTCCTATATCTGTAATTGCGTTATATCGTTCTTAAATAAACTGAAATAAAAACGATCGATTAATTGTAATGTATGCAATTAGT
>NW_023458564.1:5659837-5751843 GCF_013731165.1 Rhagoletis pomonella | reverse complement strand
TAAACTGAAATAAAAACGATCGATTAATTGTAATGTATGCAATTAGTTTGCAAGCGTGTGTTGTTGTTGAATACCTCTAATTATTTTGATTATCTCAAATTGTACTTCACTTAGCATGGGTAGAACTCATTTTGATCCTATTCGTATTATAATTTGTGTTGGTATGTTTGTCGCTCTTTCACGGTAAAACTCAGATTAACCAATATGATATTCCTGAAAAGAGTTGCTATCTTTTTCCAAAAACTAAAATCAATTAATTTATCAATCTATCAATTAATTTATATGTTAGACAAAATATTATGATTTCTTCCGAAAATATTTTTGAGGAGCGTTGCCACCTGTTCAAAAAGCTAAATCATTTTTTTTATATGAGTATCGAATGAAAGAACTTTAAGAAAGGTTTCATTCAAAATTTGTTATGAAGAGAGTTGCCACCATAGGCACCAAGCGAAGTATTCCGAATTAATTTTTTTAACGGCTGCCACATGTTTGCAAACTGAAATCCAATTAACCAACAACAACCGTATTTTGAAACATTTTACATATTTTATTCAAATTTTATTAATTAGCTTTCACGCTGTAGTTAGCATGTAAGTAAGCCGCTAAGTGGGTTACCGTTTGAAACCCTTTAATATACTAAAACCAATAAAATAATATATACACTCGCCGTAGCTTTTGGCCCGGGCACTACCTGGAGCACACTTTCCAGGAAGAGAAAAAGGGTTCCACTAATAGCCCGCTACATGTGTTATTTGTTATTCAACTTGTTAAAGTTGTGTAACCCAGGTTCCATTCTTGGTCAATTCAACAAAAAAGTTTTCTATCGAAGAGGTCGTCGACTATTTAAATCATTTTGATGCGGAGAAAACTACGCTGTTTACCAGAAGTGTAAAGTTTAGTTCATCCTGCTGGTAGAATAAAACTGAGAAATTGTTTCATAATTTGAATGCTTTATCTTGGGTCTTCTTTTTTACAGAAGGAAAGGAAAGCCAGTTGAAGAAAAAAAAAGTATTCTTTATTTTATGTACATATCTGTCTTATGCAAGCTTTCTATTGATGTCATGGGCGGTCTAAATCATTTCTACTTTAGCGCAAACGTATCTGTGCATGCAAATATTTTTAGTCGTCTTCCTGTAGAAAAATCAATGCTCTCTTGTTGGTTGCGTATGACCGCAAATACTGAAAGCTTGTGGAAGAGCAGCACGCCAGCTTGTTTGACTGTCTATGCAGTGGTGAGCACTTCAGTGATTGCAAAAGCACACACACACACACTCACTAGCGCACACAAATGATTCTCGAAATCCTCAAAGGAAATCGAAGCTAGCAACAGAAGTCGGCAGCAGCGGTCTTTATTCGTTCAGCAGCGTATTTCATTTGTATCCTGCTTGCTATATTTCGTTCTCGTTTTTTTGCTCTCACTCTTTACAGCTTTTGCCATAGTTCCACTGCCATTAATCCTTTTCCCAGAGCGCACGCAGTACATATCTACTTACATAAAAACATATGATTGTGTACATGTATATTAGGGTGGCCCAACATGAGTAAAGTCGGAATTTTAATGCTCTCACCCCCTAGGATTGTTCTACGGTGAAAAAAATATACCCCTATTTTTTATTTTTAAATCAAAAAATGTTTAGAGGTCGCTCAAAGCGCTTAAAATAATCCAAGGAAAACTTTGGTTCTCTTCATAAGATTTCCATTTTCTAATACTAACGATTTTTTTTTGGTGCCCGATTGCATTTTTTGGGGTTTTTGGGGGATTGTGGCGGACCTATTAATTATAGTTACTATGAGCAAATGGTTAAATAAACCATCGGGTATTATTCTAGGGAATCTCCTGCAGAGAAGCAGAGTTTTCCGATCGAAAAATATCGATTGTTAAGAATTCTATACCATTTCTAGGAATTAATGTTTTTTCTCCTCTAAAAATTTTTTGATAAAAAAAAAAATAGTTGTATATTTTTTCGGTATAGAACAATCCTAGAGGGTGAGAGCATAGAAATTCCGACTCCACATTTTCTTATGCATTTTTGGACCACCCTAATGTATATACAGGATTCAGCACTGACGTGCTTGACGCCCACAAGTGAATACAGTCTCACTAAAGTACACAGCGAACTGCTACGGAATATGCAGACTGACAGATCCATCAACACAGTCGCTGACTCGAATGCATGGCGTAACGAAAAATCCGGAAAAATTTGGTCGATTTCAGTGAATTGTTTTAATATGTGTGTACGTATGATTGTAATGTTACGCTGTCTAAGAATTTCTCAAAGTTTTAAGCAGTCAGTTTATTTCAGGGAGGGAAAATAATCATTATTTTTTAAATTTATTTATATTTTATTTAAGTGGAAAAATAAAACTTAAAAATAATGATTATCTCTGAGCGAAAAAAGTAAAAATTATAAAATAAGCATTATTTGTGATCGAAAAAATAAAAATTAAATAGTAATTATTTTCGTTGAGCGAATAAGACGCAATAATAATTATTATTGTTAAGCGAAAAAAACATAAAATCTTAAAATAATGATTAAATGGTGATTTAAATTATTTTACTCATAACGAGTTTCGTCCCTGGTTTATTTACCAGGCCTTCAAGGTAAATGCAGATCAGTGCACCCGTCTAAGCAAATTTTGACGGCTTTGCCAAAGTTGCTGATAATACCTTCGCCACTCTTCGCACAACAACAAACGTCCATCTAGGAGAAAGTCGAGCTCCGAAAGGTGGTCACTGCTGCAGCGGCACACTTAATACTGACCGCTAGACACGCCGTCCGAATATACCGTCTCAATATAGCGACGAATAGCAAACGTGGGTGAGTATCTACACCGGAAGATCACAGGATTGCCCGTATCAAGGATCACAATAGGGATATATCATAAATCGAATGCCTTTATCTAACCCGACGAAGCCAGATGCCACGGTGGAAATTTTATTCTGTGTATCCCCGATTAAGCTGATTGAACGCGAAGAAATTAACGAGCTATTTTATCCAGCAGTTTACTCTGCACACTTCGTTGAATAACACAACGCCTCTCAAAACCCAATGCAAAGCAGTTTTTGATGCCGAATTTTCTATATGTTTTTTCATATAAAAATTAAAATAACTAAATGAGAATGTAATTGTGAAAATATTTTTGAAGCAAATTTGACTAAATTTTAGCCGCTTTTCATTGAAGTGAAGTTTTGTGGCATTTGTGTTGCTGGTTCCAAGCGGAGGGCTCCACTCCGCCTCATTCAGTATGAACAGCCGCAGCAACACTCGCCACCGCTCGGCTCGGAATCGCTTTCCCTGTGTACATACGAACCCGAATGCTAGAAGAGTGATACCATTACTAAACCGCCCAATGACAGGGAGTCTTATTAACGGATAACTCTTCTTTCCCCTTTAGTAGAGACACTTGATACGTTATTACTCACGTATTTTACGGGGAACCTCAACGCCGCTATGCATCAACGCGGCTTCGCATATGTGAGAGACCTTTACTTGTAGCGATAGACTTGTCAAGGGCCTTTGTTACCGTTTTTTAATCCACGGCCTGAGTGGTCGATAGTCGTCAGTAATTTTTCAAAATCAAACCATGTAGCCTGGCAGGATTAAACAAGAGTCCCAAAGGGTTGAGTCCTTTACCAAGTTCGGTCTAATTTCTCTCTACATCTCGAAGCTTCATCAGCCACTACAAGGACTTTGCCTCATCTTCTAGGCTAGTGTTGAGACGGACGATCTCAGACGCCACCAGCGTTGCGCATTTCCTGAATGCGGTGCTTTTGCGATTCAGGTAAGCAGCACGCATTCCGCTTTCAGAAATCAGATTGAAGAAGTCGCACGACAGTGTGGACCGCTTTGTCAAAATAAACGTTTGGTTCGCACTCATCGGAGATTTAATCTACAATTTTGGCGGACTTAAGGTTGTACTTAACGTTACGTTATAAGTACTGTAAGCTACGCTTTTTAATTATTTTGAAAAGTGACCTACCAACCTAATGCAATGCACTTCTCATGCGAGACAAAACCAACACCGCGGGCCAAACAAAAAACAAAAATGACAAAAAATTTCCGACGAGCTAACGCAGTGGAGACGGCGGGGTTGCTGGTAGGGAACACAACAAGACTGAGTACCAATATATTTCAGCAGCTAAATTTGTTTACAAAAACTTAAAGGGTAACCGGTATTAATTATAATTATCAGCAAGTAATCAATAGCAAGACAAACCTTACTTTTGGGGTGTGCCCAAAAATTACAACATAAATTTGAACCGAAATGTTGAAAAGAACTAAATAAATGGACTTTTCACAAAATCAAAACCTTGTTTTAAGTGCACTCGAGGTGAGGTCTAACCACAAGATTACGAACCCACTCGCACTACCACCCGGGCTGGGGATAATTTCAACCCGCCAAAAGACAGGGTTCTGGTTGCATAATGCTAAGAGGACGTGACAAGGAACACAATTGGGCAGAAACACAAAGAATACTTAGGCTTTGATCGGGGTGTTCCTGTGGGGTTTGCTGCCCAAGCACGCCACCGACGCTTACAAACAAACACCACGGACTTCCTATTGCCGTCATATCCCGGATAACACAAGTGCCGCATAAGAGAAAAAGGCGACATTCTATTGAGGTGGCGTAAAAGCAAAGCGTCGAAAATTATTGAAATCGGACTAAGATTACGATCACATTTCATACAACGGTAAATTTCAGAAATGCTTGAAACTTCGATATTTCGAAATTTAAAGAAGCTAAAGACGCTGAAAAGAAGTAACATTATTTGGAATTTTGGAAAATGGGCATGATGCCGCCCACATACGATTATATAAGTTTATCTTATTACTTCTAACTGAACGTTCTATCGAAGATGTTTAAAATAGGGGTAAAAACACCCCTGTTTATCATGTAGCGGTAGATTTCGGAAAGGTGAAAAACATATCGTTGCTTGGCGCGCAATACCTCGTATCCGCCAAATGCAATACCACGTATAAGATAGCCCGAAAATTTCATAAAAGGGCGAATAAACTTATTTTCTTCAAAACGTTTGTGCAATTATCTGTTTATGCATCACAACGATAAAAGCAAAATACAAGTTTGACAATTTTTCGAAATTCGAATTATTTTGTAAGTTATAGCTATTAACTTTTTTCGAAATTGTTTGGATTTTATTTGTTTTCTGGCGATTGGTAATACCGATTCTGCAAATTTTTTTAACAATTAAAAATGATGATGGTTTCTTCCCATTTTAATTTTTTGGTTAGTCATAAAATTTTTCTTTTATACAATTTATTAAGGTTTTCTTTTTAAATTGTACTGACATCTCAATGGCTTTAAAGTCGCATTTTGGGCTAATACTGTTGTGCCTTTTTTCTTTTATCGTTGTGAAGCGTAAAGATAATTGCACAAAAAGATCGACCTTCGCAAAAAGGTGGCCCTTTTCACAAATTTTTACTCGGGATCGGGATTGAATATTTAGTCCAGCGCTCATCTCTAGCGCATTTCCCACCGACTTCACCACATGCCTTACCAAATTCTTTACAGCAGCGGGAAAATAGAAGATTTTTCTGATGTTTCCGTTACGCTTTGTGTGGCTTTGCCTGTCCGCCGCTGCTCTTGGCCACAAAAAAAAGGAAAAATAAAAACAATTCCCTCACTTCTTTCATATACCGCCGCCGCTGTTGGTCTGTTGGTTTCGCAACTCCTCTAAATTATTGTTCCCTTAAGCAAGTACAGACATGCCAGCGCAGTTGTACGGTACGACAAACATTTTTATATTAGCCATAAAAATATTATTCCTCCCACGCTTTCTGCTAAATAAATACTTATGTATCTCACTGATACGGGCTTAACTATGTATGTATGTATGTCATACATATGCATGTACATATCGTCGCCTCAGAAAACGGATGACGAATGTGCAAAATGACGATTTTGGGATTTTGATGCAGATTTACTAAGTTGGACATGCTCTTTCGATTTCTGCAATCCATTTTTTTATATCTCCATTAGTTTTTGAGATATTTCCTGCGCATTTTGTCGTATGTTACATAATATTAATGATTGGGTATGCCTTTTGTTGTATGTGCTGAAAATGCGTCACATACGACAAATTCCCATACAAACGTACCTTTTTTTAATCATAAAACATTTGTCGTATGTGGCACATACGACAAATTCCCATACAAATGTAATCTTTTTTTAATCATAAAACATTTGTCGTATGTATCGCAAAACTTTGAACTTACGAAAATTCGATGGTCCTCTACTATAACGATACAATTAAAATTGAAAATTAAACTAAGTAACTAATTTTAAAATTTTAAATTTTTAAATTTTAGCTTGCACTGAGTCTCCAATGAAATGAAAGAAATAAAAATGTACAAAAGACTGAATTTAAGTATTGTTTTTTGTTTTTATATAAAGAAAACGTATGTTCGTAACATATTTACAGCATAAGAGATGTACAGATTTTTTTTATTAAATACATGATTATGTTTTTGTTATGTTTTTTCTAATAAGTAATCATTATTTAATAAATATGTCTGGTTTTTTCATCAAATTATACCATCGTCGTTGAAATAGATACTTTACTATTGTCGTATGTTCTGTGGACAAAACAAAGTGGTGAGTAAACGCTACTTACGACAAATGTATACGGAATGAAAAGTAAATTTTCTCATTAACGTTAAGAGATATTAAATGTAAAAATATGGAAAATCAAAACTAATAACACCAACTACGTCTCCTTCAAAAGTTACAAAAATCTACCGTACAGTTTCGGATTAATTCGACCTTAAACTTCAAAGTCAATTTTCTCAAAACCGTGTTTTGTAACATTCGACATCCGTTTTCTGAGACGACGATATGTATGTTGGTAAGTACATCAAAATGTATGTTCTGCTCCTTTGCTTACTTAATATTTCTCTCAAGTTTGAGTGTCTTAATATTGTTTATATTCTTGTATTCTGACTCACTAGTCGCCATCACTTTTGCACCAGTAAATGTGAACAAAAGCTGTTGTCCCTGGCGTTTCAAATGTACTCGCTTTTGCACTCACTTCATCCAAAGGGGTATTGTCGGTTATATGCTTACTTTATGGGTTTGCGCGCATGAAAGCGTAAATATATTTTTTAATGTTTCAGATTGCATTCTGTCTCTAAAGGAGAGCATACATACATATATAGATACAGATGTACACATGTACATACTTATGTTCACACAATTTCACATTTATTCCATTCATTGAATAGCATTTTCGTACAGTTATTTCGGTTGTAATGGAAGTTAAGATCTGCAAGTAATTACTGCGGGCTTTGTTGTAAAAAAACTATCTTTGTCCCCGATTGAAAACATTAAAAATTTTAAGATTATTTTAGACTTTGCTAATGTGTAGGTAGATTATATTCTGTCTTATTCTGCCTTATCCTGAGTTTCGCCCGAAAAAAAATTCTCCCGAAAATTTTTCATCCGATCATAGTAAAGAAAACTGAACCGGTTCGGTGAAAATGAAACTCATGATAAGGCTGATTATGTATATAAATAACTAGCCGTGCCTTGGCTTTTTCGCTGCAACACAAAGTTAAATTTAAGTTTTGGCGTGTAAACTTGCAAAATCAAGTCTATCGAAATACATATTAGAGGGCTGCATAAATGGTTTCGGATGGATGTTCAAACATTTTTTTGACATTCGCTTGTATATCACTTCATTTCCTCACAGCTTTCAAATACTGTCGGAGGCACATTTGAAAAACTACTGCAAAGAGGTAATCAAAACATGGCTTCAATAAAACACTAAGCTCTACTTCATTAACTGACTAGTGCCGACTACTGCAATGGTTTTGATAAATACTGTATGATACGGATCATATCTCCGAAGAAAACAACAGAACCTCAAATACGTGTCAGCTGTATTTATTTTCACGCGTGCTGATTCAAACTCAACATTTGAAAGCATGTTTACATGTCTGGCTTTAGATGAGTGCGCAAAGAAGCTTGCCACAATTTGATAATTTCCAGAGGCTCAGGGTTCAGATCCCATTGCAAGGAAGCATGGAAATATTTTTTATTTTTTTTGTTGATCTTAATTATGAAAAAGCATCCGTGAAGTGGAAAACACTTCACTTTAATATGGGCTTATTTGAATTGAATATCTCCATACTAAATACTAAAATGTGTATACTAAAATTTATTACGAGTTGGGTTGGTGCTCTTTCATATGCGTATTTTTTAAATTTAGCGCATTTTTTTTTAATTCTAAAATTTGTTTCCCACAGTATAATTATGTTATCTAAACTCAGCAAAAATGTATCCAATTCATCTTAATTTTAAATACTTCAATGAAGAAGAGCTTCGGTTTTTATTAATAACTTAGCAATTGCTTTTTCTTAAAATTGCAGAAATTTTACTTAAATTTATTTGAAGTAAACGAGTAAAAGGTCTAAATTTTTAGGAAAAAGCAATTGCTTAGTTCTTATTCATACTGTCCAATGTCACGGACGACAAGGAATTTTTTGATAAAAGGCAATCACCATAAAAAACCAAAAATCGAAAAAAATGATTTAGTTTGAAATAAAGTTTTGAAATGACTTAAATTCGAAGTTTATTTTAATTTTATGACAAAAACAAACTAAAAAAAAAAACAAAAATACATCAACTAAATACTTCATGAACATTTTTAATTTAGTGGTGAATTAATCTGAACAGGTATCGCAATTTTCGTTATTTTATTGCAAGCAGTTAAAATTCAAAATGTTATTTTAGCTGAAAGTGCGACTTATTTTTAAGAAAAATCAAAACCGTGTATGTACCGAAAATGCCACATATTTATTCCCTCATTTTGTACGATATATCGTACAAATTTCAACAGGCCGTATACCAAAAAACATTTTTTCACTTTTGACTTTAAATTTTACGGTTCTTTTAGACAAGATAATTGTGATCGGGCTGGATCTAAGGGAAATACCTATCATCCGATGTTTTCTTGTAGTTTTTTTTTTAGGTTAAATCCCGAGTTGTGATTTTAAAGCGGCACGATTTGGAGTCTTTAAACTTGCTACCTCAACCAACGATGACCACAGTTTTCAATTTGTTATAAACAATGTCAAAGTTTCGTTTCAAAAAAGCCTTATCATATCAAAAATTATATCATGTACTTTGTTGATATGAAAAAAAACAATAATATTAATTATGAGGAAGTATCATTTTTGTATGTGAAACCAAGAAAGAACTTTTCTACTATGCTTAAATGCTTTCTCGTATTTTTATAAGTGGCCTTTCCGCTTAACAACCCTTTTCCGTTTAGCAGATCTGTTTTAAAGTAGGTTTTCTCCGATTTGTACGAAAAAAACTTCGCTTACCGTCACATAAATTTTTTCAAAGCTTATTTTTGCTTACAACATGTCCCTCTTTGTGCGCAACTGTACACTGATCAGAGATCAGTAGTGACGATGAAGACCCAGAAGAGAATAATGCCGCTATAGCGACTAGTGTTAAAGAGGGCTTATTCGCATTAATACTTAAAACAAATTCACAAAAAAAAACAGTATTGAAAAAATTTTTTAAACCTAAAACTAAACCAATCACACTTTTTCTATTTCCGGTTTGCAGCGGGGTACAGTATCCCGTTCTAGTATCTACCCATCATATCTCAGTTCTTCTCGCCCTAAAGTATTACCCTAATGCCAGTAAATGAAAGCTGGCCAAAAAACCATTAAAATTTTGCTCAGGTATTATTGTTTGTCCCCTTTATCAGAATTCATTTTCAGAACCTTGCTGTTTTGGAAGAAGTGTGATTATGTTGTTTGATCTTGGCCGTCAGGGAAACCAATGTTCAGAAAATCTATGAAAAGAGTTACAAAGGCCCTTATTATGAGCTGCATTCGATTTTCGATCTTCGCTGGTTATCGAAGATCGAAGATCGAATGTAAAATTGGTATTATGAGCTATGCAACTCTGTCGAAATTTTCGTTGAGTATCGAATTTTCAGTCGAACAGAATTTTGCTTTCGATGCTGTAGCGTAGTGTGAGAAAATTGTTGAAAATGTAAGTATTTTGCGTTTGTTTTTTATTGTTTAGCGTCTAAACGCTAATTTTAAACAATTTGTATTAATTTGATGCAGGTCTAAGGTCGTGAGTACTAAACAGCAACTCGAAAGGCTGGTTTCATTGATGGAAGAAAATCCTCAACTTGCGAAAGGGATTTGTACGAAGCTTCAGGCGGCAAAAAAGTGGGAAGATATTGCGCTGGAGCTCAATTGTTTAGGACCACCAATTAGAACGACAGCAAAGTGGATTAAGGTGAATTAAAGTAATTTTTCATTGTATAAGAAAATTTCAGCTTTGTGTTTTCAGGTGTGGGCTGACATGAAATCGAAGACCAAAAAGAAAATGTCACAAAATAAGGCTGAATACCGAGCAACAGGTGGAGGACCAAACAGGCTTCAATCTTATACAAATATTGAGGAGGCCATAATTGGATTACTCGAGCTTGATGCCTGTGTGAATCCACCAGGAGCGGAATTCGGCCTAGATATAAGTGATAATCAACGCCTAGATTCGCCTGAGCCGGCTCCAGCAGATGAAAACCAGCCACCATTCGATTTGGAAACGAGCAATGAAGACCGAATCTATGTAGTTGGCGAAAATACAACACGAACCCCCAGAAAAAAACGGTGCCACAAAACGGAGAGACTGAGGTTGTTGGAAGCCCAGACAAATGCCCAGAAGGCTTTTTATGAAAACGTAATTTCGAACATAAATGAAATTAAAAAAAGTGCTAGGGAAACTGAAAAATACGCAAAAAGAACGTACTACTTAAAAAAAGACTCAACCAAAGAACTCTTACAAATGAAAAAAGAAAAATTAGAAATTTATAAAAGTGAAGTTATGTGAAAGCAGCAAGATCGGAAAGCAAAATTGCAACTAAAGGTTGCACTTTTAGAAATGAAGAAAAAAAATGTTGCCTAAACCATAACTTATAATTATATTTTTAGCGAATGCATTCAAGTGTTAATTTTTTAGTAGTATTAAGAAGGCTTTATTAATCTTTAAGTAATATATGTAAGTGAATTAATGATATTTTTTGCCTGTGATATGAATTGAGAAAGGCTGTAAAAACTTTTATGTAGATTTTTTAAAAACATGAATTTATGTGATTTTTTATTCAATTTTTAATGTGCATATGTACCTTCATATCTTAAACCAATAATATTTATGAATTTAATAAAAGATACTGGAATACCTTTATTAATACTTTTTCAGTTATTTACAAGGTTCTTAAAATTTCATTTCTGATGTCTTCTGCTTCTGAATTCTCAATTGATTCCATCTCAACGACTCCGGCATCATCGTCGTGAGGCTCATTTGAAAACTCTTCTCCGTCGGGTATTTCTACATTATAGAATTGACAAATGTTGTGCAAAGCTGCGCACACATTTATTATTTGTGTAGCTTTCTTTGGAGTGTAATGAAGAGCTCTCGCCTGCAATAAACATCTGAATCTATTTTTTAAAACTCCGATTGTTCGCTCTATAATATTTCTGGCTTTTGCATGTTGTTTGTTGTATGTTCTTTGAGGAGATCCTTCCTCAGAATTTCTGAACGGCGTCATCAAGTATGGTTTTAGAGCGTAACCAGCATCACCTAACGTGGATAAAAATAATTTAAAAAAAGGAAATAAATGTAGGTTTTGTATTTGATCATACCCAGTAGCCAAGTATTACGAATACCATTATGATGTTGCTGTTCTAAGTGTGCTTTCAATGATGACATATGAAAAACCATGGAATCATGTGTCGCTCCCGGATTTTTTGCATTTATGTATCTTATTTTCATTGTGTGATCACAAACCTAAAAAAAATACAAAAGTGTACACATCTACAATTAGAGATTCTTAGCATGTATGTACGAAAATATATATACTTACAACCATAGCATTAATGCTGAAGAATCCTTTTCTGTTGTAATATAAATGCTGGAATTCCTTCTTGGGAGCGACAATTTTAATGTGCGTCCCATCAACACAGCCGATTATTCCTGGAATTCTGCTTTTGCTGTAAAAATGTGCTTTCGCTTGTTGCAGTTCAACCCCTGTGTAGATGAATTTTATCCATCTTTGGCAAATGAAATTTTCCAAAACATCAAGCACTTCTGATATCACCACAGACACCGTGGGCTGCGCAAGCCCAAGCATATTTTCATTCCCAATACTCAGTTGGTACGATCCCTGAGCACAAAATCGCAGAACTGTTGCTAGTTTTAAGATATTTGCAATAGATTTGGCTCGAGTGCATTGCTGCAACAGGTCTTCTGTAGCGGACAGCAGGTCCACAAACGCCTCTTTAGACAGTCGGAAGTTTTTTATAAATCTGTAGACAAATAATTATAAATATTATATAAATATGTGAAAATATATCCAAAAGGCCACACTTACGCGGTTGAATCCATTTCTAAGGGATTGGAAGCGTCCCTTAAACGTTTTCTATTCCTGGCCAGTTCCACTAAATTCTCATCCTCTGAGGAATCGTCGAACCATAACTCCGTTGTACTCATCTTCACTAAGTTCTTATCAGCTCGCTTTATTTTTTACTTGATTTTAATTAACACAAATTTACATAAAACGTTGTAATAAACACGCTTTCTTTTCTTTTAGTTTGCTTAATATGTAAACAAAGCATCTCAGCTGTCAAAAATATACTATTGTGAACAACCTAAACGAGCGAAATTCACAATAGCGCTATTCTTCATCGAATGAGCGCCATAATACCAAATGAAAATTCGTTCGCTCAGCACTTTCGACTACAGTCGAAAATCGAATGCAACTCATAATAGGGGCCAAAGTTTAGACGAAGCGCAAACGCCTTTTTTGCTGCCAGCATTTTCATTGATCGTCCCTCGTATAATCTTAAGCCATATTGGCTATATAAATTGCAAACATGACTACAGCAGTGCTGCAAATAAAAATGTTTGAAAAGAGACTTGGAGAGGAATGAGAGCAAGCGAATAAAGTGTGAGGTACATTGAAAATGTGGAAGAGCATGCTGCATCCGCTCAACGCATGGTTGCGGGGTTGACCGAGGAGCAAGCTGAGCTAAAATAAAACACACATACAACACGGATGTGTGGTGAAAATTCTCTGCAGTGAAAAACCAAACCAGTCAGCATAAATACCAGTGCATTAACTAGTAGATATGAGCCAAAGCGATGGCATACCAGTTCTACAATTTCGAACAACTTATGCGATCAGCGACATCAGCTGTTGAGTTTTAAAAGTCACAAATAAAACGCAATTAATTAATTATCTTACAAATGTCGGTTCGAGTCCGCTTGAAGGTGGTTCAGATTTTTCAAATTAAATCAATATAAAGAAGTTAATATTATTATTCCAATTTGAACATAAATTAAAAATTTTGGAATCAAATTTCTTTGAAGAAAAAACACACATATCTGTGGCATTTTATAAAAAACCACTTAAGTGACGTTAGAAGGTTTGACTTTGAATTAAAAAATAATAAGTTTTTCTTGAAATATCTGATATTTTTTTTTTAAGTTTATAGTAAAAGGGCTTCTCTAACTACACCTGTCGTTAATTAATCATTGAGATATTGTTTGGAAACCCAATGAAATATTGCTTCAAAGAGAAACTGGCTTATCCCGAGATTAGTTCCGTTAATAAAAGGCCGCAGATGTGTAAAGAAATACTTTTGCCATAAAAAAATTAAATGAAGAAAATATTTTCCTTAAAAAAATTTCAATATAAACCCTAAAAAAAAAGTAATAATCAAAAAAAATTTTGCGCGAGGACTTGAACCCTGTTCCTCAGGAATACCACGCACATACAAATCATATATAACGTTAAAGGTTTTTTTTTGTGCTCCTCCTGATAAACATATTTGTTAATATACATGGTTAAATACGTATTTTTTTACGAAAAACATACATTTTTATAAAAAAATTCCCATAATTTAGTTTTTCTACTTTTTCTCGAAATATGTTTACACTCTATACATAGATAAATACATCAAATGAAAGGTGCTTCTATCAACTTTCCATCAGTGTTCACATTTTAATCGGTTCAAAAGTTTTCGAAATAAAAGCTTTTGAAAATATTGAAAATTCCACGTTTAGCCCTCCTTAGCGCCGCCCCTGTTAATTCGCTCCAAAAAAAAGGCCATTAAAATCAGGAAAAGGGGCGGGCCACGCCCACTTTTTTTTAGCTCAACAGCCCCTATTCTTTGAGAATGTTGAAATGTTTCGTAAGAATGTCGTCTATTCTCGCAACTATATTAAAAGCTCTTTCTTTTCTTTCTTTTTCCAAATTCTCTGCCGATTCTGAGTTAACTACGCACTGTGAGTTTGGCGCTAATTGAAAGATCGGCCATTGCGAGTGAGAGAGCTTTTTTTCTAAAACTTTTGTGCTAGAATAACAAAAGTCTTTCCAGCTATCTTGCCATCTGTCTTTCATTTGTCTTACGAAAGACTATTTACTGTCTTAGCCAGAATTGCCCTGTAAATAGTAAAAAGCTTTTTTTTCGAAAGACAGATGCAAGATAGTTCAATAGACTTTTCTAGATTCTAGAAAAGCTCTCTCATTCCCCACTCGTGGTGAAAATCTAATTTGGGAGAAAGCACTTGTATATCATTTAGCTCGCGTCGCTTCTACAGTCGCAATGGCGAGCGAGCAGAGCGTGCTTTTCGAGAGATCCGAGTTCGAGTCTCGGTCAGGGGAATTTTTTTTATCACTTATTTCATTTATTTGTTTCTTTCTTAATTCACATTTTTTTCTTTTTTAATATTGTTTTTAACTTTTAAATTTTATAAATAAATGTATATTTTTTATTATCATTTAATTTTTAGAAACTTATTTTATGCATATTTTTCGTTTTTAATGTAATTTTATAATTTATTTATCTTTTAATTTTTAGATATTCTTTTATAAGAAGAATATTTTTTTAAGTTTCATTTAGTTTTAAGGAGCTTATTTTTTTTCTTTTTTTAAATAAAATATTTTGTTTAATTTTCTTTTAATGTTTGTATTTTATTGTTTAAAAAAATATTTTTTTTTTTATTTTATCCTGTTATGTTTTTATTTTATTTAGTTTTTAGGATCTTTTTTATTTTTTTGTATTTTTTAATTTATTTTACTTTTAGTTTCTAGATTTTTTTGAAATAAAAATATTAAGTTTTAATTGTTTTAATTTTAGATATTATTTTCTTCATCGCTTTCATTTTGTTTCCCTACTTATTTTTTTATTTTGTTGTTTTAAAAACGAACAATTATTTTTTTAAATTTCATTTAATTTTAAAAAATATTTTTATTTATATCTGCCTTATTTTCATAAAATTTTTTTAAATTTATTTTCTTTTATTTATTAATTTTATTGTTTTAAAAATAAAAATTTTTATATTTTTTTAATTAAAATTAATTTTTAAAAAACTTGTTTCTGAAAGGCCAGTATCATAACGCTGAGAACTCCTCCTTATCAGATCTTTCAGTTATACTTTCGAAAGAACAGTAAAGAGCTTTCAAGATAGTTGCCAGAATTGACAATTGCCTTACGAAAGACTACGCAAACTAGTTGGGCTGATACTGGTAGCATTCTAGTTCACAACTAGTAGCTTTCCCTGCAGGGTACATACATACATACTTATATCCTAATATTCTAAGTTGCGAGCAAAAGCTGGCAATGGCTGGAGCATTCTTATGCAGATTCATTTGTCGTTATTAATCCGCCCGTGGTTTAAGCTTCTCTCCATGAGACATGCTGTGCGCAAATATGACGTACAATTGCAAATTGTATTTGTATGCATTGTTTCTCTTGGCATTTTGAACTATTCCTTGTTGTTCTGCTTTTAAGTGTCTCGTCATTTTTTGCTACATTTTCATTTTTATTCGTTTGTTTTTTTTTTACTTCCCCTCCTTTTTGTACATAATTTTCTTTCAACCACTTCCTGCCTCATGTTTCAAGGCGATTTCCGTGCTTCATGCTGCGTTCTCGAATACGTTTCCTGCAACTTCTGCAGCGCGTTGAACGTTTTGCATTTGGCAATTTAATGTTTGCATTTTTATGGCTACTTAGCCTGACACTGTTGCAATTTGAAATTTCATTTCCATTTGGCGTAGCCAGCAGGTCGTGAAGCAGCCAACAAGGTCTCAAGTGCTTGGAGGACTTTGTGTTTTTCCTTTTTTCTTCTACTTAGCTTTTTCTATTGCAGAGTTGTTTAGTTATTTATTCGCATTTGAGTTGAATGCCAACAAATCGTTGCTTCATATTTATATTAGTATAATTTGTGCGACAACTTATTTTCGCTTTGACGAAATAAAATATTTACAATTTCTTCATGTACATAATTTTATTATAAGTTCATTGTATTTTTGAGTGCAATAAAATTTGTGATTTTTGCTTTTTTGGTAAATTTTTAATCTCTTCTTTCATTTCCTCTCTTACAGATGCCGCATTGGCCGAGGTCTTCGACACACATTTGCGCGGTCCCGGCTTCGTAATGGAGCCACCCGGACGTGTTGAGTTCTCCAATTCGTCTGGCGGTTGGCTTGATTGTTCGGCGTCGGGTAGCCCGCAGCCCACCATCGATTGGGTGCATGCGGATGGCACTGCAGTCTCGGAGATTCATGGCGTGCGACGTGTACTGCGCAATGGCACTTTGGTGCTTTTGCCATTTCCGGCGGCGGCTTATCACCAGGACGTGCACAATACGATTTATCGCTGCATTGCTAGCAACAGTGTGGGGCGCATTGTGTCGCGCGATGTGCAAGTGCGTGCTGGTGAGTAGCAACAGTCATATATTTTTTTTTTACTTTAATAATATTTTGGTTTTAAGAGCTAAATATGTATTTATGTAAGTATAGTAAGTTTGCATGTAAAGTATGTATGTATTAACATATATATATGTACGGAGTTTTAAGCGTGTAGGTAATGACATTGCTGATTAAGTTGAGATTGCGCACGCTCCATTTCATTGTTGAGCACGCCATCGCTGGGTATGACAGTGAAATACCATAAGAGCATTGTATTACACTGAACTGGCAATCCCCTTACAAGAAGAACTTTTAAGAGCTGTAAAAGCTTCGTTTGATTAAAGTTTTTTTGAATTTCGAATTCAAGAAATATTCTTAAGGTAAGCGGTAAAAAGACATTTTTAAAATTAATCAAATTGCGAAAAAATTGAATTATTTTCTAATATGCATGAAAAGGAGTCATGTGCCAAATCAGTTTCGTTCAATGGTAGTTAAGCAGCACTTTTATTTTACTTACAGCATATAATTTTTTTTTATTCATATTTAAGATATTTCTGAAACACTAACTCAAACCTAAGATACAAATTAAATGAGAAAAATATCTGAAGATTAAAAAAAGTCGTGCAACAAATCAAAAATATGTTGAATCCCCTCGTCACTCTCACGACTAAGCCCTGCTCATCTTCGATTCCTTAAGAATGGTTATTTGGAACGCTAATGGGCTATCAAAACACCTAATTGAACTAGATAGATCGATAATATAACGAGGTATGCACTGCCACCTAATAATATATTGTGCCCTGGGCTCTTCATTTTACTTCCTCCAAGCCTAGATCCTTCAGAAAGTTCCACATCTTCTGCTGATTGCATCACACTCGATGAGGATGTGTAGTGGTGTTTCATTTTACCATATTCCCAGCTTATAAAGATGCCCTCTTAATCTGCAGTGACCTGTAAGGAGGCCTGTTACTATTCTTAGCTTCTTCTTTTGGAGTTTAATAATACTTTGGAATCTCCTCTTGTTGCCTCATTCCTACTAAATTATACCAGTTAAAGTCCCTAATATTGCCCTTATCCCTCCTGAGCTCCTCCTTTATAGTCTCGAAACCCAGTCCCAGGAAGGCCTCAGAGCCAACTGGAGTGTTGACTGCCGCCTCTCTTGCGAGACAGTCTGCCGCAACCCACGCCAGTCTGATGTTATTGTGCCTCCCAGGAGGTTTTGAGCTACTCTATGTACTAAAGGACCAGGGATGATTTGATTTCAAACGATAAAAGAGCCTTGATTGCCGCCTAAATGTCACTTTGTATTATAATCCTCTCTTTACGGTAGCCTCTATTTAAGATGGTCTTCGCACACAAATAGATAGCGTACCCATAGGAATAGAAATCCTGGTCCAAGGTCCAAAGACTGCAGCCCCTAATCCTTCTGGGGTCTTCGAGCCGTATGTGTACCAATGCAGTGTACTATCCCGAAGGATTCTCTTGAAGGCGGAGATACTCCAGGTTGCTTTACTGGGTAACTAAATTTTAAACCCCTTCTCAAGTTCTATAGTTCTGCATAAGTCATCTGTCGGAAGCAGAGCTAGCGGGAGCGAGGACCCTAGCTTCGCCATGTTCTCGAAGGAAATGGCCTTGCCCCTTCCAAATCCTTCTCTTGCTAAACTGAGTAGAGTTCTTTTGATGACCTGTTCTATGGTTATATAGAGGAGCTAAGTTCAATGACCACTTCCAGCGCTGTCGTCGGACATGTGCGCATCGCTCCCGTTATGCATACATATGCCAGTCGTAATGGAATTAAAAGCTGGAGGTGACTACAAAGCAAATACACCTTCTGTGGCTCTCCAATTATTACTTCTAGACAACGTAAATTCTGCGCTGTTATCAGAACTCTGAACTTATTTCCGATCTCGTCCGGCCGGCAGATATTAACAAAATAGGCGAGTTGATAAATTTCTGTGTGGCTAAAGGCAGTGTACTTTCAGAAGTGTGTAGCCTTGCCTTCTGATCACTCTCCCGTTTTATTTGTACTCAATAGCAATTTTGCTGCCAAACCCACACAATATACTCTACGCTAGCGGACAAATATGGAATTCATTCCGATTTATGCTTTCTCTGAACCCAGGTTTTAATTTACGGCTTAAATTTGAAGAAAACATTACCACTGCAGTAGAACTTTTCAATAATTGCCTACAGCAAGCCATCCGGAATTCAACTCCGTCTCTTACCAAGCGAAAAACCTCATTGATTCTTTAGAAGCAAACTAGATATCGTGAATATTGAAAACAATTAAACAAGCTCACCAACTAAAAGACACCTCAATAATGAACGCAACTACAAAACTCAAAGATACCTGAGCAGTATCTGCAACTGCAATTACCTAATATTCTCACTGGAAAGTAAATAGTGAATAAATGAAAAATACCCACCATGCTTTAATCTGCAATAACAAAGGAAAACCACGAATTAGAAAAATGTGCTCACTATCCAAAAACGGTATTCACCGTTCAACCTCCGACCCGAACCCGACACCACAAATAAAGTAAATGCCACACTGGGTTGTACTCATCAAATAGATCTATCCATAAAAACTGAAAACTTGAAAAGTCTGAAATAAGTTTACGGTTATGATTTCATTAAAATCCAATTACTAAAGCAATTACCTAAGAATGGCTCAGACAACCCCAGTGGATAGTTTCACTAATAAAAATGATTCTCAAACCTCTAAAATGTGCTGATAAAGTAGAATCCTATAGCCCAATTAGCTTTCTAACCACTATTTCCAAAATTATGGAAATAGTCCTTTTTAAAAGTTTAGTTCCAACCATAGAATAGCGAAAACTCATACCAAATTATCTATTTGGCTTCAGGAAAAAACGAACAACAATTGAACAGAGGCCTGCTGAAAAGACTCACTCTGCCTTTGACCAAAGAAATTATTGTACTGCTACCTTTCTCGACTACTTTTGCATCGAAACGCACCCTAGTGGTTATTTTAGTTAAAAATAAATTGTAAATTCAAATTTCTCGGACTCCAGAAAGACATTTGAATGCATAAATATTTGCATCTAACTTCATATTACAACAAGTAAAGAAGTATAAGTTCGGGCGAAACCGAACTTTATCTACCCGGCGCAGGTATCAAATATCGAAGTTTCAACTTTCTCTAAACTACTTGTGCATCATAAGCAGGTGTGTTTTTTCCGATTTCAAATGTTTTTGACTTAACGAAATAATTGAACCAAGTTTGGTAGACATCGATAAAGTGGTTACTAAGTTACACCTTTTTAGCTATAAAGTGGGCGGGGCCACGCGCAATTCCCAAAATTCTATTTATTGTTAAAAAATTGTTATAATAGTTATTAACTTGGTGTAAATTAGCGTTCTCAGCTATTAAAATATCGGTGTTTTCGTGCTATTTCAAATTTACATTTATACGGGAGGCGGGGGTGATTTTGGTCCGATTTGAATAATTTTCAAAGAATTGCTTTTCCGTATCAAGGTTATTAAGTGAACCGAGATCGGTTACCGGGATACACATTCGTTGTCATGAGGGGCGGCGTCACGCCCAAAATCCAAAAATGTATAATAATCTAATTTTTTGCTAAGAGGTTATTGCAATAATCGAGTTTAAGTGAATTTGCTTCAGTAGTTACTGATTTATCGAAGTTTTCGTGTTTCTGTAAATTACCGTTATATGAGAGGTGGGCGTGGTTATTTCCCGATTTCAACAGGGTTCTTAACTAGCAGGTTTCTTAACCTAGGCAAGGTTCGCTGAGATACATCATAACAATTTTTTCAAAAATTTCAAAATAATATTATATTTTACCAAAATTCGACTTCCGTATAAAATTTCAACAATTTGCATCCAATATTTACTGAAATCTCGTAGTTCTTGCATTTTTCAAAAATACCTTTATATGGGAAGTGGGCGTGGTTACAGTCCGTTTTCGCCCATTTTCAATACCAATCTACCTTGGATAAACAGAAATGTATACATTTGTCCATATCTATCTCACAAAGTCATAATAACCTTTGAATAAAATTTGAAGCTAATCGAAATTGTGCTACCGAATTTGGTGTCCGATATGAAAAAGAATGCCTCACATACTGTCAAAATATCTCAGTAGCAAATAAAGCATCGAAATAACTCAAACTCCGCCAAATTTACCGTTAGGTATACATACGTATGTACATACTTGCCAGTGTTCACTTTTTACCAGTTAATAAATGTCAAAAAACATATATTTTGAAACTCTGCATTTTTAACGATCTATTCGTCCATCTTCTTTTTATTTCCAGTTGTTGCTCAAGCATACAAAGTGGATGTCGAGGTGCTGTCTGCCGCCCGAGGATGCACCGCCATACTGCGCTGTGTCGTGCCGACTTTCGTAAAGGAATTGGTGCGAGTGGTCTCGTGGGTTCATGAACCTGCTATCTACATTTATCCATCGCTACAAGGAGGTATGTATGTTAAAGTGCTTTTTGCGAGCTTCATGATTTTTTACGTTCCTTTACTTTGTTTGTGGTTGTAGTACTATGAGTTATGCGCAAAGCTTTCAAACCAGCTTGCAGCGTTTAAGTCTGTGCAGTGCGGTGCTGTGCTGTATGTGTGTGTGTGTGTGTGTTTTTTTTTTTAAATGTGAAAGTCTACCAGCCTCAACTTGGCATTAAAGGTGGAAATGTGATTATTTATTTGCTAGAGTAGCAAAAAGCGACAGCCAGCGGCATGCAACAACACTTGTGCGTACATTATCCTTTTGCTGGGTGCCGCGGCTACAGGTGTCTGTGTAACTGGGTATAAACTGGGCAATGCATTGCAATGTTGGGATAGTTTGCGTGGGTGTGTGTGTGCGTGTGTTTCTTGCTCATCACGGGGCTTCTTGCATAATTAACATCGTTCTCTACAGTCAGCAGCCACCATCTCATTCTTCATCCGTCGTCCGTCGTCCGTTAGTCATTTTTTATGTTTTGTCTTCTTGATTAAAATTTACTTTGACATGTTTGTTTGCTATTTATTCGTATGTGTATAGGGGGTTTGTTTAAATTTCAGCTAGCCAAATTTTATATACTGATTAAATAAATGAATAAAATACGAGCTCATTAATAAATAAATTTTTGCTTAAATTCTCCAACAGATGGCAAATTCCATTTACTGCCCACCGGTGAATTACTCATTCACAATTTACAGGAGACTGATGAATCGCAATCGTTTCGTTGCCGTAGCATGCATCGTTTGACGCGTCAAGTGGTAGTCAGCTCGCCCACACGCCTCAGAATCAATTGTGAGTAACTTGCATTTAAGCTATTTCCACATAAAATGTTTTTTAATTCAATATTAAAATATTTGGAATTATTTGCACGAATAACTTTGTTAACTGCATCTTTAATTAAATTTTGCTGCAAAAAATTAGCATCATTTTTATTGAAAGGCTTTTATGTTTCATTTTGAAGGAAAGTGCACATAAAAGGCCAACAAAAATTGAAATATTTTTAATAAATAATCCGAGACTCCACCTTATTTTAGCTGTTTATGCTCACAGACTGGCCGCAAAATTATGCGCTAATTATATGTTAGTTGTATAAATTTATAAATTAAATGCATGAATACACATGAATGCATTAAAATAAGAGTGTATATCTTTATTTAAATAATTTTTTTGTTTGAAAAATAAAATAAATGCATTCGCGCAGCGTTGAACGTATTGAATATGCAAAACCACAAATGTATAAATTATTTATTAACACTCACGTTTCCATTAAAATGTTCAATTGAGTTTTTTTTTTTAATTTAATTAATTTATGTACGAGTTTAAGGTCAGGATATAATTTGACGAATACGGGTTTAATTAGTTTTAGCTATGGTCTCCCAGTAAATATGGTTTGATAAGAAAATTAGTTTAAACAAAATGCCCCCTAGTATATTTCAGTTTGTTCCTAGCCTTATGAGGAGAGGTCAACAAGTTAGCAGAATAGTGGGGTTGAAGAACGTAAAGTTATTACATTGATACGTATATATCGACCCCTTTGCGCGAAACTATCACATGTGCCAGAAACCTATGGAATTGCACAGGAGAGAAATTTTTCTATTAAAGGCATGGTTATGCAAGTCTTAGACTAGACTTGACTTGAAATTACTAATTTTTCCATAGTCACTCGAAAAAATTATAATTGTTTTTTTTTTCTTATAACTTTGAGAAGTTTTCAAATAGAATGTAAATATAAGAGGCAATGGACGTTGGCATGAAATAAAACATATCTGTGAAGCTTTAAGGGTGTGCCACCAAATAAAAAAAAAATGGCAGCTTGCAGAGTTTCTGTCGCACCTCTATTGTAATTTTTGAAATTGTAAGATTTTTTAAATATTATTAATTTAAATATTAATAATTTTATATACATCAAAATATTGCAGTCAAACGGTGAAAATATTCTTGTTACTAAAACGAACGAATCCATTGTAATAAAACTAGTAAGCCTCCAAATGAAAAAAAAATACATTGAGTAAAAGATGATTATGATTTGAGAAACTAAAATTCCATTTTTATAATTTTTATTGGCACACTAGAAAATCATTCCAAAGTTGTTATGTACATGAAGGAAGTAATATGTATGTGCATAAGGAATGCTATATTAATTACTTTTAAATAATATGACTCTTAAGTTAAGGTGTGCGAGTAAACGTGTTAGATAACTGCCTATGGTGCTACGTGGTGTATACGTTACATGAGTGGTTACGAGCATGAGTGGTTATTTTCAGGGACGTGAAATTTGGTCGGTTCGAACCGTTTTTGCACTTTTGGATTGGTTCGTCAAAGCGGTTTTTTTGGTCTTTGAACCGGGGTTTCGGTTCGGTTCAACGGTTCGAAAAAACAAAAAAATAACGCGCAAGTTTATAGGAGTCAAGTGTCAAGAAGAAAGGCCCGTAAACTTATTTTCGCGGTCGACTATGTTTGCGGATGTAACAGTATGTAAATTCCCAAAGAGTTTTTGTGGAATGATGCTGAAGTGGCAGTCCTTGGCCAGGTATACATCTGTGTTCTTCGCCATAAACTAGGTTTTGCGTCTTTTTTCGCCGTCAAAACACTAGCGCGCCTTTATTCGTGTGCAGTGATGGTAGGTAGTTACGCAAAACAACAACTTCACTCAGAATCATGGAGAACTATAGATTTTTGATTTCAAAATTAAGTTTCTAAGTGCAAGGAGAGCCGTGAGAGAATCATGCTGTCATACGCGTAAATACATTTATTTTAATTGTAATTTTTTATAAATTTTTATACCAAACGAATTAGTCGTTCAAAATTTTACATGTACAAATACAAATGCTGAGAATCTAAGCAACGAGAAAAAGTAATAGATGGCACGCTGAGTAATCGTTTCCAGGTTTCTTTGTAAGTCAAGTCAAGTCTTAGCCTTGCATAACCGGGCTTTAACTTTACAAAAATTTTTTTATTAGATTTTTGTCGAAAATGGCCCAAAATGGAAATATTATCGGATTGGCTAGAAATTTGTTACTCGAGGGTTCTGGAGGTCGGTAATTGCGAATCTGAAGTTAGATTTAAACAAATTCAAAATAGTGGATCCAATATGGCGGACAATATTTTAAAAATGAATCGGATTGCTCTGAAATTTGTTACACGTGGGTTATTGGGGTCGCTGAATCCGAAGTTAGATTTTAAACATTCACGTCTGTAGTTAACCTACATAAGTTGTAGTTGCCAAAGCCCATCACGAGGGTGTTACAGTATGAATTAATAATTCGTTTTTTATTTAATTTTTTTTTGTATTTTTTCAGTTTTGATTTTTAATTTTGTTTATTTGAGGATCATTATTATTCTCTCCCATTTTCGACTTTCTGACCTATACGACTTTTCCTCAAACCCGTATTTGAATCCAGACCTTCTGTAGCTGGCAAATGACAGCAAGCATCTCTGCACAGTCAGCTAAGTACGGTCGATGCGTTAAGGTGTCTTCACTTGTTCCACTTGCATCAATTTTCTGCGTCGTTTGATTTTGCTCTTCATTTCACAGACGCTTTTAAGTAATTAAGAAAACCCCAAAAAAGTAATAAAATACACAAATTATATGCTGTCTCTGACGGCATTTGAACCCGAACTTGCTGGAAGCTAATAAATAACAGCAAGTATGTCTGCACGCTCAGCTACAGCCAGACATACAAATGTGTTTTCAAATGTTCAACTTCAATCATATTCCTTAAAATCGGTAAATTTACCATGAAAAATTCAAGCAATAATTTGTTTGGAAATACCATTCTGCTTTTGGCTCTCTGTAGGAATAGGTATGGAGATTGCATTTCTTTGGCACCATAATGTATCTCTATGACTATGTCTATGAGAAACCTGTCTGACATATTCCATTATTAATTTTTGAGATATTCCAATAAGTAAAGAAAAATTTATTTCGCATCTATTTTCACACTTCATTACATTTTCAATCTACTTACATGTCCTCCCTTCATCTCAATGAATTTGTTTTGTTGAAAAATGTCTTACCAAATAAAAAACGATCTCATAGATCTTAAAAAAATTCTTTTCCAAAAAATATTCTCCATACATGCATACATGTGTAAGTAAATTACTATTTTTTTATTTACGATTTTTAGCTCATCGTGGCATCATTTCACCAAGCGTCGTCGAACACACATCTAACGTACAAGTTTCGCAAGATGAGGGCGCTGTTTTGCTATGCGTAGCGCAGGGCTGTCCATCACCCGAATACAGGTATGTAATAATAAAATAATTGTGAAATACATGCATGTATCAGTACCATCAAGAATTGTTTAGTGATGCTTGATTACATAAATATTTCTAATAGAAAAATTATTTATGTGTATGAAAAATTCCATGTCAATTGAATGCAATAACATAATACACATTTTGCTAGGCAGTTGAAATTTTTTTTTCAATTTGGAAAGTCAGAAATGAATAACAATTTGACTATGATTAATGAAAACATTTTGTTTTGACATAATCCGAGGAGTTTTTCAGAAACGTCGCCAGCCTAGGCGCAATTATTCCCGAACGGCTAGACAAGAACTTTCGGATGCCTACAAAGGGTTTTAAACCAGCCACCCCCTTTTCCTTTTTACTTAAATGCCTTAAGCGACTTATTATCCTATATATCGATTGCTGAGTGGAAGACCGACCTATCTCGGCAACCAGTTCGAAAACGCCCTATCTTAAAAAACTTTTCAAGGACTCAGAATTTGGTAAAAGAACGCCCGGAGCGTACACTGGTTTCTACTTCATCTAGTCGAATGATAATTCGAAAATATTTGACATCACACTACATAGAAGAAAATGATCAGCGAGTACTGATAATGGCTCCGAACGGACCCTTGTTAACACTCATCCCTCTAAGGAATAAACGGGGAGAGTGGCAGCTTATGTAACAGAGATCCAGTTAACATTTCCACGGAGGAGTTGTAGTCGACGTAGAGTTGGAGGAATTAATTTGTAAGCTGATAGATTTATACAGCATATTTCAGACAGAGGTGGCCGCTGTAAAGAAGCATTCGATTGGCTGGGAAAGTAAATATCTACATACTCCGACAGGCAAATGGCAATCACGGCTCTCATGAATCGCTCACGGTACAATCGAAATTGACAGACAAACGCCTGACCTCTCTCGATCGCCTAGAATAGGTCTAAATGAGCTCCTTTTCTAACAACTCTACATGGAGGAAATACAGTTATTGTTTCGGGAAAAATCTTTTAAATGACACCACAACGGACAACATAAGAAATTTTACGCCAGTTAACCGGAAAACAGCAATAAAACACTTTCTTCCCAGTCCTTGGTGTTAACAAAACCACTCAATTTACATATTAACAACACTGTTAAAAACGGCTGTAATTAGCTTCCTTCCAAGCAAACATTAGTATGGAGGAGCACTCGGGTAGAAAACTGCACTCAAAATTGTCCAGTTAATCAAGACAAGCAAACCGTTGAGCTGTGGTTAGCACATACATAAATAAATAAATAGCCAAGTGTGACGAGCAAAGTGGTCGTAATCAACAAAAGAAGGGGGAGGGAAACAAGGAAGTAAGGCAGGCGCTTGGAAAAATGGTTGCTAAAGCGAGACATTTGTCACATTTGTTTTACTAAAATACATACATACATAATGAAATTGACGCACATAAAGTCATAATAAAAAGCATTTGCGTTTTATTAAAACCACTGAATGGCTGGGGCAACCAACAAAAGGCGTACATAGTAGGTAAATATGCGTAACAAGAATAAGTGAAATCGAGGCGAAAATACCGCAATAACTAATATAAGTAAGTTGTTCTTGCAGTTTGTAAATAGTTGTATATGACGAGAAGAGTAAGGAAAGAGAATGCTTCAAAAGGAAATGACACTATGGAGACCACTATCTGGTTATTACTAAAACTGCTGTTGCTGCCTGTGGTTGTTGTTATTAGTTAGCAGCATAGGCAAAGAAAAGAGATTATTTGGTCGTAACATAAGGTTGTGTAATAAAATTGAATCTCCTTTTCTAGGAAACTATCACCATTGACCTTGTGTACGTTAATATAGATATATACAAATATATTTACTTACGAAGCTCTTTACAAGTTGATAGGCTGCATTTAGTTCTTGAATGAGTGTATGTTAGGTTAACCAAGGTTGGATTGTAGTTGCTAGCAGGATTACGAAACCAGTTTTATTTGCAAACCGGGTTTTTTATTTTAATGCGTTTTTATGTCTTGACTCAATATTCGTATTATCTTCATATTTCACAATATCTAAAAATTTTTGTCGGAAACAGAAAACATTATCAATTGGCTCTCTCTTTTGCAAAGTGACACCTGCTTTTGATTAGAAATGTAGACACACCCTACTGCATTTAGTCATTTCTTTGTTTTCGTTTACTTTCATTTCACACCTATGAGTGATATTTTTCAAACGGAGTATCGTCGTTCATCTATCCGTAAGACATGTCGATGCCGTATTTTTAGGCATTTGACTAGATAGATAGCTAGGTTGATATAGAGGAATGCACTGCGAAACCATAGAGATCCCAAACATTTTAGAATATATCCTGGGGTTAGCGATTGTATAAATTCTTCGTTTGGCCAGAGTTGGCCTAGGTACCTCTTCAGTCTTCTCACAACCGCCTGGCACTCTTTAGGGAGGTTGATGAATGCCCTGTACCTTATAAGCTTGTAACCTCCCAGCAAGCATTTTGCCTGAAGTAGACCTGCGGTGTTATGCCAGTATTGATCTTTGAGTATGTTCCTCACCTTTCTGAACTCTTCCTTGATTGTGCTAGGTCCGATTGCAAGGAAAAGCTCATCTCGTCTCCTAACGAGGCGGCCGCCGTTCTAGCTAGCCGGTCTCCTTCCTCATTACCATCAACTCCTATATGTCCTGGTACCCAAATTGGTTGAATGGCATTGTCCTCCGCCCGGACGTTAATGCACTCAAGAACCAAGTAGGACTTGACCTCAAATGATGAAAGTGCCTTGAGAGCCGCCTAGCTATCAGTCTGTATTTGAATTTTCTCATTACGGTAATTTCTACGTAGGTTAATATCTGCACACAGACCAATGTTGAAAATTTTTGAAGTCAACCTAAAATTAGACCAGCTTTTCATATAATGGCAAATTTTAGAAATACGGAAACCTCGATGTTTTGAAATTAAGGGCGCTAATTTACTCGAAGTTGATACTCACAACAGTTCCAAAAAAAGTAAGGAGATTATTATGGAACTTTGGAAAATGGGCTCACTTATAACTAAATAAGTTTATCTCATAAAGTCTAACTGAAAATATTAGCGAAAATGTTTGAAATAGGTGTAAAACCACCCCTGTATATCATGTAACAGTTTTGTAGTTTTCAGAAAGGTGAAAAAACTATATTTAATACGTGCACCGGGTATTTAATGTTCGGCATCGCCCGAAATGTATCTTTTTTCTTGTTAAAAATTGCCCGAGCCCCTGATATTCAGCCTACCCTGGGACAATTGAACTCCTGACCACCCTCTCGACGGGTAGGTGTTCATACTAAAAGCCCTCTATAATAAGGAATTCGCATAATAGTGCCCTTCAGTGATTTATTAGGAAGGTTAAGTTAGATTAGGAAGGCGTGTATGAATAACTCAAACTTCCGCTCGAAAGCAGACTGAAAGATTGTGAACGCTCTCCATGAGTGCCAGGCGGAGGCACAATTTTCTAACCAGAGTTATTCTATATTGTCAGTATAGTGGTTGTAAAACTATTAACTATACCGGATATACCTCCGCTAACTCCTCCAAACTATAGAAAAGCATGATTCCATTAAGGCGCCCTGTCTGGAGAGCTGGGCATTCACATAGGAAAAGGTGTACCGATTCCTCCTCTTCTTCATTCCGACAACTTCTGCAGAGAGAGATCGTTAGTATACGCCATCGATGGAGCATTGGTACTGTAGTTCAGTATCCTGTAGTATAGCCGAACAATGTGCTTTTTGAACACTCCATGCGAATTAATCGTAGCGCTTTCGACAGAAGCAATATTTTGATATGAACCAAAATAGTTTTGAAAGCTAATTTTATTTCCTTTCACGGAAAAATACTGCCTTGACCAACAATTACTCCTTGACCTTAAAAAATTGGTCAAAAATTATGTTCTTAAAAAAAACACATGCAAAATCCACCGGATTTGTTAAAAATTTTTTTTTGTATATATTTTTTTTCACCAACATTATAGATTTTGAGACAAGAAACACGATTCCACTGTTTAATAATCGGGAAAAAAATTTATTTAACACCTCAATTTAATAAATGTATTTTTGATTGAATTTTTTTTTATTTGCATGCATCCTTCTCACAATTGTATATTACTCGAATAACAAGTACGCTATAGTGCTATTCAAGATCTTTAATTTGAGCCAAGGTAGAAGTCTCTAGGCCCTTTCGGAGCCAAATTATAACGATTCTGAAGTTAAACTTCTAAATTTCATTCGACATTTTTCCATTTTTTTCTTCTTATTTCGGAGATTAGTTTAAAATTGTATTATCTTGGCTCTCAGAGGGCCTAAAGATTTCCACCATGGCTCAAATTAAAGATCTTGAACAAAGTTGTGAGAAGGATGCATGCAAATAAAAAAATGCAATCAAAAATGCATTTCTTAAATTAAGGTGTCAATATTTTTCTTTTTGATTTTTAAATAGTGTAATCGTGTTTCTCATCTCAAAATCTATAATATTGGTGTAATAAAATATACAAACTGTATTTTTTTTGGAACAAATCCGTTGGATTTTGCGTGCTTTTTTTCGAAGAATACTATTTTTGACCAATTTTATTAAGGTCAAGGAGTAGTTGTGGTTCAATGGCAGTATTTTTCCGTGAAAGGGAATAAAATTAGCTTTCAAAACCATTTTGGTTCATAACAAAGCACAGCTTCTATCGAAAGCGCAACGATTATTTTGCATGGAGTGTTCAAAAAGCACACACAGTGCCTAATTTGGACGAATTACGGGAAGGAAAATTTTAGAGCCCACAATTTTTACTCTACAGATTTTTTTTTGCGTTATGTACTTCTGATAGACTGTATAACTATGGTTTCAAAGGATGTGCGTAATTTTATATGTAGAATATTTTATATGGGCATTTCCAGGCGAAGGTCTTTATAGTCAAGAATTAAAAATTAATCGAAATATTGAGTGATATTATGTGATTTATAATATCTTAGCACCTTTTTCCAGCAGTTTCCAAATTTTGCATTAAATATAGTGTTTTAAAAGGACTATACAAAAATCAAAACAAAAAAAATAAAATTATGTTATTATTTCTATTTGTCCATCTTAATCCACGCCTATTCCTGCTATGGAAACTCGCATACGAACTGTTAGTTTTCTCGCACACAAAATCTTACCGCAGAGAAATTTTTGTACTGAGCATTTCAACGTATACCATATCTGTGCGGGTATGTTGTTAGTGTTTTATAAATGTTTAGAAAATTTTACTTTTTTGCGTGGCTGTGCCCCGCCATCACTCCTCCGAATTACACCACTGCTTTCTTACTCGCAATAAAAAAAAAAAATCAATTAGAAAAAATAGTTGTTAAACTGAAAAGGTATGCGATAAATACACAAAAAAGGCGATTTTTTTTAACCATAACTTTTTTAACCATAACAATTTGGTCAAATTCTTACTAATGGCTCTTGATATACAGATGATCGATTAAAGATTCTTAAGAGATCCGATTGATACACGCTGATACACAATTTATATGCTTATGAAAAAAGTGAAATCCCACTTATGATTTAAATCTAAACGAGCGCAATTGACATGAAAATACGACTTTTAGAATTTTTAAACAATGTGTTTAATTAAGTTAACAAAGCGTAAAATGAGAAGTATACCTAAGACTGCAATCTCGTTTCGAAATGAGACGGATTTTTTCCCCCTAAATCGCCCAAATTACGCACTGTGCACCGGTAAGAGTCCTTACTGCAGATTTGCTAGCGTCAATAATTATTAAGTACAGTTCGTCTTGAAATCGTACAAGCGTCCTTATTGATCCATAGGTCATTTATTAACGGCTGTGATGTATTTTCCAACCTTCCTTAGTGGGGAAGAATTCGGAGGGAGTAGGGGGTTATGCGCTTGTCTAATTTGCATTTCCGTGGCGTGCCTAGCCATCTCATCGACTATTTCGTTCTGTTCGTTATTGATATCGAGCCCTAACCGCCAAAAGGATGTAAGCGAAATTCTCTTCAAAATGTTATTTTTGACGCAGAAACGTTCCTAGAGCATCTAGATGCATTTCTGCATAAAAAAAAAAATAAAAATATGTCGCTAACATCTTTTTGGCGGTTAGGGCTCGATATGTTTAAGATCCCAACAGTGAAAGGTTTTGACGTGACTCAGTGTCGAAATTTACGAACTATTTGCGACTTTACTTGCGTCGGACCAAATGACGCTCCCCCTCTATGGCAAAGATCACCTCCTGAAGGTCACTGCAATTATTCGGAAAACTGAAATTATAATGAGCATTCAAGGGTAGAAACTATCGCTAGGGATACAAAAGAGCTTTCAGCTCGCAGTTTTTTACTAAATCCAATTATTTGGCGAACTAACTTATGGAATTCTTTTGTTTTGGTATTTGAAAAATCAATTCACTTTGTTTCAGGTGAATTTGATCAAGTTTATTGAAATTGCCACTACCTTCAAAGTCAGCTGTTCATTTGAAATTTAGTGTCTAATTCTAAGCGAAAATTGACTTTATACAACCACAATATCTCTAAGAGATTTTTTACGACTATCCCGGACAGATTACCTTTGGTATCAGGAAAAGTAATTTACGGTTGAGAGTGTTAGTGCTCAAAAGGATTGCCATGTTTACGTTGTTTTCTACCCTTTATGAGACAGTATGAGACTCTTCTGTGTCCGCCGGAAATGCATTTACAAGTAATGGAGGATTGACGTTACGACTATTTTCTTCTTGTATTTAATAGGTGATGCCCATTGTAATTTTATTGCCTTTGTTGACAGGAGCGCATATTAAATAGGGGAGGGAACAGCATGTAAAAATGTGGTAAAGAAAACTTGCTTACGTATATTTAAGTCAACGAGGAAATGGAAGTTTCAGAAACTATTGCAGAACTGCGAAATCTAAGCCTTAATGGCGAGCTCATACATACATATACATACTTACGCACTATACTTACTCACATAAATAACAGCTAGCAGAAGAAAGTGTTAACGAAAGGATGTACAAAAATGTACAATAAGACACTTAACGATAACAAAATAATATACATACATACATACATACGTATTTATGTATGTATGCCTCTTGTATAAAAACACACTTCTTAGTTTTAGCGTTATGGTGTTGTGCGCGCGATAAGACGAAGAGCTACATAGTCTATGGCTATTAGATACTTGAAAGCTTCGAACTAAGTAGCAGATCTGTATGCGAGCAATGTTCAACTTAAAAGGAATCGCTAGAGCGTAGAACATATATGCGCTCAAGCGTGTCACAAACGCACGCACACACTTAGGTCTTACGCAGTAATTGAAGAGACTGGACATCAAATGGACTTGACAGACTGGAAAAAGTAAAGGAAAATATTATTGGCAAGCATGGATGTGCTGAGAAGTTGAAATATCGGCAGCTGTCGGAGAAGCAAAAGCAATCAACACTCCACGCACACACTCTTAGGTATGTTTATGTGTTCATATGTGTGTACTAGGGTGATTGGCTCGGTTTTTCCAAACCGGTTTTAGCCCTTTTTGCCCTACATTTTTGGGCGTTTTTTTTTGAAATCGTAATTTTTCGAATATTGAATAAACTGGAGTTCTGTTATCGAATAAACCGGGTTTTTATCGAGAATATTTATACCATGATGAAAACATAGCAAGGTAGAACCGTTCTCTCAATTTGTCGGCCATGATTTTTTTTTGAAGTTTGCCAACATTTTAAAATCATATAAAAGTGAAAATAAAAAATTGAAATTGTTCGAAATTGTTGTTGCTTGAGATTGAAAATGAAAATGTGTGTGTGAGTTTGTGAGTAAATTTAAAAATTAAAATGTTTGGAAACGTTAAGAATTTTAAAAGTGACTCTCAGCGGTTGTACCTTACTATATTTATACCCGAGCGCACTTGTGCACAAGGGTATTATAACTTTGTTCACATAACGGTTGTTTGTAACAGGCAAAACGAATCGAGATAGATATAGACAAATGTATACATAAATGATCAGAATGAAAAGAGAAATCGATTAAGCGGTGACTGTCTGTCCGTCCGTCCGTCCGTCCGTCCGTCCGTCTGTGCACACGATAACTCGAGTAAAAATTGAGATATCTTAACGAAACTTCGTACATGCACTTCTATTGGGCGGATGGTATTGAAAATGGGCGAAATCGGACAATAACCACGCCTACCTCCCATATAACGGTAATTTTCAGAAATACGAAAACTTCGATATTTTAGTAACTACTGAAGATAATTCACTCAAAATTGACATTTAGAATAACTTTTAGACGAGAAATAAGAATATTAAAAATTTTTTAAAAATGGGCGTAGCCACGCCCACTTATAGTTACATATGTATATTTTGGAAACCGCTGCACCAATTTCTTCCAAACTTGGCACAGTTGTTGACCCTAGTACAGCATACCAAATGGCCGAAAATTTTTAAAATCGGACAATAACCACGCCCACATCCCATATAACGGTAATTTCGAGAAATACGAAATCCTCGATAAATCAGTAAATATTAAAGCTAATTTATTCAAAATTGACGGTTGCAACAATTCTTTATCAGGAAATACGCTTATGATAAAATTTTGGAAAATGGGCGTGGCACCGCCCACTTATGATCACATTTATGTATATCGGTAACAGTTCTAGCAATTTGTACCAAACTCGGTATGATTATTGTGCTTGCCACATAAAAGCAAACCGTTGAAAATTATTGAAATCGGACTAAAATTACGGCCGCTTTTCATATAACGGTAAATTTCAGAAATGCTTGAAATTTCAATATTTCGAAATTTAAGGATGCTAGTTTACTTAATATTTATACACCCGCTTATCATGTAGCGGTAGCTTTCGGAAAGGTGGAAAACATATATTTAATACTTGCGCCGGGTATTTAATGTTCGGCTCCGCCCGAACTTAGACTTTCTTACTTGTTTTATCATGATTTATACAACTGTATTTTAAAATTCACTCTAAATTCATTATATTTTTTACTTTGATGAAGCCGCAAACATAATTTTGTACCATACTTGCTCTTAAATACAATAAAATTCCTTTCGAAGATTGGTTTTAGATCAACTACTGAACATTGCGTTTGGCTGCATTCGCGTTGAAAGCACTTAAGTTAAAATGCAGCCAAGTACACTGGCGGTGAAAAGTGGATGGTGTTTTGTTTTTAATATCTCCAATGTTTTTAAGCAAAAATTTGTTCGTTACTTAAAAAAAAAAATGCTTCACACTTTAACAAAACCCATATAAATCCCACATTCAAACTTTATACAGAATTTAGAAAAATTCCAAAATTTTGATCTAACCAGAATTTTTATAAAATTTTTGGGTAAGCAGGCTTATAAAATTTTAGTAAAATCAGTTTAAGTTTTGAGCGGCTAAAAATCGCATTGATTTTAATAATTTTTGTTGTTGCGTTTTGCACTTTTTTCCATATAAATATTATTTTCTTATGGAAGAATATGCGCAAGACCGTTTGCGAAAAACTAAGGCAACTAAATTTCGCTATATATATATGAAAAAACCGCAAAAGCTGTCAGCAAAAAAAAAAGTATTAAAAATCAATGAGATCTTTTAGCCACTCAAAACTTACACCTATTTTACTAAAATTTTGTAAGCGTGCTAACTGCATACCCGAAAATTTTGTAAATATTCTGGTTAAAAATAAATAAATAAAAATGTTTCAATATTCTACCGCATCCGATTCCAGTGATTGATTCACGAAATGATTTATTAAAAGTAAAAAAACGTATGTAAAAATTATATGAAACAATTATTGTAAATTTCTTTAAATTTTTTCCCTTAATATTTGTTAATTTTAAATTCAAGAATTATAAACGTACATGATATTGAAACTGCCAGCATGCCTCAATAATGCCTAATTGGCGCTGGGCCACTTTCTATTCAGCTTAAAAGTACATGTCAATAAAACAATAAAAAAACAAAAAAAAGTACTAAAAACCTGGAGATATTTAAGCAAATAATTGATTGAAATAAATATCTTAGAAAATAATTATAAAAAGGCCAGGTTGAGGTTTTTAACAACTATGGAAAAAATCAGTTGAGCCCAAAACATCTAAATATTTATTAGATCTAATGTTTGCTTTACTATGAATTCAAATAACTTTGAACTTATTCCATTTGATTGTTGTTTAAACGACAGCCATACTTAATATTAGTAGTTTTATACAATTTATGGCTCTATTTTTGAAATTGTTAGTGTTATCAAAACTCGAAAAATTAAAAGCAAATATCCGGTCGAAACGTGTTTTTCTGACTTTAAAAACTAGGAACCGGTATTTTTTTAAATTATCTTTTTTTGGAATAACACGAAAACCGGTTTTGGAAAAAGTCGAAGTTTGAATAACATCCTAGTGTAGACTCAAATGAACCATAGAAAAGTTATGAGAACACAGGAGGTGAGCTCCGCTAAGGGATAAGCGAAATTATTACCGCAACAAAAGATGGCAAGCATGGGAATTATGTATGTATGTGAACGCACATAAAGTGCAACAAATAATTCGAAATGTAATTTGAAATTGCGTGAATTACGATTGCGAGAAAAGAGGGCTCTAGCGAATGCTTGCCCACATGCTTATACGAGTACATATGTATGAATGTGTATGAAAACACATTTATTTTGGTACAAGCACATATGTACATATACGTATATATAATCCCACTTCATGACTTTTCGCTACTTTGCTGTGGCATGTGCTGCCTCTTAAGTAGTTCGTCGTAGTATTTCTTCCTGCGTCGCCGCAAACCTAACTTTAGATTGCTGCAGGAATCGCTATGCAACCGCAGTACAATTACAACTTTTTATACGCCTCACTTGCTAAGCACTAAATTAACGAACAGGAACGAAATGTGAATAGAAGCGATGTACTTAAATATACAATTGCGGTAATGCAGCGAGCGTGTGTTTGCCTTATTGCCTGTATTTGATAGTAATTGAGCAGCAGTTGAAGCTGGTGATAGCTGTGGTTGTTTTCGATCAAGCTTTATTGTTCGCAATTCTGTTAAGGAGCAACCATAACTACCGCGATATGCACATACATATATATGTACATACAGGCATACATAAACATACATATGTATTATATGTATCAACATATATAGCTAAAAAATTATGCCATATCCATTTAGTATAGAGTTGTACCTCGCTAAATCCCAGGCGACCGGTTAACGAAATATGCCGCTATTTCCTAGGAACCATACCGGATTAATTTCGAATTGATCAGAAATTGCGGCATACAGTTCTCTACAACTTATGACCTAACCGAATCACCGTATGACAACCTGAGAAAATAATCACACGACCGATCGCTAATCGCAAACCATTCTATCTGGAAAACGCTTTCGTGGTAAGCCAAAGGAAAGGCGTCTGGTTAAGTTACTCAATGAAAACTTCTGCCTCCAATCAGTCACGGGGCCCTGGGAACTCTGTGCGAAGTTTTTGGCTGGTCCCCCTCTTTGTCGGGATATAGTCGGTAGGCAGTGCTTTTATTTTCCATAACTTAAAGCCCGTAATCTGATTGCGCTGGGATTAGCTGAACTTTTCATACAAATATTTATAAACAGTGAATCGAGAAGAATGCTCAGAGCATCCGTAGTATCAACAGCCATTGATTTATGAACTCCGCTAAGTTTTAAAACGACTTAATACTTAGGTCGCTGTGTCTGAGTGGTTCGATCTATGTTCTTAGCAACATTTAAATTAGAAAGAATTTTTTTCTAATAGTCTTCGCCCCCGGCAGGCAATAACAAACCTCCGAGTGTATTTTTGCGATTCGTAGAACAACAAAGACACAAATTTTAGTAGAAGCTCGGCCAAGCTGACTTTCCTGAAGCTAAGTTCTGGTTTAATCCCAGGGAAGGATATGGAGTTTACATACATCGAAGATAATGGGGACAAACTTCAGTAGCGTTATTTTGGGTTAGTTTCGGCAGATGATGGATTCTCTGCTCAAATTCGACCAATGATTTACCTGTACCGTTAATTTTTTTAATAAATTCTTCTTCTTAGAAATTAGATATCTATGTTTGGAAACGGAGCAAACAATATTAGCACAAAAATAGCTGCTCAAAAAATCCAATCTAATGGAAAAAATAGTTAAACATTTACTAAGGATCAATGAGTCGGAAAATAATTGCCAGCTCTATGTCCGTTTGACCAATTTCATTAAAAAGTACTTGCGCCCTTCCAGAAGGTGAAAATTTATTTGTTACCATGGCACATGACATATCTTTGAATAGGAGGAGATAAAACTAGAAGTTTATGTCACTATATCTGTTTGAGTAAGATATATCAACATTTTCTACGTATACCTTATTTGCACCTTCATCGGGGACAATCCAAAAAGCAGAATGTTAAATAAACTATTACGCTCATACCTTACGCATACATACGTATGCATATATATACAAACATAACCGCATATTAATGTAAGTATGTATGTATGCAGTTACTCTCCCACACTGATATGTAAGTAGGTATTAGTTTGCCTGGTCCTTTGCCAATTTCCTACACATATGCTGTTTAATTTTGTATATGACGACAGCGACCAGCTGCAAAGGACACAATATTAATGCAACCTGTCGTGTCGCTGGTGAAATGGTGAAATAGCATCTTAGAAATTGCCAGGGAGTCATAAAAAAGGTACTTTGCTCCAAAAGGATTTGTACCCAATGAAATATGAATAGAAACATAGAAGGATAAATGGAGTCTAATATATTTGTAAATAAATGTCAATTTCTTAAAGTTCAAATAAGGACTAAGATGTTCGCTGACGTGATTGGTATAGCAGCCATTGCAGCTCTTTCAAAATGAAATTTCAGTTTAATAAATATTAGAATTTTATAAACATTTTTGGGTCATAAAATAGTTGAGATTTTTCCACCTTTATTTTTTTGGAAATCTATGTCTCCTTAATATGTATGCATGGTGGACTGATTATTATACTCTTTCCAATTTGCTCGTGAGTAGCAAGGTGATAACCTGACTTAAGGATGTGTGTTATGATGTGCTTTAATAAAGTTTTTGCATTTGTTAAGTTTACCTAAGGATATGAAATAGAGGATATTTATTGAAAGAAAAAAATAAATATCGGACAAACGGGCGATCTCCTGATGTTCATTTGTGCCATCTATGATATTTAGACTAGTAAGTGCATAGGTAATGCAAGAACCGCAGGCTTACGCTTCTTGGGTGTACATTAGGGTGGTAAACAAAAAGTATGTGAGCAAGTTAAGTCGGAATTTTAATGCTCTCACTCCCTTGAATTCGCTCAAAGTGCTCAAAATTTTCCATGTAGTATTTTATATGAAAAAAAAATTGGTAGAAATGGTAAAAAATTCTTGAAAATCAATACTTTTCGATCGGAAAGTTCTTTTTCTTTTCAGGAGACATTGAGTAATGCTATACACTTGTTTATTTAATAACCAAAAAGGAAATGCTTATTTAACCATTTATTTATTTTAGCTTTTTTTATAGGACCCCTAAAAACACAAAAAAAAAAATGCAACGGGGACCCATAAAAAATCGTTAATATTAAAAAATGGCAAAATAAAAAATTGCGTATTATTAGTGGAAGTCACCTGAAGAGTACCAGAGTAAATATTGATTTTCAAGAATCCTATGCCATTTGAAAGAAAATTTGTTTTTTTCCCATATAAAATAAATGGAAAAATTTTTTTGACCACCCTAGTATACATACATGCATACTAGAGGTTTACGCCGCCGAGCCACGCCACCGTAGCCGTTTTTTATAATTTTTCACTCGCCGCCATGGAGTCATGGAAGTATTGGAGAGGCGGCGTTCGTCGTTCGGCGTCTGAGGGTTGATGTAAAAAATATTGATCATATACAGTTTTCGAAAAAATGATAGCCGCACCACATATTGACAAATTTAAAAAATTTTTTTTTTGTTATTTAATTTTTTATATTTTTTAATAAAAATATAGCTTTTTCTAAAAAAAAAACGTGTAAATTGATGTTTGAAACTTAGTGCAATATAAAAAAAACAACTTTCGTAAAAATTTGGAGCTTTTTAATTAGATTTCTTGAACAGATTTTGAGTATGCAGTTTTCTGGTCCATAGAATTCTAGTATAATAAAGGACAATTTTCAAATGGCTGTAAACTGCCGTTAATTTTTTAGATTTTTTTGTTCCATTTGCTTCCATATAACGAATAAGAAATTCTAACAAATCAAGGGTAATTTATAGCCATTTGGAACTTGTACTTTATTTTACTAGAATTTATTATAAACATATCGAAGACCAAATCTAAGTTTAAGACTTTGTTTAAAAAAGGATCATCACAATTTAAAATTTTTGTATCAGAATTTCTAGAACAATTTTTAGTTTGTATTTCTATAGCTTATTAAGTAACGTTTTCACAGTAAGGGGGTTAACTCAAATTCGGCAGTTAACTTTACATTTTTTTACTGAAAATCTATAGTTAACTGCCGAATCAGAGTTAACTCGTCACTGTGAAAACGACCCTAAATGTTAGTAAAATAGTGCGAACATCTTCTTATTCTCATTGATTTTTTATAATTATTTTTTCTGAAGGTGATTATATGGAAGAAAATTCACAACACGGCTAGCAAAAATTAAGAAAAATCAGTCACAATTTTGACCCACTTAAGCAGCCGAATCTTCAAAATTACAGTCCTCAACAGGAAAAACTCATTACACGCCAAAATGTTACGATTTTTGTTTATATTGACTCACTCAGGTACATTTTGCGTGGCATCAAACATTTTTGCAACTGTCGAGTTCCATTTTAATTTGTTGTAATGTGCAACCATCACCTGATACACCTGAAGGAGTATCACTTCTTATATTTTCGAAGAAGATGATGGTTTCTCCTCATGAGTGAACCCGGACCTTTCCGAACCCCGAACTTTCACCGACCTAGCTATTTGGCTCAATGAATTCTTTTCGAGAAACGAATTAGCTTCTTGTGCTCCCTTTGTGTGCAGTGGTAGTGTTCCCAGTTTATCTCATCATTTATTTCTAGATCCCGATTTAAAACTCCTGAATTGGATTTTTTTTTCCAACAGGGAATTGCAGTGCAGCTAAACGGGGGATAAGACGGACAAGTTTTATCAAAACTGACACAAATGGAAACCGTTACATTAATCACCGCCTCAACAAAGCCCCATGTGGTGCAACAGGCGAGCTCTAAAAAAAAGCCATCCCTTTAAATTTCGTTTTTTCACGGTGCATCACCAAGTTGAAAATGCAATATACCTGTGGTCTGGGAGTGAATTCTCACTAAGAACTCTTCAGTTTAGAATTGAAAACTTCACCCGGTAGTTAGATAGATCACTTGCCTTGCCTTTGTAGGAACACAGGTGGCTTTGATACCCATCTCTAGAATGATAAGCCCACAAGGAATGATTTACTGCCAGATTTTTTTATGGGCGATAACATCGGAATACAAGATCGAATCAACATTTTGAAAAGTTTCTCGTTTACCGTGGTAATGAAAGCTGCAAGTTAACGTTATAAATAGTTCGGCGCAATACGAGGTTTTCGCTGGACGTAAGATCTATGCTCACAGAGCTGGCCCTGTCGCAGGTAGTAAGAGGCAAAGTCATCAGATTCAGTTCAGATTTTCACCTCCCATCTGCTAGTTTGGGAGATCCTGCATCTCAAAAGCGGCACCTTCTTTCCATATACGGGTAAGTAGCCTCTATGGTCAATGGTATTGTAATAATCACACTGCTTCCGCCTCGATGACCTCCTTTCATTTCAAAATAAAGCCATACTTCCGCCATCATTGAGTGATGGTTGGCATGTCATTGCAAGCGGGCTTTTCGGCTTCCACTCTGAAGGAGATTGAACAGGCAAAACTACTGACAGATGAATGGCATATAGTCTGAATGTTGTGTTCTTCACGCGTTGCGTTTTACTAGATAAAAATATATCGCATACATATATGCACATTTACATAAGTAATTTTCCTAAAGTTTTCAGCCAAATACAAGAAGAAGCTAAAAACTATTAAAGGCATTTTGATAGGTCATTGCAGGCTAAGAGGCCAAGCGATCTATGTCACTTTTTGACTTCACCGAAGAGACACCATTGCACCTCCTGCTGAGTTTAAGGCCGTTGCACGGAGAAGGGAAAGGTGCATAGCACACTTTTGGTCTAGAGAAGAGCACATAAACTCCTTACGCTGGGATCTATTCTAAACTTTATAGAAGCTTTAGGGCTAGATGCACAGTAGTGATGAGCTGAGGGCACAATAGACCTACTGGTCGTAAACACTACACTTTTTATACCTGTCTATCTATCTATCTAGTAGCTAAATAGGATACACTTGAGGCTGAGATAACTTCTCATGATATAATTTTTCCCCTTTCTAAATTAGCTCGATTTTTTGTTTTGCTGTACCCAGCTTCAAAAACAACTCTTCATTCAACTATTTCAAGTTGAGTTACAACCAAATGTTGGGAGAAAAACATATGCGACTACGTGCCGGCGAAAGCAATATCATTTCGCCTATATTTTTAATTTATTACGCATACAGTGTGGGGTAAATTACTAGCACAAATGTGAAACCACTAGACGAGTTACAGTACTCCAACATATAACGTATGTATGTACATGTGTGGGCGACTATATTTCAAAAAGGTGGGCGCACACAGTCGTATACATACATACATACATATGTATATTTATATATGTACTTGCCATTTTGTACGTGTTATAATTTACGCGGTATTGCTGGATTACATTGCGGTTTGGAAAATACATTTACTTACATATATGTGTACTTTCTTTACACCACAAGAGGTATACTTGTAGGCGGCGCTGAGCTCGTATTTATGGCAAGGCCGCAAAGTAATGCGTTTGTTAGAGGGTGAAATTCGTGCTTTAGCGTAGGCAACTTCATAAACCATCAAGCGACCAAAAAACAAGCAACGTTTAATTAAGAAATATCACCGCATTAAGCTTCCATTCATAGCTACATGTTACCTTTACAAGTACATTTACATAGGTATGTACAGTATCGGTCATATCTATAGCACGCCATTTCAAAGTGATATTGTGTGCCACTTATGTTTATTTATTTATTTTTAAGAATTTTCAATTAAAATACAGTTCTTTATCTAACAAAACCCATATAAATCCAAGTTTAAAACTTATAGAAAACTACAAAAAAGTGCAACAAATTTTCACCTAAATTTCAAACTTTTTTTTCGGAAGTGTTTGAATTTTTCTGAATACACAGTTTTATAGCCCAATCAATTTTAGTCTGATAATGTGCAATTTTCAAGTGGCTAAAAGTTACCGCTGATTTTTTAGAATTTTTTTCGCCAAGGATGTTGCGGTTTTCTTCCATATACAAATAAATTGAGTTTATTCATTGGAAGCCAATGCGACAAAAAAAGTGTAAAAAATTAACGGTAATTCGTAGCCACTTGAAATTTGCACATTATCAGACTAAAATTGCAGGGGCTAAAAAACTGTGTCCTCAAAAAAATTTTATCACTCCCGAGAAAAAAGTTTGAAATTTAGGTGAAAATTTGTTACACTTTTTTGTAGTTTTCTACAAATTGTTGAACTTGGGTATATATGGGGTTTGTCCGAGAATGAACTAAATTTTAATTGAAAATTCTTAAAAATAAAAAAATAAACATAAGTGGCACACAATATCACTTTGAAATGGCGTGCTATAGATATGACCGATACTGTATATATGTACACATTCGCGTATATTCTTACTAACAAGCATATACCTCTGTATCTATACTATTTTACATGTTCATGCGGCTTAAGCTTTTGCGATAATATTTTAGAAAATATGAGTTTTCATGTGCAAATTCAGGGAACCGCTTACTTCTTCCATCATACATATGTATGTATGCAATTAATGTGGGTAAATGTGTATCCGTCTACTTATAAAGACATACATATTTATGTACTTGTAAATACATAGATCCTTTTTTAATCAGCGCGTACACGACACATTACGCCAGGTTGGGTGGCGCAGAGACAATTGAGCGGTCGTCGGCACTGTCGTTGTGGCTGTTGTCGCTGTACAAACTCTTCTGTTCTTGCGCGTAGGCGCAACGTGTGAGTGCTATTGCAAGAGATGACATTGTTTTTGCTCTTGTGGCTGGTTTTTAGCTTTTTTTTTCTAACAGCACAAAAACGACACTTTCTTATTAAATATAGTGGCATACCCGCGTACATACATATGTAAATGTGTATACAGTGGCGGTCAAAAGTAGATGAATGGTGTTTTGTTTTTAATATTTACAATGTTTTCCAAGCAAAAATTTTTCTTGTAATTTTTTATAGAAATACGGTTCATGCTTTAAATGAAACGATATAAATCAAACGTTATGCAGAATTTAGAAATATTCATTAAATTTTAATCCAAAATTTGAGCTTTTCAATCAGAATATTTATAAAAAAGATTTTGGTTATGCAGGGCTTATGAAATTTTAGTAAAATAAGTGGAAGTTTTGAGCGGCTAAAAATTGCTTTGTATTTTAATATTTTTTTTTTTTTCTGACCCCGTTTTGCACTTTTTCCCATATAAAATGCGCAAGACCGTTTGCAAAGAGGGTTAAAAAAAATCAACACAAGTATTTATAAATTGCACTAGTTATATGTATGAAAAAAAAACGCAAAAGCCGTCAGCAAAAAAAAAAAATAATGTTTGCGATTTTTTAGAACCCTAAAACTTGGACCTGTTTTACTAAAACAACATACGCCTTGTAACTGCATACCCAAAAATTTTGTAAAAACTCTGATTGAAAAGCTCAAAATTTTAATGAAAATTTTTTGAATTTTTCGAATTCTGCATAAAGTTTAATCGTTTGATATATACGGTTTTGGTTAAAGCATGAAGCATATTTCTATAAAAAATAACAAAAAAATTTAGCTTGGAAATCATTGTAAATATCAAAAACAAAACACCATTCATCCAATTTTGACCACCAGTGTACGTCAGCATGCACAACGCTCGGCGGGACATCTACCAAACGCATTTTTCTTCATCTACGTTAGGCTATGCATTTAAAGTTTGGAGATACATATGTGCCTTCATATCCTATTAGTAAATTTCTTAGCTCAAAACTGATGCTGAGTAATGTACCTGGAAACCAGAATTATACTCGTATGTAGAAAAAAAGACGTGAATTGCGATCAAAATATTCTCTTTTTGAATCCATAGTATTACAGGTTTTATTAGTTTTCTTCCAGGAGAAAGTCTTCTTAAAAACACTATCGAATTTTGTATGCTCTTCTTAAATTTGCTAAAGATACCTTGTAATTTTCGTTAAGTTACTGAAGGGGCAGAGCTTAAAGAGATCGGAAGGCCTATCCTTCATAAAAGTTGAATTACCACCAAAGCCCAATGTTTACGAATTCCGGGACAGTGTTGCCGTTATTCGGCTTTTACTACTTGAATTGTTACCATTTTTTCCTTTTGGTTGGTAAGCAGTTTGAGGGTAGTTTTAAGAGCTTCTGTGCACATCTAGAAATCAGAACCCCAAAGTGTATGCAAAAATACTTTATCGTCCTGGTAGTGAGCACAAAAAGTAATAATAACCATACTTTGTACGAAAAAATTGTATTGTTTGTACGCTCCCCGAAGTGGCTCTTCCCTCAGTCGGAGATGTCCGCCAACAGCTCTATGACAGGTTCATGTACTTAGGCCTTATCCTGAATTGGGAGCTGTCGTGAAAGGATTGGTTAACTGGATCGAAAACCGGACACTCAGGAACTGGGGAGGGCTTTGATTTCATTCCAAATCATACAGATTACCCAGCAGCTTCTTCTCCTTACCAACACTCTCTCAGGTGGCGGGAGAAACGGAGCAGTAAAGTTTTTTACGGATTGATCTAAACTTCGAGATAGGGTTTGCGCAGGTGACCTCTGTTAGGAGATCTCTATGAAAAAAAAAACACAGGTTTAGGACTCCGGACGGCAACAGTGCCTTTAAATTAGAAATATCTCCCACCAAAGAAGAGGTAGACTCACTGCTGAAGAGTGAGACATCAGTTAGCGAGGTGCGCATATCTATACTCTGAAAGCTAGGCGGCTCTCAGGGGCCTGAACGCCATGTTGTCCCTACTGACTTGTCGGAGTATTTTCAGGTCAAAGCAATATTGCGGGTAACTGCGCGGCTGATGTCTTGGCTTGCTTTCGAAACTTTATCATCCCATAGGGAGCAGCTTCCGACACTTCTGTTCTCTTGTGCTGCGCTCTTGGCGGTTGGGACTAATGCCAGCTGAGCAAGCGCTGAGTAAAAACTAGGACATACGAAGTTGCGAGATCCTTCTGGCCTAGGTTGGATCGGGGCAGTTAAAGAAGCTCCTTGCGCTTGCATAAAGTTGAGGTTTCACTGTTGGGTGTGATTCTTGGTATTCAAGCGGTTACGTGAGGAATTAATCGAAGTAGCTGCCAGGAGGCTAATGAGATGAAATCACCTCATCACTTTCTATTAGAGAGGTTAGCCTTCGCGAGGCTAAGGTGTAAACTTTTGGCCTGACTTTTTTGACTAGCCCTGAGGACCTTTAGGGCACTGAAAGTAACCGCATTCATATTTTTGTAATCAGATCCCTGGGTATCAGGCCAACGATGTCAATATCGTCCGCACCGTGTTTGAGAAAGTCGTATGAGGCCTTGTCTGAAACGTCATTTGGCTTTGATGGGAGCATTTCACCCGATTCGGATGGAGCAGAAGGTTGTATGTATGCAATTTTACTCTACATTAGCCCTATACGGTTTTCCAGGGCTCGCAAATTTAGGCCTCGCGTGGTACAAGCAGAATTTCTCCTCTTGTTATCGAAAGCGGATTTAAAATCGACAAAAAAGTGGTGTATCTCGATTTGCTTTTCCATAGCGTTTTTCAGGATTGAAAATATCTGAGCTTAACAGGTGTGAAGCAACACTCATAAAGGTTAATAAGTTGGCCCTTGAAGAACTTCAGTATTTCACACAGTATACTTAAGCGATGACTCCCTCCTTACATTCAATTTCGAGAAGGCTTTTTTCACAATCATTTCATTGGACGAAACAACTGAATTTTCCTGCTTGAGAGGTTGGGAAAAGCTGGAATGGAATGGATTCTTTCACAACAAATTTCGCTTAATAGCCGCTACATGAGCCACTAGCTTTGACCGGGTTAAGCGGGAAGTGGGAAGTCTCCATATGAGCTGCGGCCAAAAGTATTCACCGTACTACAAATTCGCTGAACTTCGCATATGCACTATTCCGCATTTAGGAATGAAGAAATGTGGAAAATGGTCAGATTCGTGAGTCATTAAATCTACACTCTCTTCCATTTCCAGTTTATTCTGCCTATTATTTATTTAATATAGTATATATCAGAGCTCTACATTAAAAATTCAATAAAATTTACAGGATATGTGTCTATAAAAAGAAGAAAGGGATCTGAATTCGCAGTTCCTCGCAGCAGATCCTTTTTAAATAACCCTTTTTAAAGTAAGCACTCGAAAAAATTTACACTCACCAAATTATGTACAGCCTCAAGTGAAACTGTCTTATAAATTTCATTAGACATCTAAAAATTTAAAGCAATGCTTGACCCAGAAATATTCGCTTATTATATGTATATCCGCACTAGTACAAAAATTAATGTGATTACTTGCGACAAAATATATTTTTTTTAAATAAATTTTTTTTGGCTTGTATATTAGACTGGGTCGAAAAAAAAAGTTGCTAATGTCCGCCCCTAAATTTAAAGATTATGTTGAGAGGGTTCTGGAAAAATTTTTTTTTTTTTTTTTTAACCCTCCGAAATACAGCCGAAATGGTTTTTTCGTTGTAACTTGGTTATTTGACGGCCGATTTTTAAAATTGATATGTCATTATTTTTGTCTTGAGAAGCTTCACTTTTCCTTCTTATGTCTTTTTAAGCTTTGAAGTCGCGTTCGCATGATAAGGGCAGAAACAAAATTTTACCCCCCCTAAAGTATATTTTTTTCCTTACCAAACGAAAGTACTTAAAAATTCAAGAAAATGTTGCCTTCAAACTATATTACTAAAATAATAAACAAAGGAGTTATAGCACTTTTAATATCACAGGTCAACATGAGTTTCAGATGTAAGTATAATAACACAGTACAACAAAAATTGATTTTTTTTATGCAACAGAGTAACCTAAATTTAAGGATTATGTTGAGAGGATTTCGAAATTTTTATTTTATTTTTTTTTTAACCCTTCGAAATACAGCCGAAAAGGTTTTTTCGTTGAAAGTTGGGTATTTGACGGCCGATTTTTAAAATTAACATGTCATCACATTTCCTTTTAAGCTATGAAGTCGTTTACCCATGGTTAGGTCAGCTAACAAAATTCGCCCCCACAAATTCCTCCAACAGTTTTCTTAGTTGGAAATTTAATCTCACTGCTTTCGTACCAATTTAGGTACATTTTTGCTACGATTTTTCCCAAATTCATACTCTTTGTTTTCGTCGCATCAGCAACCCGGGGAGTGCAAAACTGACGCTGTCAATAGCGAGCTAACCTCTTGTAATTTAATCATGCCAATAAATTTTATAAATTGTGGAAGTCAAAGTAAATAAGTGAGTCAAACCTGTTGTTTCGTATTGATAATAATAATTTATAATTAATACCATAAATTGTGCTGGTGAAATAAAATTAAAAAGTGACTTAACAGTGTGTGCAATTTAAAAATGGCTTTCGTTAAGCGCGATATTGATATTAAAATGTTACCTACGAAACGTGGTGTTATTGAATATTTTTTGTTCCTTAAATATTACGGCTCTGCAAGTGTTCCAAAAAAAATCGAAGTCTCAATGAATATTTGCCAATAGTTATGAACACAATTTCAAAGTTGTGGCAGCAGGCAAACATCCCTATAGTTACAAGAACTACGCTCCGGAGAAACATTGAAAGCCTCCTTCAAAGTTATTACAATGTAAAAAAACATCCTTATGAATATAATGATCAGGAATGGAATAAAATATTGTTAATTTCAAAGTGTAAGTGCATTATGGACTTAAATCGACAATGTGATTGCCCTAGTGCAAGTAGAGTTCCAACCGCGGTAAATGACTTTCTTTATGATCAATGCGGGCCAAGGCTTTTGTCATTAGATAGTGGGCTTGATCATACTAGAACTGACAATTGCTCGCTAGAATGTAATGTTGAAAATCACACTGAAACCGCTGCAAGTTCGATTGGTTATGTGCCTAGCTCAAGTGAAGACGATGAAGCAAGTGAAGAAGTCACACAAAGTTTAAAAGTATCTGATTTGTCCTTAAAAAATTATTGCTCGGCGTTAGATAGGACGGATACTTCAGATCGCTTTGGATCATTGCTTGCTACAATGCTAATAAAAGATTTGCAAGCTGCGATTGCTACAAAAGTAAAAAAGGATTTTAAAGAAAACACAGCGGATAAAATTATGAAATATTTTGATTATCTGGTCATTGACAAAAATAAAATTTCACGCGAGCGTAACAAATGTAGAGCACAAACTGAAGCAGCAACAAAAACTGGCACTGATCTTAAATGCATTTCGTATGATGGTAAACAGGACGTAACACTAAAAAAAAAAAAATAGTTCACGGTAGCGTAAGAACAATGCTTCTAAGAGAGGAGCATATTACAATTTTGAAAGAGCCTGATTCGAAATTTATTGGATACGTATCTCCAAAAGAAGGCACTGGGGAAGCAATCCAGCAAGCAATAGTAAGCTTTTTGAATACCCAAAAAATATTGCTTAAACGAACTTGTAGCTATAAGCTGTGATGGTACAGCTGTCAATACTGGATATAAAATTGGAGTAAATGCACAAATGGAACGTTATTTACAAAGGCCCTTGCAGTGGAATGTGTGTTTGTTACATTTCAACGAGTTGCCTCTAAAAAAGTTGTTAACGCATTATATTGTCAAGCAGAAAGGACCTGGTGTTTGGCCAGGGGTGTTGGGGTCTGAAATTATGACTTGCACCAAATACCCGGTAGGTTGTCCACACTATAATAGTTAATGTTATAAACAAAAACATATATTTTCCTTGTCAGGTTGTAAGTGGTTTTGAGGCTATTGCTATGGGAGTTATTCCTGAAAATAGTGGCTCTTGGGAATTACGCAATGATCAGCGTTATTTATTTGATATGGTTTTGGCAGTAAATAATGGTGAATGCGATGAATATCTCGCTAGTAAGAGCCCCGGTCCCGTCAGTACAGCTCGGTGGCTTACAACAGCTTCCAGGTTACTTCGGGTATATGTTTCCAAAGAAAGCCCGTCAGCGGAGTTGCGAAACATGGTAGAGTTTGTTGTGAAAGTTTATGCACCATTCTGGTTTCTTGTAAAGAGCCAGCCACAAGCAATTCATGGAAGTAGACACGATTTTAAGTATATTTGCTGGATACGCGAACTATCAAATGCTGTTCAAGCCATTATACGTTCAGCTATAGAAAATAATGCATATTATTTTCACCCAGAAAATATATTATTAGCCATGATAACCGACGCTGATCCAGAGATACGTAATGATGGGTACGAAAAAATCAAAACAGCACGTCAATATCCACCAGCAGGGCTTCGCGTGTTCAAGGTCCCAAAGCGTGGCGTAATAAACTTTGAAAGTAAGTCGTATGTCAGCATGATCGATTGGAGTCAGTTTAAGATTACGGAACCCCCTTGTGTGCAGTTCTACCCAGATAGTGAACTTACAATGTTTCAATTTTCGGAAAATGAAGTGATAAATATCCCAGGTAAATATCTTCAAACTAAAAACTTCACGGGTCTTATAGTACCTTTAAATCATTTTTTTTTAGAGTTCCTCTGTCATTCCCAGAATACCGAACGGTTTGTGCGTGTTGTTAGTGAGTCTGCAAGTGCTGTCACTGATGAAAAGCGCCTGGGCCACATTTTTGCAAAATTAGAAAGCCGAGACCAATATAAAAGCCTTGATTCGCGCCAAAATTTGCTTAAGTAGCAATAAATATTGTAAGTGAAATAACTTTTTTGTTGATTATTTTAGTAATATAGTTTGAAGGCAACATTTTCTTGAATTTTTAAGTACTTTCGTTTGGTAAGGAAAAAAATATGCTTTAGGGGGGGTAAAATTTTGTTTCTGCCCTTATCATGCGAACGCGACTTCAAAGCTTAAAAAGACATAAGAACGAAAAGTGAAGCTTCTCAAGACAAAAATAATGACATATCAATTTTAAAAATCGGCCGTCAAATAACCAAGTTACAACGAAAAAACCATTTCGGCTGTATTTCGGAGGGTTAAAAAAAAAAAAAAAAAAATTTTCCAGAACCCTCTCAACATAATCTTTAAATTTAGGGGCGGACATTAGCAACTTTTTTTTTTTGTATGGGGACCGACCCAGTCTATTGTATATGCTTTATGCATTTTTATCAAATTTTTTTTTGTTTGGGTTAGTTGGACACTTTTCTATAAATTTACATTTTTCAGAATACGCTAATCCGTTTTTACTACTTTTGCCCGCTGTAGTCCCATTGTGCATCGTCTGCGACTGTTATGAGCCGCGTAAGAATGCGCCTTGTTCGTGTGAAAGATGTGGATCTTTGTCAAATGCAACGCGCCTATACTGAAGCCTTCAGAAATGTTTCTTCCATACATATGTATGTACATCAAATGCAATCTGGTCGTCTGTTATCAGGTTTTCATCTTCGCCTCTGCGTTAGCCAGTCTCGGCCAACACACTAATCGTTTGTTTGCTTAAACGATGCACAGATTTTATATTAAGAGTATTCACGATCCGTTGCATACTGTCTAGCATGTAGATAGCATAAATAGCATAAATGTTGTTGTTTCAACAATAACAAAATTAGCCAATCATGCTATTTATGCTATCTATGCACCGTGATAGACAGTATGCACCGGATCGTGATTGATTTTCATAGATTAATATTTTGCAGAAATATTAGATGTTTGTAAAATTTTAAAAACTTTCAATAAAATTCTGAAGTAGAGCGTTGTTGAAAAGTTTTCTGAGATAGGGCGTTTTCGAACTGATTGCCGAGATATGTCGATCTTCCACTCAGGTGGCGATATGTATATCTGTTGCGAAATATTCCAAACTACAAGTAAAAAGTAACTGATCTTTCTTCAACTGGGGGTATATGTATGCTGTGCCATTCATTATGTGACAGCTAAGGTGTTGGCTGTGGAAAGATGTTGATGGAGGCTTTCATTTAAATGCGTATAAATACGAGTACTTATGTGCACACATACATATGTATGTACATACTTATATGTATTTATATGAAGGCATATCCTTGTAACCATTGTCTGCTGCAGTGGTTAGACGCTTAATCACATCTCAGTGTCATAAACTTGTACGCATGCTTTGCGTAAATTTAAATATGCAATGCTACAAAAAAAGAACTTACAAAACGCCAGTCAAGGATTCATTTGCATACCTACATAATATTTGTATGAAATGTTTTCAAATCTCCTGCTCTTTACAAATCCAATTTAGACTTTACAATATCGCGAGTAGTACTACGCAGCCACACTAGTATATCTATACTACATACAGTCAGACTACTTATGTTTGTACAATTTTAGGTAAACGAATGCTAGTACCTTGAAATCGTTGTAGTAACTATTTAGCACAGAAATACATTAATGGATAAATTGTTGTTGTTCATTTAAATTCAAATATTTACAAATAAGTAAGTGTACACATTTGGCAGAGATTATTTTCCTAGGCCACAAAATAATGTAACATATATTTGTGTGTGTACCCAGATTTTTATATAGGTTTGCATTTGCAAAATTTTAATGTAATGTTTGATGATACTACATACATACATATGTATGTACACTTTAATTATTCATAAATGTGTCACTGTGTAAGTTAAGTTGTGTGTAAAATATGATTAGAAATTTTAAAATATACACTCCTCGTCATTTGAGTACCCTTTTTATGCTTAGTTTTTTTTATTCAATCTTATTACATTAAACGAGCATAGGGTTCTCGGAGATGGCTCTAACGATTTTGATGAAATTTTATACACAGATAGTGTTTTCGATTTCAAGGTTATCTGAATAGGCATTATTCCGAGAAGACTCGTATAAGGTTGCCACCTACTCGAAATTAGTTACAAATTAATTAAAACATCATAATATGGGTACTAAATCGAAGGTATTTTAAAGATCCCTAATTCAAAAATATTTTCAATAGGGTTGCCACCAATTTTGAATTTATTTAATTTTTTGTTTAGAAGAAAAGGTTAAAATATTACCATTCATGTGTACCATGAGAAGGTTCACAAACAGTGCTTTCCCTCTTATACCAAATGTTATTGCTTAGGATAATAGTGTAAGGTTGCCACTTATTTTCGATTTTTCTAAAACATTTATCTAAAATATCGCAATACGGATATAAAATGAAAAATATTATTGACAAATTTGGTTTTAAAATATTTTCCATCAGGGTTGCCACGCTTTCATGCAATACAAATTTTTATTTTCTTAGTTTCAATCACATTTTTTTTTTATATACACAGCAGATATACGCTCAAGATATATACCTTTCATTCTAGCGTATTTCGGAATAGGGTTGCCACCTAAATTTTAGAGTAAGAAATTTACTTTGTAGATATTGAAATCCAAACTTTTTTTTTTTACTTACAAAATATTTTTTTAAATCTATCCAAATCCTGAAAACTTTAAAAAAGTATATGCACTCCGGGCAAAGCTCGGTCAACCTGGTACTATTCATTATTTTTATACCCGAGCGCACTTGTGCACAAGGGTATTATAACTTTGTTCACATAACGGTTGTTTGTAACAGGCAAAACGAATCGAGATAGATATAGACAAATGTATACATAAATGATCAGAATGAAAAGAGAAATCGATTAAGCGGTGACTGTCTGTCCGTCCGTCCGTCCGTCTGTGCACACGATAACTCGAGTAAAAATTGAGATATCTTAACGAAACTTGGTACGTGAACTTCTTTTGGGCGTGGGACAGATGGTATTGAATATGGGCGAAATCGGATAATAACCACGCCTACCTCCCATATAACGGTAATTTTAAGAAATACGAAAACTGCGATATTTTAGTAACTACTGAAGTTAATTCACTCAAAATTGATACTTACAATGAGTTTCAGACGGAACACATGAATATTATAAATTTTTGGAAAATGGGCGTAGCCACGCCCACTTATGGTTACATGTGTATATCTTGGTAACCGCTGCACCAATTTCTTCCAAACTTAGCACAATTGTTGGCCTTAGTACAGCTTACTAAATGGCTGAAAATTTTAAAAATCGGACAATAACCACGCCTACCTCCCATATAACGGTAATTTTCAGAAAAACGAAAACTGCGATATTTTAGTAACTACTGAAGATAATTCACTCAAAATTGATATTTGCAATGAGTTTTAGACGAAAAATAAGAATATTACAAAATTTTGGCAAATGGGCGTAGCCACGCCCACTTATGGTTACATGTGTATATCTTGGTAACCGCTACACCAATTTCTTCCAAACTTGGCACAGTTGTTGGTCCTGATACAGCATACCAACTGGCCGAAAATTTCTAAAATCGGACAATAACCATGCCCACATCCCATATAACGGTAATTTCGAGAAATACAAAATCTTCGATAAAGCAGTAAATATTGCAGCTAATTTATTCAAAATTGATGATTGCAACAATTCTTTACCAAGAAATACGTTTATGACAAAATTTTGGAAAATGGGCGTAGCACCGCCCACTTGTGATCACATATATGTATCTCGCTAGCCGTTCTAGCAATTTGTACCAAGCTCGGTATGGTTATTGTGCTTGCCACATAAAAGCAAACCGTTGAAAATTGTTGAAATCGGACTAAAATTGAGGCCGCTTTTCATATAACGGTAAATTTCAGATATGCTTGAAACTGCAATATTTCGAAATTTAAGGACGCTAATTTACTTAAAATGTATACACCCCGGCTTATCATGTAGCGGAAGCTTTCGGAAAGGTGGAAAACATATATTTAATACTTGCGCCGGGTATTTAATGTTCGGCTCCGCCCGAACTTAGACTTTCTTACTTGTTTTTTATAAAAATATAGCATATTATACGACAAAAAACGTGTAAATCCGATTTTAAAATTCTATACAAATTTAAAAAAAAGGGTGCGCTATCCTAAGTACATATTTATGCTCGACAAAATTTGCATATGAAAGAAAATGCGCAGCACCGTCAACAAAAAAAAAAACAATCAGTCAGATATCAATGCTATTTTACAGCTACTTGAAACTTGCACTTTATTGCAATAAAATTCAATGGGCATATCAGAAAGTTTTCTAAAAACTTTATCACTTATTCACTGCACGTCATTAGGATTTTTGCAATTTGTATAAAAACATTTAAAATCGGCGTACTTTGTTGTAGAATATCTTACTATTTTATTAAAAAAAAAAGTAATATTAAACAAACGAAAGGAAAACTGTACATACTGAGGATCAACAGGGTGCGCTATTCAAATACTAAGAGTGTGTATCTGAATGCATATATATATGTATTATAAACTTTAATTAAATATGCATATGCATTTATAAATGTATACGTACTTAATACGAATGAAATTATTTCGGCTTACATTTATGCGTTGACTCGTGTTTGCCTTAAAGCTTCAGCAGTCATATACATACCACTCCACAAATGCATAAATGTATTAGTTCAGCATTTTGTGATTACTGTAATGAATCTAAGTAGATGTATTTATTTCCAAAATGTTAGTGCTTTAAGCGAATTTCTGTTATTCCCTTGTAAGTGAAATTAAATTTATGAATGACTAGCTTCAATGCCAACGGCTGGGTGAAACTAATTAACAATTGTTCCTGCAAATCGAGACGCTTGTAAGGTTTTAGTTAATCAGTTGCGCAACCAGAATAAATATTTTGGGTCATATCAATTTTAACTAATATCAAAATAATTTTAGTTTGTTAGTGATGGATTATAGTTAGAAATATTGATGAACATAGCAATATTGATTTTACAAAATAATGTAAATACTGGCACAAATAAAATTTTTTTGTCACTATGTGGTGTTGATGCCCATGCATATGGCAACACTGATCCAATTTCATCAAACTGTCCGGACGTTGCGCCGCTCGACTGTTTCGGTCTCTACAAACGGTCTCTTTATGGTGAACAATTAGGCGAACGAAATCGATGGAATTGAAAACTACTGAAAAACAGCAAAATTTTCATATATATTAGTGGCCAGTATGTACTTGATTAAATTTTAAAATTCTTTTCAGAAATTTCCTCAAAGATCCTCGGATAATTTGGACATGCCCCAATATCTGCAGTATGCAGAATAAAAAAATTTCACTTCGGAATAATTATGAGAAAGCTGGATTTTCGCACGGACCTTACTTCTGTAGTTTTAAGCGACACATTCAATAAACTCATCGATATTAGTGCCGCTAAAGATATTACGAGGGGTTAAAGGTCATACTAAAGGTTTTGTAGCTTAGAAAGTTTCCTCCGATAAATACGTATTGCGTCACTTTCTTTTAAGACTAACAGTTTCCAAGGAAATTCTATTCAAAAATACTTTGTGCATACAGTTCATCTCCACGGGTTTCCAACAAACTAGCGAATGATATGGAAACAATGACTGTGCTAACCGCCGCTTTAAACACACATACCTGTTACCACCAGCGGGTTCCTAGTTGAATGCCTATAGAACTGGAGCGGTTCTATCCATTCGTACGATATGACCAAGCCAGCGTAGCCTCAGTAGTTTAATTCCCTGCAGCTCATGTTTAAATCGTCTTCGGTGTACGCCATGGCCAACGCGCAAATGGCAGTAAATCTTTCGCAGAGAGAAAGCTCACAAAAACTCCAAGAGCCGCGTGATCAGGTCATTGTCCCTGCCTCCGCGCCATACACTAGGCATGATGAGTGACTTATAGAGCGTGAATGTTGTACGATGAGAGAGGACTTTACTTCTCAATTGCCTACTCAGTCCAAAGAAGTACTTGTTGGCAAGAATGATTCTCTGTTGGGTTATTATTGGTGTGAATGCTGGCCCCCAAATAAGTGAAGTAGTCTACTTTTCCCAAACTTATAAAACTGTCAACAGTAATGTGTGTGCCAAGACGCTTATGTACTGACAGCTTGTGTGACTACAGACCCTCCAGACCCATTCGCTTTGCTTCTTTATCTAATTGCAAGAAGGCAGAACAGACGTAGCCTTTGTTTTTACCGAAAATATCGATGGCGTGGGCATACGCCAGTAATTGAACGCTCATATAAAGTATTGTGCATGAGCAGTTCAGTTCTGCGGCTTCTATTATCTTCTACAACATCTGATTAAAGATATAACACGAAGGGGAGTCCCTTGTCATAAACCTCGTTTAGTTTCAAACGACCCGGGGAAATCCTTCCCAATTTTAGCGGAGCTGGTGGTATTGCTCAACGTCATTTTGCATAGCCATATTAGTTTCGTGGGGATATCAAATTTAGACATCTCGGCGTGTAGACAACTTCTTTTCGTGCTGTCGAGAATGACTTTGAAATCGACAAATAGATGGTGTGTGTCGATCGTATTCCTGCGAGTCTTTTCCAAGATTTGGTGGATTGTGAATACCTGATCTATGGTGGATTTTCCAGGTCTGAAGCCAATGAGTTTACTGACGGTAGGCCTCAGTCTTTCACGCGGTGTCGCCTTTCATATGGTTTGGGCAGTGCATACTTAAATCCCAGTCGTTTAGAGTATGCGTTCATCTGTAAATGTTCTACATAAGAGTTGATGCATGCCTCTTATCAGCTCCTCGTCGCCGCCATACTGGATTCGCTCAGCTGGCAGGCCATCAGCTTTAGGAGCTTTGTTGTTTTTCAGCCGAGTAATCGCTATTCGTGCCTCGTTTTTTACCCACCAGATCCCAGTTCTTACCACCCTTAAATTAAAGCTCAGCAAAAATCATTAAACTTTTGCTAAGGAACTATTTCGATTATTCCAGTAGAACGATTTAAAAATATATGTAGGTGTTACGGAAAAATTTAAAAAGGCAACCCCTAGAATCGACTAATATTTATTTATTTTTTTAAATTATCTTGCAAAAATACTTTAGACTCAGAGGTGTTCGGCGAACTCTTTTCGGTTACTTGTAAGGTGATACGATCTAATATACACGCATCTACTTTTTTACACTTGCACTACAAGAACAATTGAATAGTTTTTTTATACCCGAGCGCACTTGTGCACAAGGGTATTATAACTTTGTTCACATAACGGTTGTTTGTAACAGGCAAAAGGAATCGAGATAGATATAGACAAATGTATACATAAATGATCAGAATGAAAAGAGAAATCGATTAAGCGGTGACTGTCTGTCCGTCCGTCCGTCTGTGCACACGATAACTCGAGTAAAAATTGAGATATCTTAACGAAACTTGGTACGTGGACTTCTTTTGGGCATGGGACGGATGGTATTGAAAATGGGCGAAATCGGACAATAACCACGCCTACCTCCCATATAACGGTAATTTTCAGAAATACGAAAAGTGCGATATTTTAGTAACTACTGAAGATAATTTACTCAAAATTGATACTTACAATGAGTTTTAGACGAAAAATAAGAATATTAAAAAATTTTGGCAAATGGGCGTAGCCACGCCTACATGCGTATATCTTGGTAACCGCTGCACCAATTTCTTCCAAACTTGGCACAGTTGTTGGTCCTACTACAACATACCAAATGGCCGAAAATTTTAAAAATCGGAAAATAACCACGCCCACATCCCATATAACGGTAATTTAGAAAAATACGAAATCCTCGATAAATCAGTAAATATTAAAGCTAATTTATTCAAAATTGATGGTTGCTACAATTTTTTACCAAGAAATACGCTTATGATACAATTTTGAAAAATGGGCGTGGCACCGCCCACTTATGATCACATATATGTATCTCGCTAACCGTTCTAGCAATTTGAACCAAACTCGGTATGGTTATTGTGCTTGCCACATAAAAGCAAAGCATTGAAAATTATTGAAATCGGACTTAATTACGCTTTTCATATAACGGTATATTTCAGTAATGCTTGAAACTTCAATATTTCGAAATTTAAGGACGCTAATTTACTTAAAATTTATACACCCCGGCTTATCGTGTAGCGGTAGTTTTCGGAAAGGTGGAAAACATATATTTAATAATTGCGCCGGGTATTTAATGTTCGGCTCCGCCCGAACTTAGACTTTCTTACTTGTTTATTTTAAATCCTTTATTTCGCCAACATAAAACCTAAAGGCGTCAAATTCGTAATCAAATTGAACTTGAAATAATCAAATTCATGTTAAATGGTTTGGAATTCGTTCCTGATTACTATAGCAATAGCAATGAAATTTGCAAAGCACAAAAACAATAAAAACACATACCGTCGAAAAAACGAACCAAAGGTTCATAGATAAATACGTACATATATTTGTGTGGATATCTATGTATATTCTTGTCATATGAATTTTTCATTTCTACTTTCATATGCATGTACGCATGTATGTATGTACAGTGTACATAGTACACAGATAGCATACTGCTCTGTTTCAAGTGTAATCTTTGGGGTCACATTTTTTGTTTGGGCAATGCATGTAATGGCAATGAAAGCGCCAAATGGTTTGACAAAAATTGACGCAAAATAGTCTGATATGGACAAAAAATAAAAGAATAAAAAATAACAAGCAAATGTGGTAAACAACAAAAATAACAAGCAAATGTGGTAAACATCTGCGTTAAGAGCATTGTAGTAAAGTCATTGTAATGAATTTGTTTTCTTCAATAACCTTTGAACACTTCAATGCGGCAATGACAAATTGGATGGGTCTAATGCAAAAGACTCAGTAGGAATTTGTTTAAGACGAAGCTGCACAGATTTACATACATACATATTTATGTAGTTCTTATATAATTTAATAAGCAATATATTCATGTACTAGCGGAATCGTATGCACGAGGGTTCACCGCGCGCTCAGTGTGTGCATAAGTATGCCCGTATATGCATTTGGAGAAAGCAGGTGGCAACCCTATTTAAAAAAAAAAAAAGCTTTATTGCACACGTTATGTTTGACATCTTATCTTTTTAATGCAAATAACGGACTTTATAATTTTTTAAACAGGCGGCATTTGTAATCAAATAAATAAAAGCTTATTGCACATCTGGAGGCCAAGTCCTTTCATTTGATTCCTCACTTTTTAGTCCAACGAATAGTCCAAATCTGTAAATTTTTCGTACAGGTGGCAACCCTCTTCGAAAAAATAAAACCTTATAGCACAAATGAAGGAAAAGCCTTTTCCTTTCAGACCTCACTTTTTAAAATTGAGTGAACTGTGCCAACCTGACGTAATTAACAAAAAATGCCTTCACGTATTAAATGAAAGGTAGTAATTTCAAAAAATAGGTGGAAACCCCACTAAAAAAAAAGTAAATGCTTTTTGCACATCCGAAGACCATATCCTTTTACTAGGTACCTAATTTTTTAGTCCAAAGAACGGTGAAGATCTTATAATTTCTAAAAAGATGGCAATCGTATTCCAAATACATTATTAAACATCTAGAGGCCAAGCACTTTCATTTGACATCTCACTTTTTGTAATTCAGCGAACAGATCTTTTGGTCTTTCTTTTTGCTATCCACCGAACGGTGGAGATCTTATAATTTTTAAACAGGCGGCGTTCCTGCTCAAAAATATCTATATATTAATACGCTAACATAAATAATGTCTCCGTTCGTTTGGCGATTCTACGAACCGATTTCAAAATCAAGAAACCTTTGAAAAGGGAATTTTCTGTAGATGAGGAGAGTGGTTTCGAAATTGGTTGAAAATTACGGCCCTATCTGTGTACGGTTGTTGTTGCAAGCCGTTAAATTTGAGCTGTTTTCGCATTTTGTTTTACTTCTTTGAAATAAAGATAAATATGAAGATGAAGAAATAAATGATAACGATGAAGACAAAGAAAATGAGATCAAAAGTGAAGACAAAAATGAAAATTGAGACAACGAAAATTACATTAGAATTAGGGTACCTGAATTGAAGTTTTTCTCTAGGAATCGCAATGAATTCAGTCATAAAAGTTACCGAAATTTATCAAATCATCGAAGTTTATAGTTACCGAAATTTATCCATGCTTATTAAGTTATCGCAACGTATCGAATTATTCAAGTCGATCAATGTTTATTGAGTGGTCGAAATTCATAGACACAGAAACTTAGTTGTCGAAATTTACGGATAGTTATCGAGCTATAAAAATGTAAGGGATTATTGAAATTTGTCAATTTAAAGAAATATATCAAGTTATCGATATTTGTTGAATTACCGTTATTTATAGACACAACGAAATTTATTGAGTTATCGTAATGCATCGAGTTCTTTTAACTTACCGAGTTATCGATAATTATTGATCTACTGAAATTGGTCGATTCAACGAATTTCAAGGTTATATAAGTTTATAGAGTTATCACTGCTTATCGAATTTTATCATATTAACAGAGTGTAACGAGTTATCGAAGTTTTTCGATTGCTTTGGAAAAAGAGGAGCTGTAATAATATATAAAGGTATCCACAGATATATAAAGGTATCCAAAGATATACACATTTTTGAGTTATCGAAATTCGAATTTCATAGTTATCGAAATTAATCAAGTTATCGAATATATATAAAAGATATAAGATATAAAAAATTGTAGTGACGTTTTAGTTCCAAAGCATAAAATTTTCCGGTAGGTTACTTTATACCTTATAAGTTTTGCTACGTGTTAAGTTAGAAAACCTCTCCAAGGCTCTTATAAACTAGAAAAACTGTTGAATTTCGACAGTAACTGGCACTCTAGTAATACATTATTGCGCATCTAGACGCTAAGTCTTTTCATTTGACAGTGACGGTGCAGAGCTGATACTTTCACTTATTAATATTGTATACATATAGTAATTTTCATGGCATATGGAAACCCTTCTCAAAAAATTAAAAACTTTGTGCATATACTTTTAATTTGACATCTCATTTTCCATCCAAAGAACGGTGCGGATTTTATACTTTTTTAGACAGGTGGCAACCCTATAGAAATTCTTAACTCCTAAGATCGGTCTTTTATCAATACAGATTATATTAGAGAAAATCTCGTTCAAACCCGTTAAGTAGTTTCCGAGATTATCGTGTTCAAAAAATCTCGACTTCCTTTAGGGGTATTCCCTGAGTCTTGCAAAGCCCTTGCACGGGGCACGGATTTCACGGAGTGCACGGTAAAACCCGGTTTTCCTATAGGACAGCTTGGCAAACGGTGCAATCCTTGCAGCATGTAATGGCTTTGCAAGACTGCGAGAACATCCCTTATGTACATAAACTGGGGGAAAAAAATATTAAAATCAAATTGAAACGTAATTGATCTTGCTATAAATGTCAACGTAAGTACTGTAGCAAATATTCAATTCAATTGCGCGTATATTAAAATGCCCGCGTTGGTTCTGAAAAAGCATCCGTGAAGTGAAAAATCAAGATAAAAGCAAAAGAAAAAAATTAATTTAGTTTGCATGATTCGGAATTCGAGCCCTCTCTGGATATCAAAAAAATTGTGGCAAGCATCTTTGCGCACTCACCTACAGCCATATAAAAGTGCTTTCAAATGTTGAATTTCCATCAACACCACAGCACGCGATTTGTAATAAATTTTTGTATAAAAATATTATTTTTAGATCCGAACATTTTTAAACGATAATCAAATATAAAGTATTCATTTTTACTATGCATTATTTCCCTCAGTGTAGAATACATAGATTATAAGGAAATTCCACATTTCCCTAGTGTGTGTATTATAATCTGGGGAGCATATTTGCATTTAAACACTACCTTATTATGTTCCCTACATTTCCTATTGACCATTTACTCATCGATAAAGACTTACATCACTTTCCCCGCGCACTTCCGGTTTTGTATCATTTGAACATTTTTATGATCATCAGTTTTTATAGATGTTGGCATGTCATGCCCACTTCTTGCCACACCAACAACAAAAATAACACCAACTTAATATAACACCATGCAAATAGCAAAACTGAACTAGGAAAAAAAATCAAGAATGAAAAAAATTTTTGGCACAAAGCCCCTGGTGACAGGATATTATGTCAAAAAAAAAACCAAGAACTTGTTAACTAAACAACACGAAATAAGTATAGGGTATTTCAGTAAGTTTTTAATATAATTGCTTATTCAAATCATTTTATATTTAACGAACCTGAAGTTTTGAGAAGCACAAAACCGGGATTTCTACGAAATCAGACGAATATGGTTGCTTATATTAAGATTTTCTAGCATAGAAAGAAAGAAGTTGGCGTTATACTCCTGCTCTTCAAAACTTTATGACTCCTTCTTTAGACTTCTGTCCGATTCTTGCTAATGCCACCGCACAGTGGGACGTCCCCTTATAAGCTGCGGCCTAAAGTAGAAGCAGTACCACAAATTCGCTGAAATTTCGTATATGCACTGTTCTGCTCTTAGGAATGAAGAAATGTGGACGGTTTATATTATCGTCCACCAGCCTGGTGTAGCCTGCTTCTTTACGCCAAAATTTACCAATGTGAAAGATAATCAAGAGTTTCTTACTATGACGCTTACCTCTTCAAAAATGTTATGCTAAATTTTATGAATTTTGGTTAAAATTAATAGACACATTTACTTTATTTCTCAAGAAATTCTTATTTCTTGCTTTTAAAAATGACAAATCGAAAACACGTACAACATTTGCATACTAAAGTGCATGATACGTATTTGCACTGAAACTTTCAATTTTACCTACAAATCAATTTTACAACAAAAGCTGAGCTAAGACAACAGTACTTTTGCCATCCAAAAACGGTTCTCGTCTAGGGAAACGTCCTCTTTTGGATGAACGCTGAATCTGATTAATAGATTCGAGAGTCATAAATATCTACAATTTCTTCCATTTTCATTTTATATTGCATATTATTTATTTTATGTAGCTTTTTATTTACCTTTTTCTTTTCCGTCAGCTCTACAATAAAAATTCAATAAATTGTACAGGAGATGTGTCTCGCGGTGAGCTTAAAGAAGTTATTATTAAAATTCAAAACAACCACGAAATTCTTTCTATATTGTACTCTAGGACAAATAAGAAGATATTCCGAGCCAGAATAAAATTATTATCTATGGAGCCCTTTTTCAGAAATTTGAATCTTTCTTAAGAATTGCTTGAAGAATTTTCATACATATAGAGCCAAGTATGTATGTATATATTAAATATACTGCTTCGAAAAAAAAAAACAAAAATTGCACTGTAATAGGATCAGAAGTTTGCAAAATATATTGGAAAGTACCCTTGAACAATTCCATGAAGATTGAAACCCCCACCTATAAGATGAAAATCTTCAACTATTGTCATATATTTCTTCATGGGTACTTTTTAGCAAATTTAACGAACTTTTGACCCTGTAAATATAACTAGTGAACCCGCACGACGTTAAAACGCCCAAGATAGAATTTCAAAAACCCACAAACTATTCCAAATAGTAGGTTTTTAATATTATCAAATTTTTAATCACCCTGTACCGATAAAAAGTTTCTAATTTCAAAAAATAAAACCTTATCGCACATCCACAGGGCAAGGTCTTTATTTTTCAGGTCATGCAATTTATTTTCGAGTTGAATTGCAAACCCATTTCGATTGATATCCATCCTTTAAAAATTCATTTAACTTATTAAATAATTTGAATGCGAGTTATAAAATACGTGGCAACCCTCCTAAATATATTTCAGAAATAAAGCCTTTTCAGCGCCATTACGATTGACACCCATATTTTAATAATTCATTTGACTCTCAAACACCCAAAAAATATTTCTAAATGGCGTTCAAACTAAAGATTTCTTAACACTCTTTCGTTTGACGTCAATGTATATACCCAAATTTTAATACATATTTGAATTAGGTAATTGCCCTAATTTAAGTTGAGTTGGATTTTTTAAATATGTGGCAACCCTTCTTAATATATTTCAGAAATTAAGTCTTTTGAAAATCATTTCCATTTTACCCATCTATTAAATATTTACTCAAACTTCTTAAATAATTGGAATGTGACTTTATAAACACGTTTTTCAACACCCTTTCGCTTCATAGTTCAAATAAGTTGCTTAAAAGTGAATGAAATTTTTATTTTTTAAACAGGTGGCACACATCTTCAAAAGTAGTTTCGCGCTAAGACATTCTTAAATATTCTTCCTCGAACGTTGCGATACATATTTTAATTAACTGATCAATTAAGTTGAATTTTGATTTTTAAACACATGGCAACCCCGTTAACATAGTTCAGAAATAAAGATTTTTCAAACCCATTCGATTGATACCCATATTTTAATATGTAATACATATAACTTATTTAACAATTATGACGAAAACTTAATTTTGGCTGTTTTTAGGACACCGCAAGGACGAAAATTTTGATAAATCTAAAATACTCTCAAACTAGGGGAGTGGAAAGTAATTTCAAACTTATTTTCGCGACCCACTCTAATGAACATATACGCTAACTAAAGCAAAGGGCATTTGCCATTACACAGAAGAGGAGGAGCGATAAAGAATAAAAAGAATCGCACCCAAAAGTTTCCTTAACACTTCAGAAATCGAAAAAGGGGAAAAATGTGTGCAGAAAAGAAAATAAAATAAGACTACATAAAAAATAGGCAGAACGCACAGCGATGCACATACAATATATACGTATATATACAGTGCTATCTGGGTCGAGTGAACTAATTAATGCAAGACCAGTTCATAAAATGCAGATTGTTCACTATATCCAGATTGAGTTTTTTGTTATTTAAAATCAATTTTATTGCGCAGTACGTCTTTTGAAGTTAAATTTTTAAGAACTCTGAAATGTCGTCTTTTCCCTCAGCTAATGCCAACACATGTTTCCTGTTGTTGTTCTATCGTTGTCGTCAAGCTCTATTAGCGGTAGACCCTGGAAGCGTGCACCATCGATGGGGTCTGTCCATAAGGCCAGAGGCGTTAGCAGGGTGGGGTTCAGTGGGTATGCGAAGAGGTGCTGCGAGTCACGGAGCTTCTCTCCGAATGCGGGGAATTCATTGGCACATCGGCATTTATTCTGCTCAAGTATGAGTTCAACCTGCTGCAGTAGCCAGATCGAAGTTGGGCTATGGGGTCCGAGTCTCCCGAGGCAGACGAAGCTCTGTCTCGTCCACGTCTGGTGGTTGCGTGCCCAGTAAGGCATACACAGATCGAGAGTCTATATAACTGTCGGTAGGCTGTTGGGTCCAGAGCTAGTTTTTTGAACCCCCGGACTTCGTCCGTCAGTTCATAAAGATGCCTTCTGACGTGCCGTCGCGAGGGTTCTTCCGCAAGCAGATGTCTGTTCGGGTACCTAACACGGTGACACCCTACTAGGAATTGCTTGCAGAGCATTGTGTTATGCTCCTTAATCGGGAGCATATTGGCCTCGTTGCGCAGGTGATGTTTCGGCAACATCAGAAGGCATCCTGTCGTTGTCTGAGTGCCGTGTTTTGGCAAGTCTGCAGTTTCATCCACTGCGTCCTACTAGTCCCCGATAACCACACAGGCGTTGCATAGTTCAGAACCGGGTGGCCAATTGCCTTGTACGTTGCCAGCAACGTTTCTTTGTTCTTTGTCTTAGGGGAGAGGGTTAGGCTTCCTGCAGTGACGAAGCGAGAAAGCTCAGTGAAATAACCATTATCGAGCAATCGTCAGCATAAGAGACAATCGAGACTACCTCTGGTGGTTGAGGGAGCTTCGAAATGTAAATGTTGAAAGTTGTTGGGGAAAGGGCGCCACCCTGTTGAGCTCGCTGTTTTATTTTCCTAGGTTTGCTCGATTTGTCTCTAAAGATGACTGACGACAACTCAGGTATTTCGCAGCTCACCGTTTGTCTTCTAGTAGCGTCACTTGAATAGTTCTATATAGCTATCGGGCGAGAAGACTCTCCTTTGTTGGACGGTTTCCCCGGTGGACAATCACCTCACGGTTGACCAAAGCTTGCTTGCTTAACAGGTCTTCAGATGGTCTTCCCGCTTCTTCCGCTTATCTACGTTCACTAGTTGCCGAATCTCCGAGTTGAGATCCCTGATACGGGGATTTACGGGATCGGCCTGGCGAAGGGATTAACCTTTTTGTTATTAAATTTGTCGTTACAGTTTTGAATTTGGAAGGAATTGGTTTTAAATTTTGTTCACTCTACAAAGACACAAAATTGTTCACTCTATAGAGTACTCAATGGAAAAATTTTCATGTTCACTCTTTCGAGGTGTTCGTAGCATCGGGTGTTCACTCCAGCCAGATAACACTGTATATATATATTAGGGTGGTCCAAAATAACTACCTAATGAATTTATGGCCTTAAAAGAGCCTTTTTATTGAGATGAAAATTCTCTCATTGGGAAAAATGTTCATTCCAATTTTAAAAGGTGTCGATGAGCATTTGAAATTTTCCATGTAAATAACATATATGTAAAACATTTTGTTTTCATTAAAAATGTTATAACTATTGAACCGCTTGAAATAAAAATTTTTTCGAGAAATATTCTTGCAGGGCATTAAATTCTCTAAAAATTACTCTGAAGTTTGTTGTCTTGGAGATGATTTAGAGTATTAAACGCTTAACGAGGTATAGCGTTGATACAAAATTGCCTTCGAACTTTGGCGGAAGACGAAAAACAAAATAAATTTCTTTTGCGGATAAAAATCAAATAAAAATAAATAAATGGATTAAAATTCTCTCTTCTCTGACAAATCTAGTTTATACCCATTTTCTACACATTTTGTATTATTTTAGTATAATTTTTTTTTTTCATTTAGCATGACTATTTAAAATCATAAAGCCCTGCATTTTCGACTTTCATAGCCCGTATATATATACATTTTTGAGTCTAGACAATCAGATTTAGACTAGTTTTTTGAGATTTTTTTTTGCCCTACAAGAATATCTCAAACGATTCCATAGTTATGCAATTTTTAATGAAAGCAAATTGTTTTACATGTTATTTACCTACATGGAAAATTTGAAACGGAATAAAAATTTTTCCAAATGGGAGAATTTTCTTCTCAGTAAAAAGTCCTTTTAAGGCCGTAAATTCGTTAGGCTAGCTATTTTTGATCACCCTAATGTACATATGCATATACATACGTACGTTCTGCGCCTCAAATAAAATAGTTTTGGCAGCCAAAAGAAAGCATAAAAGTGAATATAAAGCTGAAGATATACTCAAACTTTGAGTGGCATTGGCGACGATGGTCATAGTGATGATGCCGCAACTGACTGCTGCCAACTTTGTAGTTTGCTAAAGCACAGTGCTGCTTCTTATGCGGCTCCTGCTGCTTACAGATTTCCCTTTTCCTTTTTGCCCACTTTGCTCATTCTCATTTGATGCTATCACATCGTCGTGTCTGTTTACTTTATGTCCGAGTGTGTACTTTTGTGCTTGCGTTGTTGGTGTCGCTAACGCTGTTATTGTTGCTTTTGTTATCGCTGTTGCTTTTGTTGTCTACCGCTGATGTGGTTGTTGATAAAAATATTCAATTTAATATTTGTAAGGAAAATGTGATGATACTTTAGCCTTAATGTGCTCAGTCCATCGTGTAATGATGAAGGAGTCGTCGTGGCAGGCAAAAAAAAAAATAGAAGACACACACACATATAAATGAGTTTCAATAGAAAGAAGGGTGGCGGACTCGGGGGTGGAGAAGGGAAGTTGTGTGTGTGTGTGTTGAAGTGCTTGTGCGTGTCGATTGAGTGTTCACTTCCAACGACTGCTGCTGGATTATTTGTTTGTTTGCGAGCTTTGTGGGTACGCTTGTTATGGTTGTTGCTCTTCTAGCAATTTTTCCTCATATTGTTGTAATTTCTGCTGCTGAGTATCCAAAATCGCAAATAAATGGAATGTCGGCGGCGAGTGGTTGTGGCTGATGATTGCCTATTTCTGGCAAAAGCAAATAGAAATAAGATTGAGTGGTGGGCGCACATGTATGTGTATGTGTATGTATGTATATGTATAGCTGTTTGGTGCATAATAACTTTATCATCAAATTGGCAACCTCTGCTATTTAATATCGTATGGAAAAAAATATAAAATAAGTAATCAGCTTCATATTTTGAGAGCTTATGCTTATCACACCAAAGGAAAATTAACTACATACTAGAAAAATGAAAAAAAAAAATTATTTCCAATATTCGGCTATAAAAAGTTAAACGTGTGCTACTTACAAAATTCTTATCCTACATATTTAAGAAAAATTCAAACAGTATTATTTTCTGCAACCAACGCTTAAGTAGGAGTATATTCAAGTTTGATAGCCGCTTAAGGGATAATGTGATAAGCAAATATTGACTTTGACTGCTTATAGGCTTATGAATTTGAAAAACAAATTTTCCATATTTTTTTCTCAATTATGAACTTTTAAAAACAGCTAGGCTTTTACGCTCTTCATTGCAGATGTGCAAAAACATTTGCAAAGCTAAGCGAAATTGATCCGAAAATGTGTGTGTTTTTAATATTTGCACGGCTCATGTGTTTCTTGAATGCTTGTACATTCTTTTATTAATGAAAGAAAATTCTTGATACATATTGGTACCGAATTGTGTAGAAAGCATGTTAACTTCACTTGTGGGTAAATATGAAAAAATTCGAAATTTCTGCTCCCTAGTATAATCTTGCGGAATTCCTTAAATTTTTCTTGTCAGCATTTTTTAGCAACACTTCTGCCAAGTGTAGCATGAAACAAATCACATTTTTAAAACATACTTTTAGGCATTCTAGCTCGCTTATGTACATATACACTTTGGTTGATAAGCATTTGCCACTAACAGTATGAGGAATTTGTGAGAAATAATAACATCCCGATGCTCGATAAATCTCCGCATCAAACACTTTACTTCCCTTTGTTCGCAAAAATTTTACATAAATATATCAGCAAGCAATCGAAACACCTATGAAAAAAAAATTCCATGATAGCTGAGCGTGACAATTTCGGACATACTGAAAACAGTTGTAACTCGTTGTAGTCAGTAATGGGTACCCATTCAATGGCATGTACAATTGTGGCCACATATATTTTTATATTACATAACTAGCTTTTACCTCAGCTTCGCCGCGTGATGTTTAATTTAACGCAGTTATGCAACAAAGAAGGAAATTCACCAAATACCTATTTAAAAATGCTAGGAAATTCAAATTAATGAAATCAATTTGCAAAATATTTCTGTTAATAACGTTTTGGGACTTATTGTTTTGGGTGTATATATAGAGATTTCTGGCTCTCGATACAGAACCCAACGTAGAGTTGTCCGTACGACAAACATGGCGTGCCCCGATGTATTCCTGTGTGTCCTTGGATTTTATTAATCGTTATCGCGACTGCTACTTTTAACGGAAACTACAAACGTTTAAACTGAAATGACATTTTTGTTGGAACTATAGGAGTTCGTAGCATCAATACTGATTGTCCTTTGCTCATTCGAGGTGCATCCAGGTTACACAGGTCAATGACTGACACCCGATCCTTTTATTCCAGTTTGCGGGACGGCACCCCTGACAATTCTAAAGAGTTTAGAAACTCTATAGGATATATTGTTGCATCTTCATTTGCCATCACTATCTCAACATGTACTTAGGTGGTTACCTTACCAGGCACTTTCCCACTAATTTTGTTATTGATGATTCCAACTTATTCACTTTTTGGTGCCAAGATTGCTCGTTCGCATTGCCCAGGCTTTGTTGTAAATTAGGAAAACTTTACTTATCTATTAGATAATATTCCGAGCTCATAGCATTGCACAAGCGACTTTCCCTCAGCGGTCTCAAGGAGGTCTTGAGCAAAGAGTCCGGACTCCCGATCATTGTACAACTGGATTCTCATGTTAGTTGTGAGGTTCAATATTTCCACCTTTGCCCACAATGGCGAAGCCTTCATGCACACACTTAACTCGTCTACCGTAGCGCCCTTGTCCCACTATGCCAGTAGAAAATTCAGCAGAAATATCTTGGCAGTTCCCCCGGTGCGTCCAAGGAATAAAGGCACCGTCTCCGCCCTCCACGCAGTTCAAAATTTTATGGAAAACCTGCCTTTACCCGGGTAATAGTTTAAGTTCTGTTTCGGTGCTTTAGCCGCCAAGTTCGTGATGTTACAGTTTAACTCCCTGAATAACTCACTGGACAGTCCTTTCGTTCGTTTCGGAGTGGGCATGTCGAAACCGGACATTCGTTTTCCGTTTCTGTTTCCATTGAGAAAATTGTATAGTCAATTATTCGCAAAGCTTCGTTGGAATATACTTCGTCATGTGCTGTTTCTTGAAACCTCTGAGCAATGTCTTAAAAAAATGGATTTAATGCTTTTCCCATGGTTACAAGGGGTTTGAAAGTGCGCAAGGCTTACTAAAACCGCTCCCGTTTGACACCTATATTTAAATATTTTATTTAAAATGATTTTAAATTTCTGAGCGGGTGGCAACTCCCTGCAAAATATTTTCGAAATAAAGCTTTCTTGGCTCCCTCTCGTTTGACATTCATATTTAAACATTTAGTTAAACCTTTTAAGTAAATTGCTTTTGAATTTCTTAACAGGTGGCATACCTCTTCAATAATATTTAGAAATAAATTTGTCTTAAACCTCTCTCATTTGGTACTCATATTAAAATATTTGGTTTACATTGCTAATTAAATTGATTTTAAGTTTATGAAAAAGTAGCAACTCTGTTCAAATATTTTTGAAATAAATCGTTTATAACCTCTTTTGCTTGAGACTCACATTTGTTGAAATATTTTAGTTAGCTTAATAAATATTTGATTTTAACTTTTGTAGAAAAAGGTAACCCTCTTCAAAAAAATATCGTATATTTTAACCCAGGTCGCAGCCTATAAGTGTGCAAACTTCATTGTAATACGTCCGGCCGTTTTAGCGTGAAGCAGCAACAAACATACACACTCACTCAATCACAATTTCACATTTATAGTATTAGTATGAAGTAGGATTTGTAAATCTATATATTTGTTTGTATTTTTTATTATTTTAAGGAATTCCATGATGGTTCTGCACCTAGTAATTAGGCATATGACCATTTGGTCAGAGAGGGCTAATACCAGGTACACCTCGGACCGCAACCAATTACCTTCCTCCCACCTTCGGCCATGGAAGCCATCCTCAGAAACTGAGACAACTTGTTCGACTGCTAACTGGTCACTTCACGTGGCACAAACACCTGACTGAGACCGGCATACATTTTAACCTTTTTGGTTTTCCTGCTTTGAAGAGGATGAGACGGCGGAAAGTATTTTGTGCTCCTGCCCCGCCTTTGTAAGGATTAGTAATAAGGTTTTTGGCAGCTATGGCTCTTTGATTCACAAAAATCTGCTATGATTTGTTCATAAATCAAGAGGATTTAAAAGAGATTAATAGGAAACTGAAACCTGTTTTTGTTGTAATATTTAAAATATTTAAGGTTAGTTTTCCAAGTTTGTAAATATAAAAAGCTTTCCTGCTTTTTATCAATCGAAGTATCTGACGTGGCGTTACATGACGTTACTTTATTAAAATTTCCACTCAAAAATCTATATACAAATTAAAATAAATTAATTACAAAGGTTAGTCGATTATTGCAATATGCGTATCAAAATTATTTATTTCTTAACTACTTGTAGAAGGGTTGCCACCTCTTTAAATTAAATTCAATTTGAACTAAGGGAATTAGGTAACTGAAATATGTATTATGTAAGTGCCAAACGAAAGAGGTTTAAGAAGGTAGTAGTGAATAATATTTTGAAGAGGGTTGCCACCTATTTTAAAAGGTGAACTTAGTTAACTTATACACAAGTTATATGAAATATTAAAATGTAGCGTATATATAAAGAGCGTTAAGAAATTGGTTTGAAAAGGATTTAATACTGATCTATATTTAGGAGGTCTATCATGTGTTTAAAAAATCAAAATCATTCATCGGTTAATTCAAAAATGTGTCAGGTGAAAAAGAATTAAAAAAATGTTAGTTTGAAAATATTTTTTATTTGGGTTGCCACAAATTCGAAAAGTATTATCTATTTAACTAGGTACACATATATTTCATACATAAATACATATTTAATACGTGACCAGAGATGTTAAAAATACCTGTAAAATAGTATTTAAATATAAAACACAAATACCTTAAATGAGTAGTCCACTTGCAAAGTACGCTATATAAAACTTTTTGATTTTTAGTTTTTGGTGGGTAAAGTACCAGTATTTAAAGTAGTTTCATGTCCACTAACAATACAGTGTAAAATCGTTCTATATTCTGAAAAAATAGCATCAAATGTTAACTATTCTTGCAAAAGTCGATAATACATACATAAGTATTTATACACTTTTAAAAGTCTCCATCTTCTGATGAACTTAGAAAACTGCAAGAAAACGTGGTAGTTTCGGTGCCTAGTGGAAGACGTCGTAAAAATGAAGCTAAAAAAAGCTAGCTATATAAAAAGTTTCTGTTTCAAAACTCGCTATATTAAATTTTTATATATAAAATTAGCAAAAACTAACTGACCATACTGAGATTTTGATGTTATTAGGCTCTCATTTATCCAAATTTTCAGATAAGAAAAGGATACAATTTGGATGTTACTTGGTGTTGTAGACGTTTTTTTTATTTATGGCTTACTATTATACAATCACATAACGTTGGTTGCAAGTGGACTACTCAAATAAAAAGTGTTTCAAATACAAATTCAGTATAGTTTGCTTAGCTGCCCATCCTTATTTGCCCGAAAAACTTGTGTACTTAACCCAAAAAAGCACTTAAGCGAATTTTCTTTACTACTTCAATGAGGAAGGCATCCGAATCCCTATGAAACCAAATAATGGAGGAGCACTTACCACGTAGAAATTACTGCAATCGAAATTGTTTCCGAACGCTGCCTAATTATCTATATAACTACATAAAATCATAGGCGTAGCTTGTAAAATTAGGGTAAGTGACGAGCCAGTACAGGTAAACGTAATAGTTTCTTTGATAATTGATAACAGTTGCAGAATTTGTATGACAGGTATCGCAGTTTGCTTATATATGCGCATTTTGTGGTAGGTATCTTAAATCTGCAATTAAGCATAAAAGCAGCAAAGCAAAATATACAGTACCTTACTTAAAAAGTATTTAAAATACAAAGACAAAATACTTTTACGAAAAGTATTTAAGTACAAAATACGTATTTTGAAAGTAAAAATACACTTGAAAATACTTTTGAAATCACATACACCCCGTGCCAAATATGTACATATGTATTGACAAGTATAAACAATGAATCTTTCTGTTATTTAGCTTTTACTTTTTTTCATAAAAATAGATACATATATGAACAAATCTCACGAGTAATTTTTTTTAGAGTAAAAAAAAATCCTAAAGCATTCTTCTTGAATTTATTTCAATCAATGAGGTTCCAGAAATAAGTAAAATAACAAGTAATTCTTAGCAAAAAAAAAAAAAAACTACTATATTTCTTGATCCAATGATCGAATCTAAACCAGAGTAAAAAAAAATATTCCGACGAACTTATAACCTCCTCCTTTTTTGGAAGTCGGTTAAAAAATAAATGAAGTATTTGAACAATTTTAGCCTTAAAACGTTTGTTTAGGCGAAAAGTACCAAAATTACAAATTTTTTCATTGTCACTCGAAAAAATCATAATTGTTGTTTTTCTTTTTAATAACTTTGGGAAGTTTTCGCAGCTATTTTATTCATTTATTTTGGTTATTAATTTTAATAACTTTAGATACTTCAAAACTTTAAAATTAAACGGTGAAAATGTTCTTCTGGCCAAAACGAACGAATCTAGTGTAATAATACTAGTGTGTCACCAAACCAAAAAAATTACATTGAGGAAAAGATGACTATGATTTGAAAAAATTAAATTTAATTTTTACAATTTTCATTGGCACACCAGAAATTCATTCTAAAATTGTTCTATACATGAAGAAAGTAATGTATATTTGCATAAGGAATACTGTGTAAAAATCTACCACGCGAATATTGAATTACTTTTAAATAAAATTAATGCATTGGTGCTACGGGGCGTATACGTACATACGCACCTACGGGTATATGAACATGAGTGGTATTCTATTTTATTAATTTTCCATTTAAATAACAAATATAAATATATATATATATAATATGTATATAAATAATATAAAAAACTGATGACGAAAACAAATTATAAACATGTTTTTGTCAAAAAATGTAACAACTCGTGAGATTTGCTCATTACAGCTTTATGCCGCAATCGAATGGCAACCGTGTTTCTATGGGAAGTTTTCTTATGGCAGAGAGTTTTCTATCACCATCCGGGGACTACCGCTGTGAGATATTTTTCTATAATTTTTGGTTATTGCTCGGATTAGGGATCGGACCTGGATCCTACCGAGTGCAAGTGACACCTAACTAAGGTACGCCAACTATAATGAAAACACGAATGAAATTTCTTATATCAATGATTAACCTTTTCCAATGATATTCTTTTTGGTGGTGGTGCTAGCTACTAAGGTGTCTTGAACTTTCTTCGATAGTCTGACAATATCCAACTAAGTGCTTGCTTAAGGTAAAATCACACGATTGGTGCATTTCTACAGATTTATACATTTTGACAGTAACATAGTGGTGCTGTTTGTATTGAGCTGAACTCACACCTCTGTTACTTCCAAAATGTATAAATCTGTACAAACTAGGGCTGTGCGATTACTCGAGCAAGTTGGTTAATCAGTTGTTCGGTTATTCAATTACTCGAGTAATCAAGAATTTGATTACTCAAAACGATGATTAATCGAGTTGCTTAAAATATGATCAGTCAAAAAATTTATTTTGCTCGTTAAAATAGTTACTCCTTTTTTTGCAATGTGTAATGAAAAAAAAAAAATTTATTTTATTTTTGAAAACTAAAACGTTGTTTTCATAATATCAAGCCACTTCTACTGCTTTATATGTACGGAGTACTTAGAATATTTGATCACTCATTTTATTCATAATGTTGATTAATCATAAAGCAAATTACTCAAATATTATAGTTTTTGGTTAATCAAAGTCTTGATTACTCGAGTAACTGAACTTTTGAGTAATCATAATTTCCAATTAATCGAATAATTGAGTTATTTACTTTATGATTAATTAAAATTTCTAATAATCAATCAATCTCACAGCTCTAGTACAAATGCACCAATCCTGTAATTTGGCCTTAAGATCGCTACATACTCGTATTTACTCGCAAATTGTATGTTCTTTGTTTTATAGTTAAGCATTGAAAGGCGACAATCGGATTATTGTAATGAAACTGCACCATATAAGCTTTTAGTGCTCTGTAATGTGGTTATACAAATTATTTACTCTTATGTATACGTACGTATGTATGTACATATATTGCGCGTATTTTATTGAAAATTATTCTGCGCAATGAAAAGATCTACAATCAAGAAGTAAGCTCATTCTTGGCATTTTATTAATGATATACAGGTTTCACTTATAATTACTTAATCAAGGCCACTGCTGGGGTGAATGAATAAGAAAAATCCCAAAAAATTATTTGCCATATCACCATGGCAAATTAGGCGACCGCAAATATTGTACCACAAAAAGTACCCACAATATTAAGGTATGTGTGTGTGAATGACTATACATACGGAATACTCTTACGGAGTCATGTGCCAAATAGCATAAATAATTACCTACACATGCACAAAAGTATGAAGAAAGTTAATGAGAAAAACAAGCGAAATTGCTAAATTCGAGATGCCTGCAATGCTGATACACTTTAATTGATGGCAAAGAAAATGGCTGTAAGAAAATGGAAGAAAATTAGGAAAAAAAAATCGCATACAAAGTACTCTGTACAAAAGAATTTGAGACGCAACATTGCTGCAATAAATAGTCGACGCCTTGGGTAATTTAATCCTTGCAGCAAATTTCATACCGAAATGCATATATGTATACATATGTACACACGTAAAAATATCAGAGTATATGTATACGTATATAAATTTATATTAGGTGTGTTCTTATTATGGAAAGTTTCATTTCCCGCTCAGTTTGTAAATGTTAAAGCATAGACGCGCGGCAACGTTGATCCGGATTAACGGATTACCCTGATAGACGGCAGTAATACAGATTCCACATTTTTTAAGTTAAGTTTAGTTAGTTGCTGTTCGCTTTTTAATAAAATTAAACTCAAAAAATTTAGATTAACTAATTATCTTCTATACATATAATGAAATTGTAAGAGACCGATATCTGTATATTATAGATATAAAAGAAAAATTAATAGGGGGTCTTTATTAGCCTGTATGTCTGTATGTTTATACGCGCAACACGCTGCCGAAATTTTTACTTTGTTTACTACCGAAATTTTTTTTGGCCAGTGTTGTCATCAAAAATTTCCGCATTAATTTTGAGGATTAGCTGCAGGACTTATTCCTGATCAACTGCCGTTAATTCCCGAGATAATTCTGAATTAACGAGTTGATCCGTATCACCGCTGCCGTTTGTCTATGCTTTTACTTAGTTTGATCTCAATGTGATAATGATAAGGATGTCATTTGGTGCCCTTGAAACAAACAAGTGTAATAATTATTAATAAAAGTAAGCACCGTACCGAAAAATTTGCTTCAGAAAAATAATGTATGAGTAGCTAAACGCAATCCGATGCATAAAATGTAACCCTTTCTCGTTTTTAGCAAACAAAGGAACTATTTATATGTATAAGGCTCCTTCCACGGTGACGGGTGTGACATTTCAACTTAAATTCTAAGGTTTAATTCTTAAAATATAAAAGAAAATTCTTTAAAACGATTAGTTTAAAAATTAAATTTAATCCAAATGAGTTGTGTGAATTTTAGTCACTGTGACGGTTGTGACGAGTACGCAAACCAAATTACCTACTACTTACTTGTATCCGAGTTTTTCTGCTAATTGTGACTTCTGCTTATGGTTTTAAATAGTTCAATGTATAGCTAAGCAAACATTTACAATATTTACGCCGAAGTTTCTTACCTTTATTTAATTAAAATTATAGATTATATCTTCCAAATTGAACTGTGACGTGCGTGACAAAGTTAAACATGAATAAATAAATACGCTTCATTGAACCATTAAACTAACTTTATTTTAAAAAAAATCGGATTTTACAAACACATAAAAGATTCTGCCGCCTAAAGACGGAATAATCCTTGATCGGACTCTTCATCTCCACTCTTTGAGTATAGGTAATTGTAAAGTGCCTTATTTTTAAATAGTACTACACTTTTTTTGTGAGGCTGTGAGGGATATTGGCCCATAGTCGTAGGTTAGAACTCATTCTTGTCTAAATAAAGTTTTAAATTTTGAATAGATGTTTAAGTTGTGTCACTTATAGACATCTTAGAAACAGCTTTTCGTTAAGATGGGAGGGAACTGAGCTATCCATGTGAAGAGAAAAAATTTACTCGGCCATATGAAGAAATATGAGTACCTTAATTATTTTGTTTATCCTGTCTTCGCTGCAGGATTCTGGATTTAGCAAGCCGGGAAGTCGTGGGTTCGAATCCAAACAGGAAACACTTTTTTACATCTCTTTTTGTTCTATTAAATATAATTAAATTTTTTTTTGTATGTCATTATTGTAGTTGTGACCTTTTTTATTTGTTGTGACCTGTTATGTTTGTGTTATTATTATATGTGACCTGGTCTACGAAAAGGGAGCTTACGTGCGAAAACTAGTTTTCTGTGATGTTGAATTTTTCAAAAGGCCTCGCTGCTATTTCCCAAAAAAACCTCAATAACTTTAAAAGAAGGGGAGGTTTAAAAATACTGTAGCTATTTTTGAGATCAAGGGACAAAACTCTATCAAGTGCCATAAAATATATAACATTTCTCACTGACTTATAGGCAAAATATTGACCGCTTCGTGAAAAATTCTATGAATTTGCTGAACTTTAGGACATTTGAGGAACGTCTTTCCGTTATCGGATTTTAAAAATTTTTCGCAGGTCACGTGTTTATGACCAAATGAACCTTTCTGCTTTGTAGGACAAAGTTGCCATATAAGGCGCAGTCAACTGCACATGTATGATGATATTTATTGAATTATTTTGCAAAACTATAACTAAATAGGTGAGCGAAAAACGGAAATTTGAATTTTTCTCATTTTTCAATGGATAACACAGCCCAAAAAAAAAAAAAAAATGTTAGTACGGCAAATGGTAAAACTGTTTTTATACCCGAGCGCACTTGTGCACAAGGGTATATTAATTTTGTTCACATAACGGTTGTTTGTAACAGCCAAAACGAATCGAGATAGATATAGACAAATGTATACATAAATGCTCAGAATGAAAAGAGAAATCGATTAAGCGGTGACTGTCTGTCCGTCCGTCCGTCCGTCCGTCCGTCCGTCTGTGCACACGATAACTCGAGTACAAATTGAGATATCTTAACGAAACTTGGTACGTGAACTTCTTTTGGGCGTAGGACGGATGGTATTGAAAATGGGCGAAATCGGACAATAACCACGCCTACCTCCCATATAACGGTAATTTTAAGAAATACGAAAACTGCGATATTTTAGTAACTACTGAAGATAATTCACTCAAAATTGATACTTACAATGAGTTTCAGACGGAAAACATGAATTTTATAAATTTTTGGAAAATGGGCGTAGCCACGCCCACTTATGGTTACATGTGTATATCTTGGTAAGCGCTACACTAATTTCTTCCAAACTTGGCACAGTTGTTGGCCTTAGTACAGCATAATAAATGGCCGAAAATTAAACAAGTAAGAAAGTCTAAGTTCGGGCGGAGCCGAACATTAAATACCCGGCGCAAGTATTAAATATATGTTTTTTACCTTTCCGAAAGCTACCGCTACATGGTAAACCGGGGTGTACCAATTTTGAGTAAATTAGCGTCCTTAAATCTCGAAATATTGAAGTTTCAAGCATTTCTGAAATTTACTGTTATATGAAAAGCGGCCGTAATTTGAGTTCGATTTCAATAATTTTCAACGTTTTGCTTCTATGTGGCAAGCACAATAACCACACCGAGTTTGGTACAAATTGGTAGAACGGTTACCGAGATACATATATGTGATCATAAGTGGGCGGTGTCACGCCCATTTTTCAAAATTTTATCCTAAACGTATTTCTTGGTAAAGAGTTGTTGCAAACATCAATTTTGAATAAATTAGCTTCAATAATTACTGATTTATCGAAGATTTCGTATTTCTCTAAATTATTGTTATATGGGATGTGGGCGTGGTTATTGTCCGATTTTAAAAATTTTCGGTCATATCGTGTGTTATACCAAGGTTAACAACTGTGCCAAGTTTGGAAGAAATTGGTGCAGCGGTTACTAAGATATACACATGTAACCATAAGTGGGCGTGGCTACGCCCATTTTCCAAAAAATTATAATATTATTATTTTTCGTCTAAAACTTATTGTAAATATCAATTTTGAGTGAATAATCTTCAGTAGTTTCTAAAATATCGCAGTTTTCGTATTTTTGAAAATTAGCGTTATATGGGAGGTGGGCGTGGTCCTACGCCAGAAAGAAGTGCACGTACCAAGTTTCGTTAAGATATCTCAATTTTTACTCGAGTTATCGTGTGCACAGACGGACGGACGGACGGACGGACGGACGGACGGACGGACGGACAGACAGTCACCGCTTAATCGATTTCTCTTTTCATTCTGATCATTTATGTATACATTTGTCTATATCTATCTCGATTCGTTTTGCCTGTTACAAACAACCGTTATGTGAACAAAGTTATAATACCCTTGTGCACAAGTGCGCTCGGGTATAAAAAAATCGGACAATAACCACGCCCACTTCCCATATAACGGTAATTTTCGGAAATACGAAAACTGCGAGATTTTAGTAACTACTGAAAATTATTCACTCAAAATAGATATTTACAACAAGTTTCAGATGAAAAATAAGAATATTATAAATTTTTGGAAAATGGGCGTAGCCACGCCCACTTATGGTTACATGTGTATACCTTGGTAACCGCTGCACCAATTTCTTCCAAACTTGGCACAGTTGTTGGCCTTGGTACAGCATACTAATTGGCCGAAAATTAAAAAAATCTTACAATAACCACGCCCACATCCCACATAACTACGGTGACCATCCGTTCTGCTTTTTGCAGGACCGTACTGTTTTTCAAAGGTCGGTCCTGCGTAGTTTTTCAAACCTGAAAATGTACTGATTTTTTCTGATAGCTATTTTTGTGGTGATTACGAATCCGTATGCATAAAGTTTCCATCAGCTCCGGATTTTGCAAAAACGAGGTCAAAGTGTCAAAATATCGCAGTTTTTGGCAATATTTTAGAAGCCTTAGCAAAGAAACAAAAGGTGATAGAACCTTCCCAGCTTAAATTTAACCTAGATCCCTCGAATACTATCTCTGAAAACAGATCTTAAATATTTTAGATCTTAAAATATTTTTTTACCATTATTATCTTAAACTGAATGATGGCAAATTTGTATACACATTTCCCACCGGAGGGGGGTTTGGCATATTCATAAGATATATACCACATGTTCCTAAGATATATACCAGATGTTTTCTGATTTTTACTCCAAATAATAGGGCGCAGCGATTATATGCCTTGATTTCAAGTAAAAAATTTGTTAGCTGTGAAGTTATAGATGCTGCGGAAAAGTGCTTCGATATTTATTATCAGGATATCAACTGCGTTACCCTCTTTGATATATAGTTGCCAAGGAAATTTGAACTTTAAATATTGACTTGGTTCCAGAATTTTACAAAGATCCTAATATACAATCCCTTGAGTTTGCATACACTGCTGCTCAGTATTTACCCTGCTGATAATTTTGAGGTAAGCAAAGAAAGTTCTAACTCATCATTGACCAGCCTCAATATATTCTAGATCGTGCTATATAAAAAATGTTTGTTGAGTAAAGAAGTTATGTGACTTTCCATACATATCATACCGTGAGTCAAAAACCAAAAAATTTTCAAAACACACTTAAAAATATACTCACGAAATAGAGTCCAAATATACATATATATATATATATATATATATATATGTTTTTTATTTTTCCTTCTGACGTCAGAATTTTAAAATTTTTTTGTAATAAAAATTCGGTGCGATTTATAATTGAAAAAAATATAATTTTGTATTGCCCAAGAACTTATAGATATTGAAAATTTTATTTTAAATAATTAACCGACTTCACAAAAAGGAGAGGGTTATCAATTCGTCGGAAATTTTTATATATTTTTTTATTTTTTTGTTATGTACATATGTTACCGCATAACTTTGGACCCCCCGAATGCGAAATCGGAAAGGTGGTGTCTCAGATGTGATCCCATACTAATCTGGTTTAGATTCGATCATTGGATCATGACGAAATTAACGATGATCTTAAATTTTTATATGAGAATTGAAGCCGGTTTTGTTTTTTGCTTAAAAATTACTTGTTTTTTATCCTAAAGTAATAAAGTTAAAGGGACAAAAATTTAAGTTAGTTGCAAACAAAGTCGCACACGGGCAGCCAGTCTACTTCTAAAGTCCATCCAAAGCAAATACAAAAACTCTGGCGCCGCAATATTAGCGTCAAAAATTATGGCAGGCATTTACTATTTCGTGGTATTAAATACAATTTCGAAACGGAAAATTCTTTTCGATAATTACTGCATGACCAGCAGAAAATAATTCAGTCTTATTTATGTAAATATGTACATACATGTGTACAATGGCAGAGTGAAAGAAATTTGGCCATTCATTGCACTTTGAATGCTGGATTTTATTTTAATGGAAGTGCTGTCAATGGCTTTCCGGGATGATAAACTAAGTACGTATGTACTTATATTAGACTGGGTTGGTACGCAACAAAAAGAAAATCATATTATCTCTCTAGATTAAAAGCTTACTTTAGGAGATTTTGACGCCATGAAATTTTCTTTACTTGCCGAGCCCTAAAGACAGCCAAAATGGAGTTATCTTCAGGCATATACATATGTATGTATTAATTATAACCCAATTTAAAGGTGAGAAGACATACTTTTGGAACCTACACATTGAATGTACAAGAACATCAACGCCGGAGATGTAAACGTGTTCCGGGGAAGTTACTCGATCAGACGGATCTCTAAAAATCTACAATGATGGATCTAATTTGAAGGAAGGGATAAGAAATATGGAGGCCACTTCTAGCCAACTAAGGCAATAATGCCTCCAGTTCTACACAAACGGATCTAATCAAGAGAACAAGGTGGACAGCCTAGTCGTAAGATAAAGGAAATCACTTTAATTTCAGCATCTTCCAAGCGAAGATGGCAGCTTATATAGAACGTATTAACTCGAAAAGAGTCTGTACAAGAGTCCAACTTCTCACGAATCAATCGAAATTTCAAGAAAAAACAAAAGATTCATACATGGGGAGAAATTCGCCAAATCTAGCAGGGCAAAATTGTTTTTTCGCGTTATACGTGTTCAAATATGCAAATTTTAATTTTTCTTAAGACTATTAACTTATCTAACTACTAACTAATGATTTAACAATATTTTAAAATAGATAAGGGCTGTTAACCTTAGAATCATGAGTTTTTTTTTAATTCTTATCTTATGTCATATTTATGAGAGAGATTCAATATTTTTCGTGCTTTTTGTTGAAAACTGTAACGTTTTGCTAAAAAAAAATTGTATAAAAAAATTTTTAATAAAAATTTTAATTGCATTTTTTAACTATTTACCATTTTTTGCAAATGCCTTATTTCGATAGCTTAAATTTAATAGCTTTAAATAATACAAAAACAAATTTAAGATTAGCCAACTACGTACATCCAAAGAAAATTTTAATAAAGTAATGAAATTCGGCTTTATCTCAAAAACTGTTCTACTCTCTTACATTTCAATTTCGTATTCCGATTTAGCGGCAAACTTCACATTAGACTGTATATAAAAATGTCGCTGGTCGGACAATTTGTTTCATTTCTGTTAGTTTGTGTTATTGCCGACAAAAATGCAAGGCGGACCCGAGTTCTTTCTATTATGAAAAACTTGTAGTCCTTTTGCCACGCCCATTACAATTTATATATCGTTGGAAAGCTTAGACAATTCTCACGCTTTTAGCTACCCCAATTCCTATGTGCTGTCTCATTATCTTCATTCTCGTTTTTGTCTTTAATTTTGCCTCCACTTTTTTGTCTTAATCGTTTTCATTTATTTCTTCATTATCACATTTAACTTTATTACAAAGTTAGATTTCAAACACGAAGTTAAACACAAATCCTAACAAAACGCAAAGTGAACAGGTTGCAACAACAACTATACACATAAAACGAAATTTTAAAACGATTTTGCCGTAATTTGAACTAATTTTGAAACCACAAAAATTCCCCTCATCTGCCTTTGCAACGGTGTTCTAGGTTTGGTGCAAATCGGCAAACGAACGGTGACAAAATTTAAGTTAGCGTATTAATATGTAAATTAATACATAATATACATATGCGTGTAAATATTAAATAATTAAATTTATCATCTTAGAATGGGGGGAGACACCCGAGTTTTCGCTCTCTGGAGAATATCTCGAGGATTTCAGTGATGTGATAAGCCTCAGGAGTTAACTGAGGCTTAAATAATCCACATAAATGTTGGTGTTTTAAGAACAAATTTTGATATTATGAAGATACCTGCTTCAATGCTGCTTTTCTAAATCTAACAAGTCTTGAAATTCGGTAAGCTCACGAACCGCTCCCTTAATAGGAGTACATTTTCATGGCATCCAACCACATGGCTCACAATTTTCGATGAAATATCAAATTATAAAATCTTTTGAGCACGAAAAATTTGCATTTACACCTGGCCGTTGCAGTGCTAAAAAGTATTGCAAAAGCAATATCTTTCTTCACTCACATAAATCTGCTTTCTTCATAAACAAGTTTAATTTCTTTTGAAATGAATTTTCATTTCAGTTACTCTTTAGTCTTAATTGCTGTCCATTTAAATAGATTTTTTGAAGTGCAATGGCAAATGGCTTTGATGAATGGAAAAAACCTTCTTCAGTATAAAGTTTTTTTTTTTGAAATCTGAAAAAAGTAAATTGTCTAAGGATTCTCTACATGCGTAGACCTACATATAGACATACTTTCACCTACGTTTCTATCTACTTCTAAGCAGAATTCAGTTTGAGCGCAATTTAATATTTTCTTTGTTGAAAAAAAGTGGGTGGAGGTCGCATCGTGCATTACAGTTTAGGCTCTTGTATGCTGCTGTTTTTCTGTCGGTGCTATTTGTGAATGCTCATATGCTTACATACATACACGCATAGATACCTTGAGTCTTTTAACTTAACTCATTTGCTTCTTACGTGTATGTATAAATGTATGCTACTATGAATGAAACTGCTAATGTGCAAGGTGACGAACATGTCTGCTTCGTCTGCGATGCCAGCAGAGTTCTATCGTGCAAATTACTTGTACACATACATATATATGTATGTTTTCACAAACATCTCGTTATGAACCTTGAAAGCATGCTTTAAAGTACATATATACATTTAAACACACAAGGGTACGTCGAAAAAAATAGCATCAAGACAAACATTAATTGTATAAACCTACATACATTACGTATATTACGAAAGGCTTCCTTAAGAACTTAGTTAAGCATATTTTCAGAGTTACAGTCAAACTAGGAATCCTTAAACGTGATCAAAAACTAGAAGAAGTTATTATTATGGAAAATTCGACAAATGAATGGTTAATGTTTAGGCGCGACTACTAACACCAAGCGCCTAAATGCATGCTATGTACTGCTGCATGTGTGAATAATCCCTTCATTAAATGTGTGACATTTTTGCGCATGCACTTCTCAACTGCCATGTAATAAAGGCGCTTCAAAGTATGCTCGACCTAGTCTGGTGCATCTTCCGGACTATGCTTCCGAAGTTTTTTGCGGATTCTGGATCACTTAAAATCACGCAGAGGCGGTCAAAAATGATTACCAGTGGCCACAGTGCCTACCTACCATTTTTACTTGAATATTTTTTTTTTTATAAATACATGCAAACACACTGATCTCCCCTGTCAGAAAATTAAATATTTGGACATGTAAGGCACGATTGTTGCCCTAAGACCGGAATATACTTTCGTCATCAGTCAATTGCTTTTGTTGAGCCATAACTCTACAGCCAAGCACGCTGACTTACTTACGGAAGTCCCATGTGTTCAAAAGCAGTATTCAAGTAGTCAAAAAATCTCCCGACTTTTTATTGCACGGTCAGAGGGTCTAAGGAGCACATTTATTTGTTAACGTATCCGCTATGTAGTTTTTTGTAATATAAATGTTACCTGGTACCCAAATAAGTCTGGTATGTAATATCCTTACACAACCGAAAGAGAATATCAGACATTCCTTGGATAACTGTCTTAATAGATATTTACCTTCCTTATTGACGTCACATAGTTGAGCACCCGCTTATCTGCTTCACGTGGCCTGAATGCCTAAATTTGAAGTATACTAGAGATCCTACGCCAGAAGATCCCTCCACCGAACTTTCCATCAAGTTTCTGTCTTTCGTTAATGTATATATTCAGCGCGGTTTACTTGTAACTGGTGCCTCCCAAACTAGTTATTAATGGAGGTGATTTGTGTAGAGAAACAATTAATTGTCACCGGTTACGCAAGGCTGTTTTATCAGGGACGAAGCCGAGAATGTCGAGCAAATAAGAGCATCCAAACTTGAGTCAGCTTAGCACGCAGTGCTTCTGTGTCTGACGGCAGCATATGAAGAAACTCTGTACTAAAGTAAAAGCGGTCTAAAGTGTCTTAGTGATTCCAGTAAGATAAACCTGCTGAATGTTCTTTAATTAGAATGAGAATTTTGGTATCATAGCTCCGGAAATAACTGCGTGAGAGTAACTCCTTCTCTTTCCCTGAATCTTTATAGAACTACTGAAGTTTATTCACTCCTTTCTTAGTAATAATCCTATACGTCAGATTCGACAGTTTTCTTTATATTATGCAGCTCACATACTTTACCCCATTTGGAAGCCTTATTAAGGGAAAAGTTGCATGGAGAGACGAGTTCCGTCTTTCTAGCATTTCTGGCGAATCTACTGTTTTTAGGTACACCATTTAACTAAAAAATCTATGTGTCCATGAATCTGGTCATAAGAGTGCCAAGAATCTTACCCTACAACATATGTGCTACCACGTCTTCATAGGAAATCACCAGGCAAATTTTATGCCTGTATTTACCCTTAGCAGGCTGGTAGCAGATGATCCTGAATAGGTCGGTTTGAATTCAAGGCCTAAACAGATAGGTAATAATTGCCTCCGATAGAACATTTTTAACAGTTTATGTCAAGAAAACACTCCAGTGTGAATTTTTTTGGGAGCAACTGCATTTTTAAATAATTAATTCCAGGGGTGTGTGCAGAGCAGTCTCGACCAAGCTACGCAGGGCGCTTACACTTTTGCCAAATATTTGGCAGATATTTTCCTCCCATTTGTGGGGTATGTCCTCAAGCTTTTTCATAGCAGAAATACACTCGGAGTTTGCGCTGCCGGCGGCCTCTGCTAGAAATTAACTGGAATGCATTTATTTACTTTCCATTATTTTCGTATCGGACTGAGCCGCAGCGAAGTGTAACAGGGTTTGATAGTAAAGAATTAATCTTCAACATTCTTGATACTTTTGTAATTTTTTTTCTTTTTCGGAGAATCTATCAGCCTTGCGAGGCTCTAAACATAAAAATGTTTCCGATCTAGTTTTCTCTTCTAAAAGTACGTGCACTGAGAAATAGTACAGTTGCGTCAAATAGATATGTCTCTCTCAACACGTAATTTGATTAAAGCTAAATTATTTATTTATTATTACCGAGTGTTGAGGAAAATATATTTAGCTGCGGTGTTTCTGAGTGTGGCCTTATTAGAACATTTGGTATACCTACAAATTCATGAACAATTGTAATTATTTTTTGCCAATGCAATTGCGTATGGAATACTTATGTTTAAAAGTTTTAACTTTATTTATTATAGTAGATAATCAAAATATTGCTTAAAATAATACTGGACGTTGTTATTATTTTTCCCTTACAAAAAAAAAAAATGTCGAACATAGTTTTCTGTATGGAAGAAACTGCGTGAAAAAATTGACAAAATCAACACGATTTTCTACTAGCTTCAAACTTTCACACTGTTTTACTAAGATTGAGTGGGCTAAAAAATTACATTTCCAGAAGTTTCTAAAAAGTCTGAACAGAAAGTTGCAAATTAGTATACACATTTATTGAATTTTCCTGAGTTTTGCAGAAGTTTAGAGATTTTGTTTTTAATGTAACTATATTTTTAAAAAGAATTATCGAAAATAATTAGCATGAAAAACATTGCGAAAAATTTTCTGCGCAAATACCTTTATTCGTCACTGTATGTCTAGTATATTTATTTTATCTATAAATACAACAAATGAGTTCCTTTGCTTTCTACATATTATAGATATTTGTTCAATAAATGAATTGAAAAAATATAATTTTTACTAAAATCTACCTCTGCGTTTTATTGACTGTGTCACCTGAAAACAAATAAACCGGTGCGGGCACGCTGGTTGCAGACGCACTTGACCAAAATAAGTCCAGACGAGCTCGTTGCATTGTCTTCAAGTAAAAATAACGGTTTTCCACTTTGCGATCCATTTTTTTCTCAACAGAATATTTTAGAGAGTAAATCTGTGTGAAAAGGTGGTAAAGAAGACTATTATTTTTATATTTTTACCACCTATTGTATAAACATTTATCGTTAAAAATAGTTTTTAAATAAATAAAACCCATGTTCTTAAAGAGTTTTTACTAAGAATGAAAATGACGGGTGAATTGTCAAAATTGGTCAATTGGATGGTCTGTTATTGAATTTCGAAGTAAAAAGGACAAAAAAAACTGTTGTCGATATATAAGAAAAACAATTTTTTTTTTTTTGGAAAATCAAAGTTAGACATTTGGTTGTATTATTAATAGCTATGAAAAAATACCACTGCTGATTGGAAATAAAATATCACATAATTTCAGTGGCTCGTCTCAGAGATTCTGACTCATGTAGATGACGTGTGAAATTAAATATCGTTCTCTCTCTTTCATTACTTTCTTAAATGTTTTGACCTTCTAACTTATGTGGTGTACATACATATGTACTTACATACATACTCATATGTGTGTTCATATGCAGCTAAGAAATAACATACATACTAGAGTTGCCGACCGTACTATAAATATGTAGTATTGTATTATTTTTTCGGTCTGCATACTATATACTGTTGGAAAAAATATAGTATGCAAAAATACTTGTTTTAAAATGGATGACCTTTATTCTGAAATAAAAATATTGTGAATAGAAAATCACATCAAAACTGACCAAATTTTTTAAAAACACTGAGAATGAGTTAGTAAATCTACTTAAAATTATTCCATTTCTACTCAACAGTTCTGCAAGCTCGGCATTCACAGAATGATTTTTTTTTTATTATGGATGCGAAATGGCGATATGATAAAAACAATGTGACTACCTCCCTAACAAAAAATTAACATTTGATTTATATTAATTTAAATATTGATTGCTATAAAGCATGTGATGCTTTCTTAGTTAAGAAATAATATTTATACTAAAAAAGCGTTTTAAATATTTCTTTTAAATAAATTACTATATGTCCATATTTAAAGTTTACTATATTTTCAGATTTTTTTTTTGAAATAGTACTACGAATATCTTAGAAAATCTTGGCAACCCCAATACATACATACATATGTGTACACTTCGTCAATTTCAAGCGCTGCTTATTTGTTAAAGTGTTTGCTTGCTTATTTACTTCTTTGAGAATTTGCCTGCGTGCTGTACTGTGTGCATTTTGTAGCACTCCAGGGCGTATACGTGATGCGGAATAAATTTCATATTTTGCGAAATGTAATTCTATTAAAATTGAAGTCAGCAATTTAATGTGCTGCTTGCGTTATTTACACAAAAACACCAAATTTTGAAACTGCGATGCATGGAATTCTCCTATCTTCTACATTTGACAAATTGATAAATTTCGTAATGAAATCTGCTGTACTTAAATTACTTTTTGTAATAAAAATTCAGAAAGCGTATGCAACGATTTTGATACGAGGAGAAACAATTTACAAAATTTTGCATACTACAATTTCTGGTTTGTAATTCACATACAAAACATGGTTATGTTTGTATGTGTATACGTAGATGTATTTATAAAGAGCGGGGAAAGTTAATGCCAATAAACTTTTAATAGCCTTTTGCATATGCGTAAGATACGTGTAAAACTTAAAAACTAAGTTTTATTTCATCTGATAGCCAGTGATGTATTTATCAAGGGCTAGAAATTCACTTGAAGATCGGGGTTGATAAATATTTAGAAAAGAGAGGTTAACCGAAAACTAGCTGAAAAAAAAAACAAAAAAAAAAATAGTCTGTATACACAGCGGAGCATAATCATAGACGCATTTTCTTTTCCCAAATTTCCGGCGGGTTAGAAAAATTTTGGAAAAAATCGACAATGGCAGTTAAACGGACTTTTACATTCATTAAATCAGATTAATTTTTTTTTTTAATTTTTAATTAAGCACTGTGGTAATAAATGCAATTTTTTACTGGTCCATAACTGTAGCTGCACATTGATTTCTTTATTAAAAAATGATAAGCGTCTTAAACCAACACATAAATAACAATTAAAAGTATTGAGTAGTGAACAGAACATTCCTAATTTAAATAAGTTCGAAACTTCGCACTTGTGCAGCAAAAATTACATTTAAAATGAAAAGCTACAATGCTACATTAATTCTAAAATGGCTAGTATTTCATATCTTCCTTTTTTTTTACTTATTGAAAAAAAAAAACTTGGGAAGGAACACTTATAACATGAAAAACAAAAATAATATTTAAGCAAAAAACATAGCCGACTTTAATTTTGATATAAAAATTTAACGGTAGTATGGGACCACCCCTGAGGTGCTACCTCTCCGATAAAAAAATAATTATCGAGAAGGGCTCACGTGGTCCAAAGTTTTGCGGTGTGTGTTATATTCCGATGAATTGATAAGCTCGTCCTTTATTGAAAGAATAAGAGCCTGGTGCTACTGAAACCATTGAAATATGTCGCCGGTTTTGTATACGGAAGTGGCATCCTGTTGATAAATACACTACCTTCGCCGATCGCGAATAAAAATCGTAAGGGATTGGTTTTAAGTACTGCAAACTCCTGTGCTGGTTCAATTGGGTAATGAAAAAGGCCCACTGGAGTATACTAGAGATGGCATTACTAAATCAAAGATCGATTAACCGAGCCCTTTCGATTCGATTTTTTGCCGATATTTTATTTACGATTCGAACCGTGAATCGATCTAAAAAATACTAGAATGGATATTAGATTTTTCGCGAAGTCTATGTTATATGCATCTATTGAGCGCTCCTGTTGGACATAGGTAGAGGGACGTTAATTACTTTCCGATGTTTTAGGAAACGACTTTCCGTGACGATATCCTGAGCATTTTGAAGTAATATTGATATAACTTTTGCCACGCTACATAAACTCATCAGCACAGAAGACCGACTCCATATAACGACCGTCTTTTTTTTCTTACTAAAGGTATCTTATAATAAATAGCACGAGATTTGTTTTGGTTTCATAATCTGAAAATTACTTCCAGCTTTTATTTGTCTTTGATTAAAAAAAAAACAACAAGAATTTAACTGCAATCTTATAAAATTTCAAGTGACGGTTAAATACTTCTTTATATACTTTTAAAGTAAGAATAAACGAATATACATAAGTACATACGTAACATCCAGTTTGTATTGGCAGCTGTCTTATTCAACTTTGTTAGCATTTACACCCTTGATAGCAATTGTGCGTATGGCATTTTTATTGCTTTCAAATGTCGCTGAGCGTTTAAGTAAGTTCTTCTTTCCAACTTTATCTGTAAACTTTACGCTCCATACTCTTATACCCAGTAGCAAAAAGTGGAATCGTGTTAAGGATATGATGGATAGATATGTATTCCTTTCTGTGATATTTTATGAATAGAAATAAAAATGGTATTAACTTCAAATATCTCATGCCACAACTAAGTAACGTTAGCCTACTAGTGACTAAAAATTAACGGTACCTTGAAAAGTCCGTAGCTTATTGAATTTGAAACATTTTGAGCAACCTGTTTCATTTGGTTTGTATTCCACAGCTGTTAAAAGTAGATAACATCGTGAACTTCGACGAAAATATACATAACAAGTAAGAAAGTCTAAGTTCGGGTGGAGCCGAACACTAAATACCCGGCGCAAGTATTAAATATATGTTTTTTCACCTTTCCGAAACCTTCCGCTGGATGGTAAGCCGGGGTGTATCAATTTTGAGTAAATTAGCGTCCTTCAATTTCGAAATATTGAAGTTTCAAGCATTTCTGAAATTTACCGTTATATGAGAAGCGGCCGTTATTTTAGTCCGATTTCAATAATTTTC
>NW_023458564.1:5494956-5644837 GCF_013731165.1 Rhagoletis pomonella | reverse complement strand
GATTGCATACAAACAGACAGACAGACGGACAGACGGACAGACGGACATGGCTAAATCAACTCAGCTCGACGTTCTGATCATATAAGTATACATTTTCATGGGTCTATCTCTTTTTGTTCTGGTACTTACAAACATCGGACCAAAGTTATAATACCATTTCATGCTCATGAAAGGTATAACAAATCCTGACGTCAGAGAGAAAAATCAAAAACGCAGTTATACAATATTTATTATTATTATTATTATTATACAATATTATGCAATACAACAAAATATCGATAACAAACCGATTAACATATCGACAAGGACGATACAAATTTCAATAGCGAAACCGATAATATTATTAGTAGGAAAATCGATTAGAAGTTCGATAAAAATATCGATAACAAAACCGACAAAATATCGACAACAAAATCGGTAAAAATATCGATAACAAAAGCGATAACAAAATCGATAAGAATATCGATAACAAATATGTCGATAAAAAAACCGATACAAATATTATTAATATTATTATATCGATAAGTCCCGAGAATCCCGAAAATCTCTAAAATCCCAAAATAGTTCCCAGGTTCAGTCTCTCTGACTCTATTTATATTTTTTCTCTATAAATACCTTTATTTTAATCTTTCTTCCTCTGTCTTCATCTTTACTTTTATCGGTATCCTCATCCTCATCTTTTTCATTACATTTATCTCTGTTTTTACTTTTATGTTTATCATTTTCTTCATCTACATATTCCCCTTTACTTTAAGCCTTATATAAGTAATGTGTTTGAATTTACTATGGTCTTCACAAGAATCAAAAATTTTGACTTTTAAGATTATTAGAAGAAAAATCACTGACTCATTCTTATTTATGACTTTTATAAAAACGGTCTTCTATAAGTATTATCTAAGACATATAATTCAAATAAAAGATAACAGTTATTTGCAGATTGCTTAGATAAAAATCAAAAATAATTGTTAATTCTGGTTTATAAAATAAAAATCAGAAATAACTGTTATTTAAGGAGTAATTCAATAAGGGTAAAAAAATAACTGTTAAAGAGCTGTTTTTTAATAAAAGTTCTAGCCGTAATCTACGATTCAAAATCATGTTTATGCGTTTCGGCATTTTTGGTGTTATTTCAAAACTTGAAATTTTCCTTACGGAGTACAGAATTTAATGAATTTACTAGTCATTCTACTTGTGATTTATTCAAATAAAAAATTTGATTTTTAGTTGCAACAATTCAGCTATCTGGTTTTTGGCAAAAGTTCTGGCAACAATGATCCTAAGGGGTGAGGGCATTAAAAATCAAACTTTTTTACCACCCTAATGTACACACATGCGCGGGTAATAAGTATATACCATTATATACTATCGTCAACATAAATTTGTACAACACACTCGCCAATACAATTATATGCCCGTGCATTTCCACTCTGAGATTGCTGTGCACAACAGCAGTTTTGCACTTGTGTAAGGTCATATAGAGGTCATTGGCCAAATAAGTGGCTTTCGGCAGCTGGTAGTTGCCAATAAATTGCGCTAGGTGTAGTGGTAATTAAGCTTTCGAAAGCATAACGGATGTGGTAAACGGTGAATCAGCTAACCACATAATAGCTCTGCGAAAATCTTTGCTATTCAATAAGCTGCCTATACTTTAAGTTACGTAACACCTGCTTGGTAAATTTATAGCTTGACAGTACTGAAATATATGTATACAGAATTTTTGAAATTTTAACGAAAGTTCTGAAAACACGAACGAGGTCCGAATGTTTTTAACCGACTTCCAAAAAAGGAGGAGGTTATCAGTTCGTCGGAATATTTATTTTTTTATTTTTATTTTTATTTTATTTTATTTTATGTATGTTACCGCATAACTTTGAACCACGTTAACCGATTTCGATAATTATTTTTGCATCGGAAAGGTAGTGTCTCAGAGGTGGTCCCTTAAAAATCCCATTAAAAAATTAACGGTACTCGTAAATTTTTATATGAGAATTGAAATCGGTTTTGTTTTTTGCTTAAAAATTACTTGTTTCAGTATAGTTTAGCACTATGATTGTACATAGAAGCATCCCATTAAACCAATCAACGAGAAAACTTTTCTGAGCTAAACCGTTCTAATATACTTTGGGTTAAATCTGAACTCTCAATTGCTATATCAGCTCAGATTTTTTAAATATCCCTACATGAACAAGCGAAAATGCGAAGTTTGGCCTATACTCGAGAGCTGTCCACTTGCTTACAGACTTAGAAAAAATGCACCGCAGTTAGTTTCAAAGGAAACTTTGTCTGTTAAAAAATAAGTTATTCTAGTACAAGATCCGAATAAGAAACGACCTTCACCCATATAGCACACAATCTTCAAAAGTGAAACAACTCAAAATTACACGTTCGTCAGAAAATGCGAAACTATTTCTGAACGTAATTATAATGAAAATTGGCTCCAGCTTTTGCTGAAAGGTAAATACAAGCTCTATGTGCATTTTGACTGCATAATTTCAAACATACCAAACTTTGAGTTGTGTCACTACTTTTGAAATATGAAATATACATACGTGCTTGGAAATATTTCGCGAGTGGATTGGCTGAAAAAATTCTGGCCAGAATATTTTTTATTAAATATTCAAAAATGATGTTTCATAGGCAGGTCGCCCTCGAGACCTACACCTCGGAGAGCATAGGAGCCCCGTTGTCAGTCTGCAGCCTACTACTAGACAAATGAGCTTACGGTCGGTTAAGCTAGTGCTGGGCAAAAACCCCGACATGCAAAGTTGCAAGGTTTTCCTGGTTGGTTGTTGACCGCAGACGGTCAAGGGAGCTACTGCAGTTGGCTAAGCAACAGCTCTCGGTTCTTACAGATGTAGTAACCGGACATTATTCTTAAGGAAACCACGCAATGCGACTTAATATGGTCAAGGATCCCTACTGCCACAGCTGTCTGGAAGACAAGGTGGAATCATCTCAGCACTTCCTTCTCAGTTGTCCGGCATTCGCTAGGCTACGGTTTAAGCAACTCGGTGCACATTTCATCAACACTCCCGAAAAGCTCTACGGAATGGACATCAGCTGCCTGCGGAACTTTGTTGTGAGCAGCCAGCGCTTCCCTTAGTTTAAAATAGAAAACCTATTGTTACAGTTCAAAGAATTTGTGTAAGGTGGTAACTCTAAATAATGTCTAAGTGAGTTAACAGTAACCTAACTTAACCTACCTGTTTATACCTGCCAACCCAATAAGTAGGCTATTAAAATTACAGACAGCCCAACATTTTCATATTCAATAGAGCTTATACTTTCGGTCGGTTTATAATTTGTTCATTAAAAAAATGAGTGCAAAATTAAAAAAAAAATCATTTTTGAATATTAGTTAAAAATGTCCTGGCCAGGATTTTTCAGCCAATTCAGTGATGAGTAAATAGTAATTACTAATACGTTTCATACAATATAGATTTCATCCATTAAACAGATAGTTCAACAACGTTTCCTATTCGGTTCTTGGGACTATTCGAGTAAATTCAACGGCATGTGAAAAGATAGGAGGAAGTTTAGGGCGGATACGAGTTCTCCTGATTAAACTGTAGCTCTACTTTTGGCGATATCAGTTTGGCCCACTTCAATTGGTACCTCAGAATCCTGTCTTCTTTATTACTTTCATCTATGACGTCTATGGTCCTTTGATTACTTCTTTTTTTGGTGCCGTTGCTAAGACTTAGCGGTAGACTTTTCCTCTAAGCAATCTATTAATTTTCATTTCATTTTCAATTAAATTTTTAAAACCAGATTTATTGAATTCTCTTGTAGATTGTACTCTTGCACCTTAACTAGGCCCCCTATATTTTTGTGGGTCTTTGAACTTCCCGTATCTGTTGATAGCTAACCTATGTATCAATATTGCTACGGTTATGTGCCTTCGTTGTGAGTTTTTTCTGCAGCAAGGGAAATGGGTGGTGCGTTAGCTCCAGTCCAGCCGATTGTGGTTGCTTCTGTACATTTTGTCTTAAAGAAGAAAGACTTACGCGTCTTCCTTCGCCGTCGACAAGATTTAGACGCCTTTCTTCGCTGAAGTTTTTCTTATGCGTCTTTTTTCGGGTCAACTTTTGAGCTTGCGCCTTTATTCGTGTCTAGTGACGATACAGTCAAAAAGGGTGTGCAGATATTTTGCATATTTGCATATCAAATAAAATTCATAAAATATAAATAATTAATAGCAAAAAACTTTTCTCTTATTCAGAAACTAGCATGCATTAAATTTAATTGTAGTTGTATAATTTTACCTATTTCTTTTCATCAAAATTATCGATAATTGAGCTGGTCAATTCTCTTGATTGGTAACCAAGCAGCTATTTAAATTGGCTCTGAAGAGACATGCAAATTTGCAGAATCTTTTTTTTGCAGCTCAAAATAAATGCGAATAAATCAAAGTAGCTGAAATGGCAGTATATTTATAAATAAATGTGTACTTTTTAATATATATACATTTATATATGTATATGCAGTAATCAAAGAGATGACAAATTCGAAATCGGTGGCGTTGAAAAAAACTAAAACAAGTTGACTTATTCTTGTAGTACAGGGTGTTACAGAAATAAGACTACAGTAGAGTCAATTCGAAGGTAACAAAAGCAGATGTTTTTAAATTAAAGTATGCTTGCCCTCAATAAATAAAACAAATGAAAAGGCCAATTTTTTTAATTCAAAAATATAGCAATTTTTCACGGTGACAATTTTATAGCAAAAATCTCTGCTTATCAGCTTGTCTCCAGGTTCACTACCATCAATGAACGATTCGCCATGATCCGCATCAAAGTTCAATTAAACAACCTGAGCTTCATTTGTGCGCACGACCCGACGGAGGAGAAGGATGATGAAACTAAAGAGCAGTTCTACGAGCGCTTAGAGGAAATATCTCTGTGTTCGTATGAAATAGTAACTTATGTCGAAAGGCTGGCTTTAGTATAATGCGGCGTTCGCAGCATACGATTGCAAATAACTTAGTGGCGCTGAGCCGGGCAACTTCTAACACCAGGGTGGGTAAGGAAGGCATTTTTGGTCCAACATTCGGAAAATTCAGCCTTCACAACAACACCTTCGACAGAGGAGGGAGGCTGATCGACTTTGCCACGGCACGGAACATGGTAGCTAATAGTACCAGACACCAGCATCGAAACATCCAAAAAGCCAGTTGGGTGTCTCCTGATAAAAGAACGAAAAATCAAATAGATAATATTGTGATAGACGGAAGATACTCTACCGCAGTATTTTCCAGTTTAGAAAAACAAGTTAAAGAGGTTGGTTTGGCGGTGAATGTAGACAATAAAAAAAACCCCCTGGCAACATATAAAGAGTCGACGCGTTTCGGGGCAAAAGTCACTGTTGGTTTGAAGTAAAGAAGGACTTTGTCTACCTAGGACCAGGCATAGATACTACCTATAGCGTCAGCTTGGAGATCAAGCGAAGAATTACTGTTGCTACTTTGAGCTCGGTAGACAATTCCCTCGATGAACAAAAATTACGCTCTAGAAGTCTATCGTCATGCCTGATCTTCTATATAGCGCAGAAACGTGGACGATGTTGAACAACGATGAGAAGGCGTTGGGTGCTTTCGAGAGAACTATTCTACGCAAGATCAAGCGTGTTTATGGCACCTCCCATAGACGTGGTATATTGGGAGAAGCATAATTTTGGAACCATGCTCCTACAAAAATAATAATTTTTTTTGTGTTCAATGTATATCTAACAACAAACCACTAACGTTTATTAAAAAGCTCCCCAAGATTCCGAAAGGGTATTAGATATATGTAAATTCATTTTAATATCCACACCCTATAATTGACTTATGTATGTGTATATGTATGTATGTATATATAAGTTCAAGCCAAGCGTGAAAACAAATAAATGAACGTAAATAAAGCAAAGTTAAATATTATATGCAAATATGTAAATATTATATTATATTTTTTTGCATGCGCTTTGCATGCATAACCTTGTTGTTGTACCGCTCTGTCATTCACAATCACTGCATTCATTCATTTGCACTCAGTCATTCGCTCACCCATTCACTTTTGCCGCTCATTCACTTGTCTGCGCTATTTTCTATATTTTTCACAATTTTTCATACAAACAATTTTTTTGATGCTTTGCCTTTTTTTACCTTTTCATTGTAGATGCACCGCCAGTACTGCTGTACAGCTTCATCGAACAAACACTGCAGCCGGGACCGGCTGTGAGCTTGAAATGCTCAGCAGCCGGAAATCCAACACCGCAAATTTCATGGACATTGGACGGATTTCCACTGCCATCAAACGGAAGGTAATTGAACTTGTTGAAAGATCCCTGCAAAAAATTGTGCGACTAATCTCTAAAGAGAGTATTCCGGGATTACTCTCAATCGGGTACAATTGGGTATTAATTAGTCCCAACTAGTCTCATTCGGGTACTAATGGAGGTTAATTAGTCTCGACTCATCCCTTATGGGTATAATTGGAGATCAATTAGTCCCCGACTCATCTCTAACGGGTACTATTAACGATTTAATTATATGTACGCACTGAGTAAATGAAATTTCATGTGCGGCGTTGGCACACAGAGAGAGTATTCGCCTAACAAAACTGAGCACCCCGGTTCGAATCTCAGCTGGCGCAAATTTTTATTTTTATTTTTTAAAAGTGAATAGTCGCTTTTTATACCCGTTCGGGTATAAAGGTGAACAATTAGTCTCTTCATAGGACATGCTCGAACAAAAGCGAACAGTTCATTCCATATAAAGAGATCAAATGTGGTATTAGTCGCATGTTCCTTTGAGATTGCTCCCGGAGTCATCCCGGATTAGTCGCATTTTTTGCAGGGTATATTCATGCGACGTGAATGTGTGAGTGCTTTTACACTTATACTTACTACATGTATCTAGGTATGATGCATGTGTGTGTATATTTTCAAATATGTACATATGTGCGTTTCCAGGCTGCTATATATCAAAGACCTCATTTCGGATGTAGGAAAACTAAAGCATTCGTATTAGGGGAGAGAACTATTATTATGTATGTTTGTATGTAGTTGCAGCTGGAAGCGAAGTAATCATCAAATATACTCGAAACTTGTTACTCGGGAGCTTTTGGGGTTGTTGATTACGACTATGATCATGAAAATTTAAAACTCGAAATCGCGGATACAATATTTCCGACAAATATCTGATAGCTGAAGCCCCCCACTCTCCTAAGTTGAGGGAAGAAACGACGGTTCTTTTGGAGAAATTGGTTCAGTTATAAAGAAAAATGGATTCTATTTTTGGAAAACCAGAAAAATTTTTTACTTTTGAGTAGTGAGTAAAGTTTTCCGAAATCTTATATTTCGGATTCTATATCAATCAAATTTTAAAAGATTTTCGAGCATTTTAACGGAGCTAAAGACGAATCGATCATCTCTATATCGCCGCTTGTTTAAAAGCCAGTTTAACGAGTTTTAGTTCCAAATGAAGTTACATAGCTTAAAATAAGATCTTTCGATTGGTGCAATCAGGTTTCGAAAATCTCCGTTAGTTTCCGAGATACTGACTAAAATTTTATCGGTAATTTAGTAAAAATTTAGTTAGTAATGCATTCAAACTAATCAAGAGATTTCAAATGGAGTTTTCCATTTTGGGATATCTCCCTTAGTTTCCGCGGTATTGAGTACAAATTATGGTATAGTAAAAAATTTTTTCACATTTTGTCGTATGTTATACAAGGTAAGTAAATTGCTGATATATTGAATGTAGCATACGATCAAAATTTCCCCAAATAAAATCCTTCATGAGCTAAAAGATAATTAAAAATAAACTTTGAACATTCTCCGAGACTTTGAAGAAAATCTATATTCGCGTATTTGAGAAATTTCTTTCCGACTTTCAATCGCGATTTCCCAAAACCTGCCGAAGGCAACACACGACAAACTTTTACCCAGGCAACGATATAGTTTAGTACGCAAAGAGAATTTTTGTCCAAGTCAACAGATCTGCCACGTTCATTGGATTTTCATATTAAAGGCTTGTCAGATTAAAAGGCTTGGCCTGTAGATGTGCAATAAGATTTTACTTCTTCGAAAAGGGTTGCCACCAGTAAAAATTTAAATAAAACAAGTAAAAAAGTCTAAGTTCGGGCGAAGCCGAACATTAAATACCCGGCGTAAGTATTAAATATAGTTTTTTCAGCTTTCCAAAAACCACTGCTATATGGTAGAACGTTCAGTTAGACATAATGAGATAAACTTATATAGTCATATGTGGGCGGTATCATGTCCATTTTCCCAAAAATCCATAATAACATTACTTCTTTTCAAGGGATTTTTTTAGTATCACTTTTGAGTGAATTAGCGTCCTTAAATTTCCAAATATTCAGGCGTTTTTGAAATTTACTGTTATATGCAAAGTGGGCGTAATTTTGGTCCGATTTTAATAATTTTCAACGGTTTGCTTTTATGTGGCAAGCACCATAACCATACCGAGTTTGGTACAAATTGGTAGAACGGTTACCGAGATACATATATGTGATCATAAGTGGGCGGTACCACGCCGATTTTCCATAATTTTATCACAAACGTATTTTTTGCTAGAGAGTTATTGCAGGCATCATTTTTGAATAAATTAGCTTTAATATTTACTGATTTATCGAAAATTTCGTATTTCTCTTAATTACCGTCCTATGGGACGTAGGCGTGGTTATTGTCCGATTTTGCCCATTTTCAACAGCATCCGTCCGCTGAAAAGAAGTATACATACCAAGTTTCGTTAAGATATCTCGATTTTTACTCGAGTTATCGTATGCACAGACGGACGGACAGACGGACGGACAGACAGACATGGTTTAATCGATTTCCCCTTTTTTCTGATCATTTGTTCATACATTTGTCTATATCTCGATTCGTTTTGCCCGTTACAAACATATGCATGCTATGTGTACAAAGTTATAATAAGCCTTAGGCTCAAGTGCGCTCGGGTATAATTATTTTAAGCCATTAATAAATTCTTTCTAAGTGGATATCAACCAAAATAGTTTTGAACAAGCAGTATTTCTGAACTACATGTAGGAGGGTTGCCACCTGTTTAAAAAATACTATTAAAATTTAATTAACGGAGAATTGTATCACCATATGTGTGCCAGATGGAACAGGTCTAAGAGGGTAGTAGTTGAAAATATTTTGAAGAGGGTTGCCACCTGTTTGAAAAGTCGAATTAAGTTAACTTCAACATACAAGTTATGTATATGAAAATATTAAAATATGTACGTCTCACGAAACAGTGTTAAGAAATCTTTAGTTTGAACAGCTAGAATTTTTTGACGTGCTTGAAGAGGATTTCCAGCAGTTGAAAAAATTAAATTAAAATTACTTAGTGCCAATTTCAACTAAATATCCAAACCGCTCTTGAGTTTAATTTTGGATTGCGATTTAAATGCCATTAAGCTTTCGTTGTGTTTCAGATCCATTTTTAAAATTTTTTTTAATATGCCAAACAAGTGGCCACTCTGTTGTTTATTCCTTGAAATTGTTTTTGCATTTGTTTGTTTTTTTACATTTTGTGCTGAACAGCTGATTGTTGTTTGGCATCTTGCCAAAACAACTTACATATCAATCTTGGTTGTTTGGTACAAACACAGGGTTGCATATATCATATTTAGATAGCCAGTATTGGCCATTTAAGCGCAGATTAAATATATGATCTGAAAATGAATTGTTGAAGATAACCAACAGTTTCTACTTAAATAGGTTGTCTGAAATTGGGTCTTAATAAGTTAAATGAATTACTAAAAGATGGGTATCCATTGAAATCGGGTTGAAATGATTAATTCCTTAAATTCGAATTTCAAATGTCAGATTTTGTTTTTTTTTTAGTTAGAACTTTTTTTCTAGCGGTAAAGGGTGGTTTGAACTTTCATGAAATGAGAAACTAACACCATTCGCGCCTCTTTTCATTCAGTAACTTCTGCTTAAGCATTCTTAAGGGTTCTTTTCCTTTTTTCTAATTGTGGTGTTTTATCAGTTGTCGAGTCTCAAAATTTAGATCGCGTGTATCTACGGGAACGACCCGGCGAATATAGTTACGCTTGCTTGCCAATACAGCCGCTTCAGCCCAGAGATTTTGGGGGATTTCTGCCAAGCAAGCGAACAGAATGAATCGAGTTTCCACTGCAGTGAAGAGCGGTAAAGTTGCTTTCGGCAAATTTAGCGCAGCCATGATCCGCAGAAGTAAAGTCATCAAGATGATTATGTGAGAATAGGAAAATGGCTTGGTGTTTGCCAAAAAATAGAATATCATACTGCGCATGCAGTTAATATGTCAAACGAGCTACTCGAGGAAGACGAAGCGGCTATCTTCTCTGCCAATGAAATTCGCGTTAGATCGCTTGACACGCTTGCATGCCGAAGATCGTGGTGAGCGATAAAATAACCCACTATCATACGGATTTCACCACTGAGGAGCGCACCTATACCAGGGTGATATCTTGATTGGTAGCAGGCGGCAGTATTATATATAAGATATTTCGAGCTCGACATCGTCTGACCAGATAGCTAAACGTCGTGCTATGTAATGAATGCTAAGCCATTACAATTTTATCGGTGCAACGACAGCGTTAAGTTGCTATGCCACTTCATCTCTTGGATAGCTGCTGTCCAAATTCCATGTCCACTCTCGAAGACGGTTTCTACTCGATTTTACTTTGTAGTACATGCAATTGATTTGGATATCTTTGCATGCCTTGGAGACTTTCAGCAATGCGGTGGGTAAGGGATATTTGGTGTCGACAGTCAGGTGCTTCTTGTGGTTGACAAGCTGTTTGGGTTGCTGCCTGATAGTTGTGCTTGGCCGGCGAAGATTGCAGCTACAGAGCTCTACAATTAGGCGCGGTGTAGTCATCTGTGCATTGGCGGATGGGGCGCAATCAGAAAAATGCTCCTTAGTAGGCCCATAGCAATCCAGCGATCGCTGGATATTTTATTCCGGTATATTCTGGGGCAGACGGTGTGAGGTACCAATAGCTGCTGGTAGGTCCTCGTTTGCGCTGATGGGAACCGAATTAAAGTTGGGTTTAAACAGGAAGGGGGTTACGTTGCTAGGTGGAGTTGTGAATGCCCCGGTAATCAGGAGGTGCCGTTGTATTGTGAAAGTTGTGGAAAAACATGGAGGCTGTGGTTGTAATTTGACTTCGCTCCCTGTTTTGACCTAAGGCCCGAACAGGTTTAAAGGTGGCTCCGTCCGTTGCAGGTATTGCAAATAACCAAGATGGATGTCGGATGGAATTTTTCTGATATGCACAGCCGAAGTAGGTTTCCGGTTCGCGGTCTTTTTGCTAGCCCCAACCAGAAGATTGCGCAGCAATCATACTGCGAGGTGCTGATCAAAGGATCACCAATGTTTAGAAATAGCCGTTCAACAAAGCAGGGTTCAAATGCCTAGGCAACAGCCCCTGGTCGGTTAAAACCCGAGTCAATCCGGTTCGTATTCATTTATACTAATATCCCATTTTGCTTTGCTTTAATATCTGAATGCTATAGCGGCAAGTCAAGCTGTATTCTCGTCGTTATTTGCAACTCTTATGCAATTTATTGTAGTTCAATGTCCTTGCGCATATTAATTCGGATTTAAACTTCATCTTCATTTAAGTATTTTGCGCTAAATGAGCAAGCAAATAAGAAATCATGCAGTCTCTCTCAGGCGACCCTAACCCACTTCTGTGCGTTGGAATATGCAGAATATTGGACTTTAATTACATGTCTACATAAACATACATACATATGTACATAAAAACTAACGTGTAACAATACACGCTAGACTGTCTGTAAGAGTACCCTAGCGCATTTTTCGACATTAATATGGCGCAATCGCTAGACTCCCTTTAGCATGCCGCGAAAAAAATTTAAAGCTACAAGTATACTTGAGGGCGCTGTAACTTGCGGCGTAGTGTGCATGTGTGTGTATATATGCATTGTGCATACATATGCATGTAACGGGTGATTTTTTAAGAGCTTGATAACTTTTTTTTTTAAAAAAAACGCATAAAATTTGCAAAATCTCATCGGTTCTTTATTTGAAACGTTAGATTGGTCCATGACATTTACTTTTTGAAGATAATTTCATTTAAATGTTGACCGCGGCTGCGTCTTAGGTGGTCCATTCGGAAAGTCCAATTTTGGGCAACTTTTTCGAGCATTTCGGCCGGAATAGCCCGAATTTCTTCGGAAATGTTGTCTTCCAAAGCTGGAATAGTTGCTGGCTTATTTCTGTAGACTTTAGACTTGACGTAGCCCCACAAAAAATAGTCTAAAGGCGTCAAATCGCATGATCTTGGTGGCCAACTTACCGGTCCATTTCTTGAGATGAATTGTTCTCCGAAGTTTTCCCTCAAAATGGCCATAGAATCGCGAGCTGTGTGGCATGTAGCGCCATCTTGTTGAAACCACATGTCAACCAAGTTCAGTTCTTCCATTTTTGGCAACAAAAAGTTTGTTAGCATCGAACGATAGCGATCGCCATTCACCGTAACGTTGCGTCCAACAGCATCTTTGAAAAAATACGGTCCAATGATTCCACCAGCGTACAAACCACACCAAACAGTGCATTTTTCGGGATGCATGGGCAGTTCTTGAACGGCTTCTGGTTGCTCTTCACTCCAAATGCGGCAATTTTGCTTATTTACGAAGCCATTCAACCAGAAATGAGCCTCATCGCTGAACAAAATTTGTCGATAAAAAAAGCGGATTTTCTGCCAACTTTTCTAGGGCCCATTCACTGAAAATTCGACGTTGTGGCAGATCGTTCGGCTTCAGTTCTTGCACGAGCTGTATTTTATACGGTTTTACACCAAGATCTTTGCGTAAAATCTTCCATGTGGTCGAATAACACAAACCCAATTGCTGCGAACGGCGACGAATCGACATTTCACGGTCTTCAGCAACACTCTCAGAAACAGACGCAATATTCTCTTCTGTACGCACTGTACGCATTCGTGTGGTTGGTTTAATGTCCAATAAAGTAAACTGAGTGCGAAACTTGGTCACAATCGCATTAATTGTTTGCTCACTTGGTCGATTATGTAGACCATAAATCGGACGTAAAGCGCGAAACACATTTCGAACCGAACACTGATTTTGGTAATAAAATTCAATGATTTGCAAGCGTTGCTCGTTAGTAAGTCTATTCATGATGAAATTTCAAAGCATACTGAGCATCTTTCTCTTTGACACCATGTCTGAAATCCCACGTGATCTGTCAAATACTAATGCATGAAAATCCTAACCTCAAAAAAATCACCCGTTATATGTCGGCTACTTGCGGTTTAAAGCTGTGCTTGTTGCTACTTTGTCTATGGCTATGCCACTGCTGGCTGCTGCTGTTGTTGTTTATTGCCTGTTGCCGGTCGCTGTTGCCTGCTTACGTCTTCGCATCCTTACTTACTAATCGCTATGCGAGTTTGTGCGAGTGTGTTTGTGCGCCAAACGCTGTTCCTGTCAGAATTCATTGTCTACAGATGCAGTCGCAATGATTTGCAATGTGCAATGTCATTACATGCTGTGCACAGCCATAGCAGCCAAAACTAAAACAAATACATATGTATATGAGCTTCATAGCTGCAGTTGGAAAAAGCCACTCCAAAGCAAGTGAAAAGAGAATAGAGAGAACAAATAAGTAAATGAAAAAAAAAACAAAAACAAAACAAAAAACTTAATCATTAAAAAGTGTTGTGGAAAAGTTATAAAGCACTTTTTATATACCTCGGAACGTCAATGGAAACTTATTTCTATAAACAGACATACATATGTATCTATGTAAATAAACTGAAATACATACATATGCATGTACATATATATATATTGTACATATGTATATGCTTTGTTTTTTATATATATAGTACCTATTTCGTATATATTTTTTATGTGTACGAGTATGTTTTCCCTGCCACATTGCACTGTTCAACGAGGTGGCGAAAACTTGCTTGAAAACAAGCTGGGAAAGCAGGGAATACATAGCCTGTATACAAGGGGAAAAATAGCAACAGTACAACAACCATAACAACAACAATTTACTAACAAGCCAGCCAGCCAATAGTACACAAATCCCGGCAGCATTAAATAACAACCAGCCCGTTGTGGCGTAATATGGTGGAGTGTAGCATTAAAAGCGAGAAAGCGCGGAATTTCGATGGTAGCGGGTGGAAGCCCAGCATCCTTGTGGGAAGCGAAGCGACGGCGCACAGTGGGCTTAAATAAAAAAAAAAGTAAAGTTAAAAATAGCATATAGCCTCAAATTCTTAACCGATTAATTTTTTATTTTTTGGTGAAAAAATTATAGGATTTTCCCAAAACAAAGAAAAAAAATGCAAAAGAAAAATGTGAAATGTTATACACAAGTTTTAGATCTGCACTTTTATACTTTTTTTTACTGACGGTGTGCTCGAAATGTAGGCAAAAAAATTTATTAAAAATCAACGCTATTTCTTAACGACTTGAAATTTGCACTTTGTTATATAAGAATTTATCAGGCTTAATATTGTATTTCGAAAATTTTTCAAAAAAACTAAGGAATATTTATTTTTGGTGAATTTTTTTATAACATTTCACGTTTGCTTGTGCAAATTTTTCGCGTTTTGGAGGAATCCTATAATTTTGTTTAAAACATTTTTTTGATACATATCTAACACTTATTAACAGGAACAGAAGAATCGAGCGACCTCTTAGGATTGAGTCTGGTTTATTTAAAAGAGAGACTTTCTGATTACAGCCCACTGTGCGGCGGCTCGCGCACTTCTACAAGTATTACAACAAATGCCAGCCAAAGTACAGCCAAAGAATATGGCACCAGCTGCAGCACATTGGTAAAATGGCACCGTTGATGGCCATGAAGGTGATGGTGGTCGCTTCAATAACAACAACAACACTGAAAACAAAAAACGTAAACAAAAAGTGGTACAAGTAACTGAGGCAGCAAAAAAGAAAAAACAAAAAACAAATATGGGAATAAAAACGAGAGAAATAATTTTAATTAAAACTTATGCGCTGGTAACTGCACAAATAAGCGAGAAGTGTGAGTAGCATGGTAAACGGTTAATTAAAAAATCGTAAGTAGTTACGCCCTCCGATTCGCACTATAAGCATGTGTGCTTATTAGGGATGGTACAATTGTATTGCACGTTTTATTATAAAGAGCAAACAGTTTTAATTGAGTTTTGACATTTTGTTTTTCGAGCAAAAAATCTGCTAATTTTGGATGTTTGCTTTAAAGCAATAATATTAGCAAGAAATTTTCATGGTAGTTGCTTGCAGTAAATACCTGAAAGTTCGCGATGAACCGCAATGTACAGAAAAATCCCAAAAAAACTGCGAAAAGAACGAAAACACGAAATCCCCCGAAAAGTCTCGATTGAAATACGAAATCTCGACTTATACTGATAGAGACCGAAAAGTTTCGAAGCAGCCTTGACAAATTCAAAAATTAAATAAAATAAATTGGAAACTTTGTTTTTTGATTTTTTTTATGGCCTTATAACAATTATATTCAACAATTTTTATGAGCTTTTAGTGAAAACTTATTGTTGGAAAGCAACAATAATTTGAAAAAATGGTAGAAGCGATAGCTATTTCGGAAATGACCACATTCACGCTTCAAATAAAGCTCATCATATAACAAACCCATATAGTTATTCCCACAATTCCAAACTTTGTAGAAAAATTGGAAAAATTCAACAAAATTTCACAAAAACCACAAACTTTTTATTAAAATTTTTTAGAAAATTTCTAAGTACGCAGTTTTATAATTTTTGATAATTTCTTTTTTTTTTTGCTGAAGGTGTCACGCATTTTCTTGCGTACAAATTATGTTCGAATTTTTTTTGGTAGGCAAGGAAATAATAACGCGAACTCTTAACCACTTGAAAGTTGCACTTTCTTAAGCTAAAATTGAACGCGTTATAAAACTGTGTACGTACTTAAAATTTTTCGAAAAATTCTTAATAAACAGTTTGGTGTTGTAGTAAAATTTTTGTTGAATTTTCCTAATTTTTCTAAAAAGTTTGAAACTTGGACTTATAAGGTTTTTGTTGGATAATAAGCTCTATTTTTTATAAAAAAAAAATCATAAGCATTAAATAAGCAAGAGAAAAATTGCCAAAACTGTATTATTGCTCACATGACTGTATTTAAGTATCCTTGCATTGAAGTCCCAAATCAGCGTAATGTAGTGAATTCGGGCTTCTAAATATTTAGTTAAATTTTCATTCCTTTAAGTCAGTCTCTGTTTATTTAATCGGGTTCCACCGCGCCATAGTGGAAAATTTTCGAATCATTTTGTTAAAAAATTGCTGGAAGGGTAATTTAAAAAAAAAAAATACTTTTATTTATCGTTCGGATAAAAGACCACTTCCAAAAACCTTAAAATTTGAAATTCGTCAACAATAAAATATTTCCTATAGTTTGATGGTTTAAAAAAAAAAAACTCTACTTTCACATTATGCTGATAAAAATTCAAGTCCTTTTTAAATTCGGTCTTAGACAAACTATTCTAAACTCCGTTCCACTTATTAAACAAAAATTATACAAATCGGTAAAAATTTACTCTCCCGGCCATTTTTTAGCAAAATCAGACGAAAATTTCGCACTGTGCGCGTGTTCTAATTCGGTTGATTTCCACATATTGGCTTCGCTAAGTGTGATGGATCCTTTTCAGCCACACCATGAAGGAAATGTGCAGCAGTGGCAGGTGTAAGATCATGAGATGTGATACTCGACCACTTTTTTGCTCTTTTTATTTAGAGCTTTTCACCAGACTGCGGCACTATGGGTTAGAATCGGTCTGATGACATGAGGTAAATAGGGCGACAATGCGCGCTTGTTTTCCAGAAGACCCGTTGCAGGTGAAGTAAGCCGCTAAGCCGAGAGTTTTAATCCACATGTAAAACCTCTTAAAATTTAATTTGGAGTGCAGAATTTTACTGCTAGTTAACGTTTTTTCTTAGCTTAAATAAAATTGTCCAGAAACGCTACTGATTTGCGTGGCCAAATTCAATTCGATTTCTTCGAAAGCCTGCAAGAAAACTTTTAGTCAAATTTTTATTTGAGTAAAATAATTAAGAAAAAGTCTGCTATGCACGCCAAACACGTACTCGATTTACTTTACATGCCGTACTTGCCAGTTTATGGAGAAAATGCTTTAGCTTAAGCCCTTTCTATGCTATGCAGTACAGCTGCTTTTTGCAGAAAACTTTTGAGGTTAGAAAAAATGTTAAATTAAATTAAATTTCGCAGAATAAAGTTCGTGGCTAATGCGTGCACGTATTCATATGTACAAATCTATGTGGTAAGTGTATGTATTTATGTGTGCATTCGCGTGCATATTTCATATTGTTCTTACTGCTGCATTTACATACTGTTGCCAGGCGTTTGCAATTTCTAAGATTTTTTTTTATTTTTTCACACTTTTTTGTCCCCCTCCCCCACACTAACTGCTACTGAATTTAATAATGCAAATGCTTTACAATTCACAAAACGACTTCTCTTCTTCACAGACCTGGCTCGCACACAGTCGGCTACAATCTAAGTATTTCATTGAATGCCAACGCTATGTGCTCTCCTTTAGCAAAGCGTTGTGGTCATAAAAGTAATCCTATAGTGGATTTAATATAATATGCGCTTTAAATTAATTTCCACAGCTTTTGCGCTTTATTTACAACCAATTGGAAATGGTATTGGTGGTTACAAAGTTCGTTGCATTATCAATTGTTACATTCAGTGTAGCCAGATTTTTTTTCAAAAAATTGTAAATTTTCGGAAAAAACTATGTTTTGCAACAAAACACTGTAACCTTTATAAACGAAGAGAGCTAAAAAAAAATTTTAGTTTTATTAAACACAAATAACAAAAAAAATATTAATTTAAAATAAAATAACATAAAACGTTTAAATTTTACTTAACTAAACCAAAATAGACCTTCTAAAATGGAATAGTTAAATCACATTTTGTTTTAATGAAATTCCGTTCCAAATTCTTTTGATCATTTGCTCCAATGCCTCCAATTTAGTTTTCAAAATACCAGAGAGTGCAGGCATTTCTAGTTTATTTCCCGCTTTATTCACAAGACAAATTCTGTGGGTGTAAGAAAAATTATGTTCTGCTTTTTAGTCGATTTATAGAAACGTGGTAGTTTAAAAATTTTTCAATTGATTTTTTTTTATTCCTTCAAATTTGAAATTTCGAAAAAACTTTAATTTGTACTAGCAGGTAATTTAAACAACTGCAAGCTTTTCTAAAAAACTGTAATATGTAGTTAAAACTGTGAATCTGGCAACATTGATGTGCATATGTTTATAGCTAAGTCTACATACATACACGCCATTCGTTAATACCTTCATACTTGCCTTTAGACGTCGAGAATATTAACCTGCCACCTGTTTTTTATCCGCTCAACAATCTTGCCTTGCCTTCAGTGCTTAGCTGCTGCCATAACGTTAATTATCCGCTCGCTTATTTACTTTTATGGCTTATTGCTGTGATTTGTTTTTCTGCCTCTACGTTTTTTCTATATTTTCTCATCGCTTACCGTTTAAATTGCCCAGTACAAAATATGTGCATGTGTACATACACGCATACCTTTATACCTATGTACTACATAAGTATATACATTAGGGCGGAGTAATTTGTTCGGAGCAAAATTTTCGAAGAAAGTGTATAGAAATTTAAAATTCTACGATTAATTCTAAGCAAAAATCGCGAACAAACTACATACCAAAAATGACGTTTGACCCTCTCAATTTTCAAAAGAAAAAGCAGTATATTGTATAAAGAAAAAAGAAATTTTTTTAAATGAAAAATTAAATTCGTTAAGAAAAAATTATAATACACTGATTTTTATTTAAAAAATTGAGAGGGTCAAATGCCATTTTTGGTATATAGCTTGTTCACCATTTTTTGCTTAGAGCCATACGTAGAATCCTTCTAAGCTATATGCCTATAGTCAAAAAAAATTGACTCGCCCTAATTTATGTTTGTACGTACTTACATTTATTCATTCAACCATTCATTTATTCATTGGACTCTTGCATATAATGAGAAAGCGCGCCTAGTTGGCTGTTAAATGTATGTACATACATACATACATGCATTTCTGTGTGCGAGGTAGCTAAAGTTAACAGAAAGGATGCATTAATGAATAGGAAAATATGTATGTATGCATTAAGCGAAAGAGCTGTGCAATAGCCGTCATGTTGAGCCTGAAATTGAAATATGAGTAATATATTGAGTGCAGGTGGTTAGGCGGCTTATAAGTGTAAGCCGAGCTAATAATTGTTATGTGCTTTAAACTCAAAGTAGCCATAACAGTTACACATACATGCATACATCCTTTTATTAAATGTTTTAATTAATATTTCTTGAATGACTGCTTGATTGGTTCCATAAGCATCTAAGCACGCCTGACCAAGTTCGACAAAGGAAACGGAATGGTTTTCTCCGTTATAATATATACATGCATACATCTGGAGTAGAGGACTTATACTATCCTCAAAAAAATCGTAAGATTATAATTTTAGGTCACTCGCTAGACATCAGTGTGGTCCGCATGTGAGGTAGCTCGTCATTTATTTTTATTGAGTTCGACGACCTACACCCAGAAAAAAGTCAGCTAAATATATTTCTCTCAACACATAATTTGGTTATATGTAGTTACATTATTAAAGAAAACAAACTCCCGATAACGTCTGCATGACTCCTGCACAAGTTTACACCTAACTTAAAGTTAGTTTTATCATAGCTAATTAAAAGTAAGTCGAAATCCCGCAAAAAGCTAACTAGAAGTTTGTTATTTTAATCAATTGATAATTTGTTTCTCCAGGAATGCTACACACGAGGCAACGGTCGCAGCAACATGCCCTGGTTGCTTCAATGATTTCCTCGTGTGTAGTTAGCATTAAAGCTAAAAGCAAAGCAGTTTTTGATTTTGAAATTTTGCTTTCACTTTTCAGCTTCATGACGCTGCTGCAAACAAGATATCTAAAAATATTCAAATAATAACGAATTTTTCAACTAATATTTTGAACAAAATTGAGCAAATATTTTTGCCGCTTTTCATTGACGGTAAGTTTTGTAGTAACTTTGCAGTCGAGTCCATGGGAAAAGCTTCGTCCCGTATTTCTTCGCTTAGTACCACTCGGCTTTCTGTGTTGTATGCAAGATGCACTCTCATTCTTAAATGATCTATAACCTATAACTAGCCGCTTCTGTTAATCTCTCACTTGCAACAGCCAAAGTTAGTGTCGTTTGAAAAAAAAAAAACACTTGGGGTTCTGACATTTTATTTTTCCGGGGAAATAATGAAAACCAGTACCCGAACCTGTAGCCGGCATCTCCCGCCTTTACTAATCTACGCTAATTAAATACTATACCGATTTTTTCATCTTCTCTCTAAATACCTCAGTTTGGTTCTATTTGTAATTACCCTGTCAACTGCAATGGGCAAGTGAGCGTCATTGTAAGAGAAGATACACTTTAGTACAAAAAACACACGCATGAAAAACATTTCCGGTGAGATTAGCACTTCCGTGCTCAGATTAAACTTTGAAGTCATAGTTTTTCATGTTTTTGTTGCGCCAAGAATTTTTTCAGTTTAAACCTATTTCTAAAATCAGTTAACTTTCACTCTACAACTTGATTCAAGAATTTTCACAACTACTTTTCACTTAATGTAGTTTATATTCTACTACGCGTATTTTGTATGGTACGAAATCCCGGCGTAACTTTTATTTATCCTAGAGGAATTTTTCCTTTGCAACTTTAGCAATTATCCAGTCTTTTGCCTGAGGCAAGTTGCGAAAACAATCAAATAAAAACTATGAAGTGGCATAAAGCTACTCAGCTTTTGCAGCTGCATGAACGGTTGGTTGGATGGTTAAAGATAAACAACTATGAATACAGAACATAGATATTGTATGAATTTTAAATGCTGTTAGCTGTTAAACAAAGAATTTGAAATCTATATATTAGCTATAGAACTTTAGAAATATTTGCAGAATTGTAAGTAAGTACAACCGCAGTAAGCTTTAGTTCAATATCTGGTTTAGGTTGATTTTGGCTAGCAAATACATATAAAAATGTACGGTATGAGAGCAAGAACAGTTTCATGCAAAAATATTTATAAGCTCTTAGTTATTGTTTTCTAAGTAATAAGCATTTGTTGCCTGATAAAATATTTATTTGCTGCAGAATCTCAACATGAGCTTGAGCTACTCGCATTTCAAGAGTAAAGATGCCTTATTTTTTTATATTGCACAGACTGTTATATTAAAGAACTGGATTGGACTGTCATCTATATCACCAAACCTCAATTAGGACCCCGTCCACATTGATATAGGTGAAAACCGTCTGACAAATTTGCAAGAAAGGAACAAGCAAACATAGTTACTAAATTTAAACCAAGTGTTCATATTTATATGTATGAAGATACTCAGAAATTCGTCAAAGAAAAAAAGTGAACTAGCGAAGACCCGCTCCAAGCAATTTAAATATATTTTACCTTAATATTCTATTAAAAATATCTTTAAAAATTTCTTTTCCTCGCTACCATCCAGTTTTGTTTACTTTCACATTTACTTTCCTTCTCTTCTTCGCAAATAAAGTTTATAAAACCAGGTTGGACACCGAAAAGTGATCGCTTTAATCTGAGGTTATGAGGGAGGAGTTTTGTACGGTTAATCCGTTTTCTTAGTTGCAGATTAGGGAGTCAAGCTCGAAAATGAGGATAGTCTCAATACATGTAAACGTCCTTTACGCGTACGTACTACACACATGAAGCGGTGCCGAACAGAGCAAAAACAAGCTGCGAATGGTCAAATGAAAATATGCAATAATATATATATTTTTTTTTGATTCCAAAATTATGCAATTTTATACATTACACCTTGTTATAATTGAATTGATCGGTAATGGAAAAAGGACTACTGGATAATATTTTTTGTACTATTAAGGAGGGAATTAAGTCTCGTCTTTAATTTTTTTAATTATTTTAATTATTATTTTTTGTATGCTAAACTTGTACCCTAGTAACTTATTCACTGCCTTAAAATATTTATTTAGAGCCAAATTTTTCCATTTATGGTGAAATCTATACCACCTTACACAGTATGCTAGAGTCATATATGTACATATGTATGTATGTACATATATATGTAAATTAACAGGCCTTTTGCCTTTTGTTGTAATCTGTTTATGTTTTCATAAATTTCTATGGCTTTGGAATTACTTTTCTAATGATTTCAACTGGCCAATGAGTTTGCGCGTCCATAGCAGTCTTCTCATTTGCAATTACATTATTTTATGGCACTGTTTTTTAATTCGAGATGTGCATAGCCATTCATATTTATTTTCTCTTTATAATTTTCAACACACAAGATATATAAATACATACATACATATGTATATATTACGTGCCTACTAATATACACTGCTTTAGTTAGTAGGGCGTTTGGGAAAGTCCCAATTTACTGAGCGATCGTTAGGCTGAGCTTTGCAAATGCGCCAGTCATCAACACCAGCTCCTACTCGTACAACAAAAACAACAACAACAACAACAACAACTTTAGTAACTCCTCCATCAGCATTCTTAATAACATCATAATGTTCAGCATCAGTGCACCACTTGAGCTTTGCTTGATTACTCAACGCTGGACCTCATTCCCTTTTCTTGGCTCCGCGCTACCGTCATTGTACTCGGCTTCCGCTTCAATCTGCTGCTGCTTATTTACTGCATTTTATTTTATTTTCCAGCTTGAAAATTTCGCGTGCCTTACTGCTTTCTAGCTGGCTGACTGGCTGATAGCGTAGATGGCTCTGAAACTCCTGTTTCCCGCCTGTTCATTTTTGCCCAGTAGGCCGCAGTAGCCGCCTTCAAAGGAATCATTAAATTGCTGATTGTTTTGCTTCTTCAGCTTTTTTCCCCAACTCATTTTCAACCTGCTACTCATGGCGTACTTTTGCACTTCATTTTTCAATAGAAACTTCTGATATTTTGTTTTAACTACCGTCAAACTCTTGGCGGCTGCTTACATTGCAACTTCTCTCATTCGTACCTCACTCGTGCACTCCTGCATGCTTACCGATACCGTTTTATATACATACTTCCATACATACATATGTATATTCATTTGTATGTACTGTAGTATATATGTATGTATGTAAGTATGTATGAATACTTCTACCGCTCTATTTCTTCCATTGCATCTTCATAATGTTGCCGATGCAATGAAGTGGTCGGCTGCGTCGAGCTGCGTCAATTCTGGATGCTTTGTTGCTCCAACTACACTGCACTTCGCTCGTTAACGCTATTCTTGGTCGCAACTGGAGTAGCTCACTGTGGATAAAAGCGAAAAAGGGAAACTGTGTGCTTAAGAATTTCAGAGGTTTTATTGCAATTTTTAATTTCTGCTTCCTGCACCGCCCTGCTCACCTTTTTTTCTTAAGTTTTTCATGATTTTACATTGTATTTACGCATACTGTAAATTGAAATTTCCATTTATTTCTTGCAGCTACGTTACAGCGATGATCTTAAAAAAGTTTGCTGTTGTATTAGTGTTTTTATGGTTGTTGTGCTTATAGTTGGTGCATTGGTGGCATTGTTGAAGCAGTTGGCTTTCAAGATTTATTTGTTGCGCTGAATACATACACATAATGGTTACACCGAAAGAAATTGTAATAAATTGTCGAAACCGCACGGATTTTAATGGTACGCGTAAATTCTTCATTCAAAAAAAGTGCCAAAGAAGGTGCGGGATTTCACCTCAAGTAACGCAACTTTTGAAATCCATGTATTTCGATCGGGATGAAATTTTCTCCAATTTTACTCCCAATGAATAGTAGTTATGGCAGAAAATTTCAACAGGATAAGTCAAGGACTCTCGAAGTTGGAAGTTTTTGATTTTTGACATTTAAAATTAAAATACAATTTTTTTTTAAATCAAACATGTTTTTTTTTTAATTTTTTCAAAAAGGGATATTTTATCGCTCAAATGAAAGCTTAGGCCTTTTCCTTTAAGAGCTTTGTGGTCGCTCAGTGGGATGTGACTTTTTTATCTGTCAAAATAAGCTTTTAGTAGCTCGAAATCGTGGTTTTTTTATAATTTTTAATATACATATAACCTGTTTTAATTTTTTCGTATTATTGCTTAAGTGTTTCTAAACCCTAAAGTTAAAACTTATATGAAAAACTAGTTACAAATACCTTTGCAACGGGTTTTGTACCCTCTATACTATTATATCCACAATAATATAGGTCAGCACATTTTAAGTTTGCATTGCCACCAATTTAACAGAATTTTTAAGAGAGAGCCGTAAGTTACGTTAACTTACCATAATCCGACCATTACTCATACGCCGTGTACGATATGACATATTTTCTGCTCCTATTTCATAAAAAATTATTGCGCATTTTCATTAGACCGTTCAAACCGATGCATAAATAAAATCGGTTTTTATCGTGAGTAGCTTCAAGCCCTCTCGTCCGAAGACATATTCTTTTTCCACTCTGCAAGTATTTATTACAATTTTGATATTTGTGTGAGGTCATTTTCTTTCATAGGGGCTTGGACATAAAAGACAAAGATGTTGAAAATTATTGCTAGGCTCTTGTTCACCGAAATGAACGACAGTACTTGGCGATGAAGTCACTCTCGCACCACTAATTCGATACCGAGTTGTAACAGGCGTTGCTATGTCCTATTGTTTTATTACCGTGTGCGTCAATCGCATATCTTGGGTGGAAATAATATCTGCTTTTGATCCCAAGAGGACATCAACCTGCCAAGTGGCGTCACTTTCTTCAGTATGCATGCCTTTAAGTTATGGTAATTAAAATGTTAGCCCAAGATTTGGACAAAAGGTGGTGGGAATCTCACCTAGGCTTATGTAACATTTTAATTTTTTAGCGATTTGTAAATGGTAGGTCCCATTCCCGGCGCAAAACAACTACAGGTCGCTTAAAATTTAATGGACACTAACAGTGAACTTCTGGCTAAGATAGTCCATGTCCTTTGTAGTACAATCGAAAGACAATAGTCAGGGTAGTTTTAAATTTTTTGTTTATTCTGGTACGAAAGTCTTACAAAAAAGCACCCTTTCCCAACTTTCATGGTATACGCTTTTTTGACGAAAATCAATTAAGCATTATCCAAATTGAGGTGTATGTATATGGTTTTGCTCACGCTGTTCCAACAGTCCCAATGGTCGAGTGAGCAACCAAAGCAGTGGCATGCCATTCGAGAGATCCTAGGTTCCAGTCCACGGGCAGGGGAATTTCGTTCTTTTCCAGATATAACTACATAACTGTAATTTTTTAATTTTATTGTTTAAAAAATAAAAACATTTATTTTTTTATTTCATTTAATTTTTGGAAAATTTTTTTCGTTTCTTTTCTTTTTTTTTAAATTTTCTCTTTTTAATTTAATTTTTAGATATTATTGTTTTTAAAAGATTTTTTTGTACTTTCATTAAATTTTTTAGACATTTTTTTTGTGTTTTTTCTATTATTTTATTTTTTTCTTTATTTTTTAATAAAATTTTCTTTTAATTTTTGGATTTTAAGCGTTTAAAAAGAAAATATATTTTTATTTAATTTAGTTTTTACAAAACTTATTTTATATTGTTATATATTATTTTAATTCTTTCTTTTTGTATTTAATTCTAGTTTTCATTGTTTTAAAAAGCATATTGTCTCAAAATATACGGGTAATTGTTTTTAATTTTAATTAAATTCTTAGAACCTTTTGCTGTATTTTATTTCTTTAATTGAATGTTTTTTTCTTTTTTAGTTTAATTTCATTTTACTTTTTGGGTTTTATTGTTTTTAAAAGAAAGACATTATTTTTTGATTCCATAAGACTTTTTTTAACATTTAATTTTTTTTATCTCCTTTTTAATTATTATGTTTTTATTTTCATTTTTTGTTAGTTTTTATTGTTTAAAAACAAATATTTTTTCAGTTGCATTAAATTTTTAGATTTTACTATTTTAAAAAGGATATTTTTTTATTTCATTTAATTTTTAGGAACTACATAATTTTCTTTTATAATTTATTTATTATTTACTTCTGTTTTAACTTTAAGATTTTATTATTTTAAAACGTAAAATATATATATTTTTATCTAACTAAATTTTGGCAAACTTATTTTATTTAGTAATTTATGCTTTTAATTTTCTTTCTTTTTGTATTTACATCGTTATAACTGCTATTGTTTAAAAAGTATACATATTTTTTTAATTTCATTTAATTTTTAGAAACTTTTGTTGTCTTTCTTACTATTTTTTTATTCTCTTTTTAATTTAATATTTTTTTTAATATTTAGATTTTATTGTTTTGAAAAGAAAAATATTTTTTTAAAATTTCATTAAATTTTTAGACACCTGTGTTGTTTTTTTGCAATTTAAAAAAAAAAACTTGTTTCCTATTTGTTTTAATTTCTAGATTATGTTGTTGGAAAGAATATGAAATATGTTTTTGATTTCATTAATTCTTTAGAAACTTATTTAATTTTCTTGTTTGTTTTAACTTAGTTTTTATATTTTACTGTTTTGAAAAGAAAATTATTTTGTTTAAGTTTTTTGCTTTAGTTTTCATTTTGAGACTTATTGTTTTAAGAAGATTTTTTTTTCTTAATTTGGTTTAATTTTTGTTCTTTTTGAATTAAATGTTTCATTAGTTTTAGTTTTTTTGTTTTAAAAAGAAAAATATATGTTTTTATTTGAATTTTTGGAAAAGTTATTGCTAAAAGACTAGGAGAACAACGCTAAGACCACCGCGTTAGCAGATACTTCAATTAGTGGAGTAGCCGCACTAAAGCTTGCTCCCTTCATGCCGTGACCCAAACTTCCACACGAGTTGGTTATCACATTTCGCATATGGGTTGCTCACGCTTGCGTAGAGCAGGAGTAGGCATTGATCATGGTAGAGCATCTGTAACTGAATAATTATATTTACATTCTATTGTTTAGTATAAATTTCTTATTTAACGACGATCGTTTTTATCAAAATGATTCGACTAAATTGGAGTTTTTGTTAGTCTTTTACCTACAAATAAGTGTAGATTTATTCAGTCCCGGAACAGATATGTATATGTATATAAACCTTAGAAACTAATATACATACATATGTAGCTACGTAGCCCTTTCCTGGTAACTCACTTGCTAACTAGCTCACGGTTCATAAACTACGCACTATCCTAAAATACTTATTTACCCAATAAATAAGATTGTTCAGTAAACCAGCTATTTTGAGAAAATGTCTCACCTAACACACGATTTAAATAATTTATTGGTATTAAACGTTTGTTCAAGTGTTCAAAACTTTCATATTCACAAACTTTTTGGCGTACAGAACTATTTTAATACTCTTTTTATTGCATTCAATTAAATTTGTGCAATTACCTACGTACATATGCAGTGTGACAAATTTCACTAGAACTTTTAGCCATGAACGCTTGTAGTAGATTTAATTTCCCAAAATCTCTGGCGAAAAGTTTTGTGTCAGCAATTGAATCAACATTTTTAGTGACCAACTTGCTTCGAAAGTGCTAAAATCTGCATGTTCACACGAGAAATATATATGTACATATTTACATATGTACATTAGACTGCATCACACCCTATACAAAAAAAAAATCGGTACTGTTTTTACAAGGGAATTATAAAATCTGTTATATTCTAAGACGTCCACCAAAATATTTCGAAAAAAATATGTTTTTTGAAAAAATCCCCTCAAATGACAAAACGGTTTAAGCTTAAAACAATTAAATAAAAGTATTAAAAAAAAAATAAAAATAAAAATTTTGAACGGAATCGTAACAATGAGATTTTTGATGCTGTTTTTTAACTTTTTACAAAGATTGGTACAAGAAAAACTTGAATAACTGAACCTAAACTCTTCCGATTTAAACTTTTGAGGAATCATTGAAAAGGTATTTTCTCACCCTTTTTATTTGTTTGCTAATAAACTGATTCAAAGGATGAAAGAGAAAGGTAGTATGAACGAACATCATTCAAAGTTGAATTAAGATGTGTTGGTATTTGAACAAATAAAAAATTGGGACACGAATGACTTTTTCTACTGAGATCCCATAAGTCTAAATTAGAATAGTTTTGGCCCAGTTATTTAGGTTTTTCCTAAATCAATCTTTGAAAAAAAGTAAAAAACAGCATCAAAAATCTCATTATTACGATTCCGTTGAAAAATTTTTAAATATTTTTATGCAGATTTTTTAAGCCTAATCTGTTTTGTCATCTGAGGGGACTTTTTTCAAAAAGTTCTTTAAGAAACTATTTTCATTCATAAAAAACTCCATTTTTGGAGGTATTTTCAAATCGGTCCAGCTCGCTTAAATCTTAATATTTTTCCGAAATATTTTGATGGACGTCTTAAAATATAATAGGCGGAAAAACCGCAATTTTTTTTTGGTGATGCAGTCTAATGTACATACATACATATGTATATAAATGTCTGTTTACGTGAACAACTTCCAAAGTATTCAGCTATGCATATATGTACATATGTACGCATTCATTTATGTAGTTATGTAAAGGCATGCATTTGAGAGAGGACGCTCTGTCAGATCATTCTGCTGGAGAAAGGAATATTGTAGATACATTCATATGTGCATGTATATATGTATATATTTAAATATGTGTATGCTTGCCTGCATACAACATAGGTGGAGCGTAAGTGGCAAAGCGACAGTCATTCACCAAAACTAATTCACTTTGCTGTGAACACATAATTGAGCTATCAGCCAGAGCGGCAAAAGTTTCAACTAGTAGGAGTACAGGACACACTTGCCACTCGGTTAAGAACATTGTTGCCATGTTTGCATATGTATGAGTGGTGATTAGGTTTCATTGTGCGAGTGGTGAAAATGCAACCAAATAAATTAAATAAAATGTAAAGCGGGAAGATTGTCTTTGTATTCACTTTCGTATTAGTACTTTAAGAGAAACAAATAAAAAAGTCTAAGTTCGGGAGGAGCCGAACATTAAATACCCGGCGCAAGTATTCAATATAGTTTTTTCACCTTTCCGAAAACTACCGCCACGTGGTAAGCAGGGGTCGTTTTACACCTATTTCAAACATCTTCGATAGAACGTTCAGTTAGACATAATGAGATAGACGTATATAGTTATATGTGGGCGGCATCACGCCCATTTTTCAAGATTCCATAATAATGTTACTTCTTTTCAAAGGATTGTTGTTAGTATCAATTTTAAGTTTATATCGAAGTGTTAAGAATTCTGAAATTTACCGTTATATGCAAAGTGGGCTTAATTTAGTCCGATTTCAATAATTTTCAACGTTTTGATTATATGTGGCAAGCTCAATAATTTAACCGAGTTTGATACTAATTGATGAAACGGTTACTGGGATATACACATATGAAGTCATAAGTGGGCGGTGCCACGCCCATTTTCCAAAATTTTATCATAAACATATTTTACTGCAAACATCAATTTTGAATAAATTAGCTTTATTATTTACTGATTTATCGAAAATTTCGTATTTCTCTAAACTACCGTTAGATAGGATGTGGGTGTGGTTATTGTCCGATTTTAAAAATATTCAGTAGTTTGGTATTTTGTACTATTCTGTGTGTATTCTGTGCCAAGTTTGGGAGAAATTTATGGAGCGTTTACCTAGACATATATATGTAATGTAATTTTCCAAAAATATATAATACTCTTATTTTTCGTCTAAAAATTATTGCATATATAAAATTTTGAGTGAATAATCTTCAGTAGTTACTAAAATATCGCAGTTTTCGTATTTCTGAAAACTACCATTATATGGGGCGAAGGCGTGTATATTGTCCGATTTTGCCCATTTTCAATACCTGGATTTGGGCTGGATTTAGGAAAATTATTATTTTTATTATATTAAGTATATTTTTTTGACAACATTTTTAATTTGAAAATGGAATCCTCCTAGTTTTTTTTGCTAGCTCATCTAGCACTTGTTGAGGATTAACCTCCATATCTCTATGTACATTTAGGAGCTCCAACCCAACCAATCTCTCCTGCCCAATGCTACAACACAAATAGGTCTTCAACCCTCGAAGGGTTGAAATGACCGCTTGCTCGTTGCCACAGATACTGGCAGTGTTGTTTCCATTTTCAAATAAAAAAAGGTCGGATAAAGACTTTTATCACCCTGATTCAAGGTGTCAATAAAAGTCTCAAATAGCTCTTCTTTTCGAATGTTAGACCAGTACCTGAAAGAAAGACAGTAATTAAACATAAATTTTTGAAGAAAAAAAGGAAGGTATACTTGCGCCACATGGTAAATTCAGCAATGAAATCGTCTGTCGATGTTTGATAGTCATCTGGCCAGTATTTTTGAAAATCTTGTTCCATTTGGTAGAAACTACTTAAGAATTTTCTTTGGCAAGATGTTTTGAATAGTTTTTAGCAGTTTTTTTTGTCTGACAAATTTCCATATATTTGATCCAAATAATGATCCAGCATGGGAGTAAAAGTTGAGCATTTCAAGGCAAAAAATTATTGAGAAAATTAGCAATTTTTTTATTACCAAAATGGTCAAAACCCGCTCGAATGAATTAATGGTTGATATCTTCTAAGTATGTTTATTTTATTCAAGTATATGGGCATAAATGATTTTTCAGACCCGGCGAACTTCGTACCGCCCAAAATAAATTTTTTGTATTGAAACATTTTGGTCCAACATTTTCACCAACAGTTCACGTTCATGATTTTCAGAATGCGTCATTCGTCTTCTAATATTACGGTTTGGTGGTTGTAAGAAGGCACATTTCCATTCCCGTCTTAAATAACCTAGCAAAAGTGTACATGCACACAAAGATACGTAGTAGTTCCAGTGCGTTTAAAAGGCACTACGCCCCCTTTTCAAATATACCCAATTTTCTCTAAGAATATGGAATTGATTTCATATATCTCCATATGTACCATGTTCGAGTACTATACCATGAACACCTCCGGAGATATGCAGTGTGAAAAATTCCGTTTATATGGGAGGAACCACGTCACTTTTTCCTATAGCCCCAATTTTTCTTCTTGACTATGCGATAGACTTTATGAATCTTACAAAAGTTAAATTTTATATATGCAATAGGTTAAATAAATTACTTCAATATGATTATAAATAAAAATTGCTTTGAAAAAACTTCAGTTCCATACTACGTGTAGGAGGGTTGTCACCCGTTTGAAAAATTAAATTTAACTTAAGTTAAGAGAACTAGATAATTTAAATATCTATCACAATATGGGTGTCGGACCAAAAACGTTTAAAACGTTTATTCTAACGTTTATTTCTAAATTACATGAAGGAGGGTTGTCACCTATTTTAAAATTTAAATTCAACTTGAATTAAGGGAATCAGATGAGTTAAATATATATAAGAATACGGGTGTCATACGAAAAAGGTTTTAGTTTGAAAATTATTTGAAGTCGGTTGCCACATGTTGCCACGCCAAGTTAAATTCCATATAAATAAATTAATTATATATGGATATCAATCAAATGGCTTTGAAGAAACTTTAACCCCAAAACACATGTAGGAGGGTTGCCACCCGTTTTAAATTTTAAATGCAACTTAAGTTAAGGGAATTAGACAATTTAAGTATGTATGTATATTTGGATGTCACACGAAAACTTTTTTACAAGGCTTTAGTTTGAAAATATTTTTAACAGTGTTGCCGCCTGTTTAAAAGGCCGAATTTATTAAAGTTATACACAAGTTACTGCATGAAATATAAAAATACGGGCGTCAAACGTAGGAATAAAAAGGAGGCTGCCACCTGTTTAAAAAGTTACACTCAATTTATTTAACAAGTAAAAGGAATCACTAAAAGATTGGTAGCACTTGCAATGGGTTTAAAATTCAATCGAATAAAATCAAAAGGAATACTTTATGTGCAGTTTTTAACCTGAATGTAGTGTTAATAATATCACGTATTCTACGTTTAAGTTTAGCGGCTGTGGCTCCGTCACAGCCCACAGGTCAAGACGAAAGCGATGTACTGATCCTTTTTGTAATGGTCCGTCATCACGATGACCCCTTAATGCCAGCCCTTGCCCAGCCCGAATAAGGGGAACACGTTTTTTCTATTTACGAGTATTTGTTGTTTCAAACCTTCCTGATCTACTTCACACACAACATTGCTTTTTTATTTTCAAACATCAGCTTAAAATTGTTTCCATCCTACCGTTCTGATAGTACCTTTTGCCCCGATATTCCTTTAACTTTTGCAGCCCTATTTCCAATTTTTAAATGGACTTTGCACAAAACGGACGCAAATAAAATGCAAATATTTGCAGTTACACCCATCTTCTTTAGGCGAGTACCCCAACCACGCATAAGAACGTAACCACGATAATTAAAATTTCAAATCACGATCTTCACATGGTAGAAACTTAAAATGTTCGTCCGGTATCCACATATTCGAAAGAACATCATATTTTTCACAAACTCACAAAACAATTAGGCATAGCAATAGGCAAAAATCTAAGCTGGGCGCAGAATAATCAAGAGCTTACTAAGAAAGCAACGGTAGCTCGCTGCTACTGTAAAGTTGCGATTGAACGGAGTAGGGGGCTGTACCGAGGCATCGTGCATTGGCTGCACGCGGTGGGTGTAGGCATGTTTTTCCCTACGGAGTGGTTGTCTGATGTCAATGGACGTTATACTTTTCCAATATATGTATATAGCAGGCTATCGAAAACAACTCGCTGGATGCGCCGCACAGGATGGACACAACCGGTCCACAAATACGGACCTAGGTGTGCAGGCCGTATTACTGCATCCACTTTGACCTCACCTAACCTAACTTAAAAAAGTTGCAGCTAATATAAAGTGGATAAGTATAGACTTTACTATTGTCGGGTGCGAAATTTTTAGTGTATATAGACAAAAGAACACAGAAAATCATCTGATGTTATCGTTTAGGCTGAGATGTACTGGTATCTCATTTTGAATGATTATCGTTAAAGTCGGTATTGTCATTAAAAATTAAAATTTGTATTAAAACAACGAGTGGCCATATACGCCTATTTTAAAGTAAGCCATAATAAAGTAAAACGTTTTCACCAAGCCAAGTAAGTATTAGCATGCTGATCACATGATAAATTAAATATATCACTAACTATTCAGCAGAATATCAATTAAGTTTCGATTTTAACTAAATCAAAGAAATGTTAAATTCAATCCATTCTTTCATATTTTTAACTGTATGCAAAAGCTTCAACCAGAGAAAAACCCCGACTACTGCCTTCGAGCGTAAGCTGGTGAGCAAGCACGTGCCATTAGAAACACACACACACACACATAGCTTTTGCCACAAAGATGCTGCGCCGCCTTCAGTAACCAAATTTACCCAGCAACAATATTGGCTGGCGTAGCAAAAGTGTGAGCACACTTGAGAACTTGAGGCAGCGCATCAAACCCGGAAGTAATGATCTACGGAATTTAAGTTTCACTTCTTGATGATGGTGGTGACGCTGGTGCGGTGGCTTGATGGTGTAACACAATTGTGGCAATCTGCAACCAGGCGATGCAAACGGGCGTTACTCGAGCGTGTGATTGCCAACGTGGGTGTGAAGTGGGCGTATGTCGAGGCAAATGCAGTAGCAGTAGTTGGGCCTGCTGGTTGGCTTAAGATGCGATGCGGTTGTGACATAACCAATAGTGGACCGAATTTAAGGAAATGTAAAAAGTTTTACGCTTTCACTTAAGACAGTCATGTCTTACTTGCTCAAGGGGAGCTATGCATGTGCATTTGTGTGCACTCGTATATGTATGTAAACAGTGCTGGGCGGAAAATCATTAAAGCAAAGCAAAGTTTTACATAGAAAGACAAGACTTGTAGTGTGAAGAAAAAGCGAATTCTGAAAGAATTAGTTTACGCTATTTCTTAATTTTCTAAAAAAAAAATTAAATAAATATACAATGGAAAATAGGTGGCAACTAGAGCTGTCAAAATATCGGTAGTCTTAAGGGTGACTATCGATTGTATCGACCCATTTCATATCATATGTTTTTCTAAATCCATTTATTTTTCGTTATCTTGCTTTTATAAATTTGTTTAGTTTAGCGGCTCACGGTTGCATTTTAGTATCGAAAAATATTGCTGCTAGAAATTCATTCGCCGTGTAAACAGTCAAAAAGCGAAAGACACTTTACATACATGCAAGATGCCACTGCTCATGCAACTGCTTTCTGAAAATTCTCAATTTGACAGTCTTTTGAAATATACTGCATTGCCCAGTCTGACACGCTCTTAAGACGGCAATGTAACCTCTGTTATTCCCACGCTTAAAATAAAAAATGGCGCTTTTAGAAAAAATGCCATGAACCAACCAAACTGATCACCCAGCACGGCAACCGCGTATTTAAAATTGCATTTGAAAAAAAAGTAATAGTTGATAACGTAATTTTTAATCGGTTGTTTCATTCACACACATGGTTTCATTCCGTGGCGAAAAAATGACGTCACTGCGAAAAAAAATATTCTTTTCTCGCCAGTGTTGCCATTTTAGCCGTTTTCCGGCTAGATTCAGCCGGTTGCGATAGCAAACAGCCGGAGAAATTTCGATTTAGCCGGCAGCCGATTTGTTAGCCGTTTTGCAGAAAAAAATTAGCCGTTTTTAGCCGATTTTGCTATTTGGCTTGTTTTCTTAAATTTTAAATATGTATATATATTTCCATTTTTGACTAACCGAACGAAAATCTGTTAGAAATGGCTACTAGCCTTGACGTGGAGAAAATTTTCATCTCAGGCAGGGTTGTATGAAATTGGGAGAATTTCGGTTATTTTTATTTTAAACGAAGAAGGGATTTTCTTCATAAAATGTTTGTTATAAATGTCTTAATTTTAAGTGTGAAGTTTTATTCGCAAACTTAGAAAATAAGAAATTGTTTCACTGTTAAGACACTTAAGATGCGTTTGTGTTTGGATATAGTGCCAACAAACAGAATAAATATTACAAGTAGATATTGTCTTCCCAGATAGCGCATATTAAATTCTGCCTAAATTAAAAAACATAATTTTTGCCCACTCCCAAAGGTTTAAGGTAATGGAAAAATTGATATTTTCAAGCACTATGTACACATATGTATTTTTTTAAACAAACTTTTTTGCTGAGGACTTATTTAAATTCCAAAAACCGAATGCCAACTTGAATTAAAGGAACCATCACTGAAGTGAGTCAAAATGAAAATAAAAGACCACAAATTTCTATGTAAAGCAAAACTCTCTGGGAATCCTACGAGATATCTGCCGGTCATATGACCGGTCATCTAAATGGGTGATCTGCAGTCTTTTGGCATCATATTTTACATCAGAATTGAAGGGATTTCTGAAAAATCTGACCAGTTCTTTTGTGTAACTGTGATTTTGCATCCCTTGTCAACAAATGGCCTCGGTTGATGTTAACTTAAGGTCGTTGTTTTACTGCCTTAAAATTGAAGGAAAATTTTTACAGCGTCTTTTATGTGTACTGGTTTCTATTTGAGTGTATTGAGAATCGGTCAGTCTGAAAAGGCCTTCTAGGGAAGACAATAGGTTTGTTCGTCGAAAATCAAGCGAATATTATCACTCAAGATATCAGATAGTAAGAAAAAATGCTCCCAAATTCTCTCTCATGTAGAGAAACTTGCAAATTTCTGTACGAACGTAAATTTGTAAGTTTTTCTGCCAGCTAGTGTCCACGGTTGCATTTCAAACAAAAGAAATTTAACGAGCTTGTTTATTCAAATTATCGTCGACGTGTAACTTCTCTCCAAGAAATTGTGTTTTTACTCGTGATTTATTTAAATAAAACATGTGAAATTTAGTTGAAACATTTTAGCCGTTTTTAGCAGGTTTTATTTGCCAATTTATCCGGTTCGTCCAAAAACTTCTGGCAACACTGTTCCTCGCACACCGTCCTGGGTGATCTTTATTCATTCGCTCATGAAATAATGCTGCCAATTTTTGTTCTCTTTGAACCAATACGTGAAAATGTCAAAAGCGCTAGGAAAGAGAATACGCTAGCAATGAAAGGATAGTGGCTAAAACTACCGATAACTATCGATAGTTATTTCAAGTGACCAGACAATCGATAGTATCGTCGATAGTTTGACAGCTCTACTAACTATTTTGGTTGTATCTAAACATTCTGGGGTTACTTCACCTAATACTCGATAAGAATTGTTCAGATTCAACTATTGGCTTAACCAGAAACTTTGCGGTATTTTTATAGGTAGTATTCGGTTGTCCGTTGACAGCGACTGTCTCTCCTGTCTTGAGAATCGAGGAATTGCACTCCAGTGCACGATAAGTGAGCTTAGGGCCTTCAAAGATGTTTGATGAATTTATTTTTTTCTCTTCTATAGGGTACTCTTTTTTGATTGAATTCATTCAAGGCAACATTTATATGTCCACCACTGTGTTTTTGCTGGCTTAATCTAGCTAAATTCGTACGCTTATGCGGTCGTCTGTAGCAACTATTTCTGCAAATATATATAACTGCATAGTGTTTGCTTGCATGTAAAAGTATATGTATGAATGTACGAGTAGTACATGCAAGGCTGTGGTGTCGCTTGCGCATCATTGCAAAAGACTGATGCAACTGCTGGCTGCCGGAAGGAAAGCAAATTGCAACAGAGAATTGAACGTAATTTTGGTAAATTTTATATTCATAGCAGCGGGTGAAATGTAACTTCTACAACGGCTTTCCGTAATACCAATTGAACTTAGTAAGTTTGTGTGTATGAGATTTTGCATAACAACCCAAAAAGGTGTCGGACCATTTACCGAATCAAGGAGAACCATATTTTTTTTTTTTTTGGGTAACACTAGTTTCAGTTTGATTTTCGACAAATAAAATTAATATTTTTAATGGTTAGGTTATCTTCTGGAAGAAAGAAATACTAATTACATATATTTTACTTTAAACAAGTTAGATTAAGCTTCCCTATTCCAGCAATACTTTTAAACAAATTTGATGGGTCAAGTTTGGAAAACTATTTGACCAATGAAGACTTGTTAATAATGGGGGACTTATCTTTTACCTGTATGCCTTTTCTTTGACGATATTGAAATGTTAGGCATGTTTTATTTCACCATCACAAGCTGATAGCTAAATCTTGGTCAAATAAAACAAAATTAGCTTATTTCCTATGTTAGTCTTATTTTGACAGTTGTAGTCAGTGTTGCCGTTGTGCGACTAAACGGGTTATTTGACCAATACCCTTTGACACGACTTTTTGAAAATTTTGATTTTTTGACCCTTTTCCAAAATTATGTGCGACTTTTGCCCCTTTCAGAGATTTTTTAGGAAATGTTAACAGAACCATGCTATTAGAAGATATTTCCTCCTGTAGGTATGAAAAAATGCATCATTTAAAACTTCTAAAGGAAATGCAATTCTTCTCCTTGTAGCAACTAGATTTATGTGCATGTCTGGTTTGGGTAAAGCTTGTCCCGCCATTTTCTTTTTAAATTCAACAGATTTATTCTTCTACTAGTAAAGAATAGCAAAAATAATATGGTTACCCTTTTTTTCGTCAATGACCCCTTTTTTGCGACTTACTGAAAATTCTCAACGGAAACACTGGTTGTAGTGTCAAATCTAAGTTTTTGCCTCTTTCTAATTGGCTGCAGCAGAAAATTTCTGAGGCAATACCTCTAGTTCAATATACAAGCCAAGACAGCTTTTCATAAGCCAATATAATTGCGTTGGGTAAGTCTTCCATACAAAATAAGCTAATAGCTTAAATTTCTGGTCAAATAAAACACGCCTATTATTGCTTTAAAGCGTAATCACAGTGTAAATAATAAGAGTGATAATTTCGACGGAAGAAAACCTTGTCAATTTCGATCTGTCAGCTATGCAAAAGCATGCCTATAGAACTTAATTAACCAAAGACGAAGTCAAGATCGCATAACTTTGGCGAATAATTTTCGATCATAGAAGATAGTCGCAAACTGGTTTTAATAGAGTCCAGGAAAACGTTCTTTAACAATATTTTCTTGCAACTAGACAACTACATAGAAGTTAGGCACAGGTAGGAGAAAGAGTAATCGAGGTGGAGGATTTCTGAGCTCAGTTTGATGTTGATGAGCACGAATTCGGTACCCATACAACCGTGCGACATCTAGAGCAAGGAAAATGAAGCTTTAACACCTTAATTTGAATGATATTATTTTTAGTAGTCGAAATATCAGCCGATAGATTGGAAAGAAGGACTAAAATATCAAACGTAATTTGGACATACAATTTTGTGTTTTTTTCATAAATATTATCATCGGAATTAAAGTATTTGATCTACGCTTAATCTTGATACCACGACGTGCCAGAGTCATATGGATACCATGATCGTGATAAAAGAAGTAGAAAACTTACTGATCAACTGAGCTCAGATAACCTCCACGTCGATTTCCCTTTGTAGTCCCATGTAACTTGAGTTTTTAAATAGATCAAATTCTGACACCTTTGTTGATTCTTAAATAAATTAAAGTTTTATGTAAAGAAGAGATGTAAGGTTTTTCCATTTACTGAACTTTCAGCTAGGTCGAAACGCTTTCAACGCAGAGCACGCTCAGGCTTTGTATCTTTGTGAGACCGCAATGGCGTTTGTGTTTATCCCTACTTCCTAAAAAATAATTTGCGATAAGAATGAAATTCGTACGGTTTCTGAAAACCATAGATCAGAGGACATCATGTTCCTTGAAGAAGTATTTGCTTTGTGAATATCTGGGAAGAGATAGATCTCTTCTTCTGTGATAGTTGCTGGCTAAACTCTGAAAGTTGTATTTATATATATAAATATGACCTTTTGCCACTTTAAGGGTAGCTTTGTAAATCCTTCAGTGTAGAATCTCTGTGGTTTATCGACGAGAAAGTTGGCCTAGTGATTTCCACCGCCGCTTCAGTTGTAATAGTGGGTGGGAATAATAATGTGGCAACGCTGCTAGCCACCCAAGATACCAATCTTTCCGCATGGAATGAGTAAAGTACTAGTCCCTCCGTGAAATTGCAGAAACTTTTGCTTATGGCAATATTTTCTTGTATATGTATACCAACATATTTATATTTTTATACAGGTAAACATACGTACATTCAAATTTACTTATGTAGTTACAAGTAAACGTTTTGCATTTTGTGTGCGTGCGTGCTTATGCAACCAAAACTCGGTGTGAAATAATTTGCTATTAGGTTTTTGCCAGCTTAGAGCGAGTAGCGCGTGACAGGATGTAATTTTCAATTTACTGGCAATTTTCAACTAACAAATTTACATGGATAAATAAATTTTGCGTTCAAGCGACGTGCCCCGAAACTCCATTCTTTATTTAGAAAACATTCATACGTAGAAAGATAAGTTTGTATATTACTTAATGATGTACAAATTGTAACTTAACTTATTCCCAACTTTGTTTTTAAATGTATGTACACGCATACATACATACATACATACATTCATACATACCTACTATATGTACTAGACCGGAGCGAAAAAGATAAATTTTCTCATATCGAATCGTAATAGCAGGGAAAAGTTGCTACACATCAATACAAATTCAGCGTTAAAAAAAATGTTAAAGCGGTTAATATCTTCCGTTCGCGCATCGCATTCAAAGTTTAAAAATTTGATCATAATTTGAAGAAATATTCGTAAGAGGTGGAGATTATGTTATATCGAGCTCATTTTTTGTAAACATTTAGACTTTGAAGTATAGTTTAAAAAGCAAAATGTCTACAAAACCCCTTCAACCCCCAGAGAAAGGTGGGAAATGTAATTTTTTCTTATAGATACATATCCGTAATGGCAGGTGGTGTAAACTAATGTAACTTTTGATGTATCTTGATTTTTGTATAAGCCTCCTTGGATATTTAAGTAGACAAAATAATCCACCTCTTACCCCGACCGATATCCACACTGCCTTTAAGGGGTTTTATGGACTAACTAAAGTTCTACAGCTCTTGGCCCTTCCCTTTTTGGACGACTCAGAACTCACCACGTGAAGGTGGCTGTACTGCGAGTTCCACACACTCCCTTCCCAACCAACCAACCAACCAAAGATGAACAATTATTCAGGAGTGGCAAAGTCTGCTTTATTGTCAAATTCAGGCATAATTGTAGGAGAAGTGAGAGGTATTTCGTGCCCATATACTTTTGAGGACGCTTAAGTTACTAGTTTCACGCTACGCTCCACAGCCTGCATGTGGCATTGAATATCTGCCAAATTTATGCTTAATGTTGGTTTTTATTTATTAGAAATTTATTGCAAAATATCTTTAAAAGAAAAGCTGTCTAAAATTGGGGGGCAAGTGAGTTTAATTTCGACCAAGTGATTAATTCAAAATATTCAATTGCTTCAAAAATTAGTTAAGGAACCAAGAAGTTTCTAAAACTTTCGCCTTTTGTAGGAATTTGTTTTGTTTCAGAACTCGCCTCAATCCGAGCTCTTGGATATGCTCTCTGTCCTCCACTACCAATCTTTCTTTCTCTGAGATATTTTTAAGCGTATAGAAATTTGATTTTTAATGGTGGTATATTCCTAACTTTGGGGCATTTGCAATTGACAGTTACTGGGGCAAATACACTTTCCAAAGCTTTTTTGGCAAAAGCAATGCAGTGTCATCCCACACTTGCAGAGTGATATGTCAAATAATGTACTTGCTGCGTGACTCAAAAGAACATCGAATAAGAAATACTCAGAGTACCAGGGCAGTTCGTCAAGAGAAAAACCGGAACCTATAATGACCGGGGAGCACTAGCTCTTAAGTGCACTTCGTTTCTCGAAACACCAGAATCAAAAACAATATGAAAAGGAAGACGTATAGGAATATGAGTGACCGAGAGGAAGACGAACTAAAACACTTATGGGTTATAATTAAAACAGTAACAGTGCACGTCTTATACGCAAAGCTTTCAAATGTAGCTTGAAGGCGGTTAAGATATACAGAATTCCATTTATCCCCCTAGTCAATGTAAAAATTAGAAAACGGGAAGGGGTATAAATTTTCTTAACTTTAAATTATAAGGTCGTATTACACAAAAATCCAAATGGAACAATGTTCACACTGATTTACACCAACTGCAATTCTTTCTATTTTTAACAAACCAAATTATTTTCCGCACTTTTCAGAAGGAGTAACTGGTGAATTGTAGGGCGGTGGAATATTCATTCTCGTAAAGGTATTACTACATTATGCTTTGTGTAAAAAGTGAGCACGATCTTATATCATTTACTTCTTCTACGATTTTTTGTGAATCTGTTAAATTTCGGATAAAATTTTTAAACTTTGAATGCGATGCGCGAACGGAAGATATTACCCGATTTGAAAATTTTTTTCAACCCTGAATTTGTATTCATGCGCAGCAACTTTTTCCTGCTATTACGATTCGGTTTAAGAATATTTTTATTTTTCGCTCCGGTCTAATATGTACGGCACGTATATTTTTCTGCATAAATTTCGCTAAAATTTGCGTCTATCACAGGCATGTTATATGTAGAGTGTATTTGTACCATGTAGCTAGAAGATATTTGCCGGCATTACCATTTTATTATAATAATTTCAAGCCTAATTACACCAACGACACATTAATCACATCCGTGTGGAAAGCCGCATGTGACAGCCGTCAAGAGAATTTGAATGGTTGAACAATTGCAAACTTTGTCGTATTTTGCCTCTGTAAAGACTCACTCATCTGTCTCCGCCTACCGTCCCGTCTCTCTATGCATTTACGCTTGCTGACGCTAATTTTAAATTAAACAATACAACGTTAACTTAGCTATTTAGTTTATATGTAGGAATTTGCGCATTTGAACAACCAAGCATACATTCATCTCTGTGGAGGAGGAAAAGGATTAGTTGAACAGCATGACAATCGCGCGCCTTGTTCGTTCGCTTACCGGTGTGTGTTGATGAGGTTAATTTTGATGTTGAAGCTGTCGTTGCTATTGCATAAAGCATCTGCAGGTAGAGAAAAGTTTGTGCAGCAAAATTACACATTAAGTTTTGAAGAATTTCCGTGCATATACATACATACATATGTATATAGGGCATAACTTTTTGAAGTGAAACTTCTTTAGCGGCGGTTGGTTGGTTGGGAGTAAATTGGCAAATTCAACGGAAATTGCACACGGAAATGGTGCAACGGAAATGACGCAACGGACATGGTTGGGACTGAAACAAGTGCAAAGGTAAAATAAAAACAAAAACAAAGATGCCTAAATTTAAACACTTTATTTACATATGAGCAAAGGGAATATGTAGATGAAGAAAATTATAAACATAAAAGTAAAAACAAAGATTAATATAAAGAAAAAGATGAGGATGAGGATACCGATAAAAGTAACGATGAAGATAGAATAAGAAAGATTGAAGTAAAGGTAATTATAGAGAGAAGAATATAGATGGAGGCACAGTGACTCAATCTGTAAACTATTTTGGAATTTTAAAGATTTTCGGGATTCTCAGGACTTATCGACATAATAATCGATATTTTTATCGATATTGTTATCCATTTTGCTAACGATATACATATTCGGAACTTATTGATATAATAATCGATATTGTTATCGATTGTGTTATCGATTTTGTCATCGATGTTTTTATTGATTTTTTATCGATATTGTTATAGATTTTGTTATAGATATTTCTTAACGATTTTGTTATCGATATTGTTTTTAGTTTTGTTATCGATATTGTTATAGATTTTTCTATCGATATTTTTATCGATTTTGTTATCGATATTTTTATCGATTTTGTTATCGATACTGTCATCGATTTTTTATCGATATTTGTATCGGTTTTGTTATCGATATTTGGTTGGATGTTACTATCGATTTTGTTATCCATAGAGTATAAAGATAAAAAATTAAGATAAAGGAAAACAGAATAACATAAATTTAATTAGAACGAAAAGTGGTAGAGGTAGGGATCTAGATAAAAACAAGACAAAAAATATATCCTTAAGAAAGCAGATGTATGTTCATATGTATGTATATTGGTTATGAGACAAAATATGTCACGGAAGTTTCACTTCTCCAGTGTGGCCCAGGCGCACTTACTTTTTAACCGACTTCCAAAAAAGGAGGAGGTTATCAGTTCGTCGGAATATTTCTTTTTTTTTTTTTTGTTATGTATGCTACCGCATAACTTTGGACCACGTCAACCGATTTCGATAATTCTTTTTGGTAGTGTCTCAGGGGTGGTCCCATACTAATCTGGTTTAGATGCGATCATTGGATCATCATTTTTTTGCTTAAAATTACTTGTTTTTACTTAAAGTGTCCGGTTTAGATCCAATCATTAGATCATGAAATATATATATATATATATATATATATATATATATATATTTTTAAGTCGGGTTTTTTTCCTAAAAATTACTTGTATTTACTTAAAGTGTGCGAAAGTGTAAGTAAATAATGCCTTTCTCGTAAAACCAAATTTTTTAAACTCATAGATACTTTTGAAGCTTTCAAATATCATCTAATGAGACGTGGTGTCGACAACTTTTTTTTCTTATTTCTTGTCATGCGACTATTGGCTAGCAAAAGCGAAAAGTATTTGAAATTTTTGGGTAGCAAATTTCTAGAGAAAGTGTCCCATAAATGACTACTTTTTCAGCAACTTTGGAATATGTATTGATTACAATGTAGTTTAGCGAAGCGGTAGGAAGAGATTTGTAGGTCGATTCCCATTTGTGATTTATATACCGTAGATGAGAAGTTCCCTGGAGGATTCATACTCGATTGCGAAAGCTCTCTGGTGTCGTTTGTGACTGTAGCTTTTCGACTTGGATCTTTCGTCTCGCCTATCGTATCACCCAAATGGCGCAATTAACCGAAGCTGGTTTGGTTTTTTTTTGGGTGGGCATTTAACAGAAGCTTTTTTGGGTTTTCCAAGACAACAGACACCCACTTGTAGCCAAATCTGAAGCTGCACAGATGCTGCTGACGTTAGTGAGCCTTTAAACCGAATAAGTCGGTGTAGCTACACCTAAGCCTCCTCTCTTTCCGCCGTGAAGCAAGGCTTATCACGAGTTTTTTTACATTCTTCCTTCTTCATTAAACTCACTAGGTAATTTAGTAATAATTTCATATCTAATAATAGTTGAATTATTAATAGATGAAAAACAAATACTTTTTTTAAGTAGAATTCGTGTATATTCAGGTAATTTTTCCTGACCTAAAAGCGATGTTGTTGAACCTGTATCAACTAATGCTCTTTATTTGTTATTATTTATCGTTAATTCAATTATTGGTAATGATTTTTTGAGGCTGTTAAATAAAAATTCTCACCTGAAAATTTTGGTAATTTTTGCCTTGATTGTTTTATTTGCATATGATCTACTTCCATATCATTATTATTATTAATACTATTATATTTATATCTAAAATGTTTTTGTGTTTATTATAATTAGAATTGCAATTATTTTTAAAAATATCTGTATATTAGAATAATTTTGTCTATTTGTGTTTTCGGAAAAATTACTAAGATTTTGTCTTTGAATTAATTTATTTATTTCAATTAATATCACTAAATGTTGAATTTCGATAATGGTTAAAACTACTATAATTATAATTTGTTCTTTTATTCAAAGGAACCGAATTATTTTTAAAATTGTAAATCAAATTGTTTTCACTATTTCATATTAGGCGTCCCTTAAATTTTCAAAGTTATTATTAATAATTGTCGATGCTAAATTTAAATCTATATTATTTAAAAATGTCTTAAGAATAATTTATTCGGCATTACTAGGACTAAATTCTATCGGTTAAGCCTCATCGAACTCATTTTTTTCATTAACTTTACACAAAATTTCGCACATTTTATTAAAATAATTTGTTATTCCATAATTTTTTGTAGAAAATGCTTGCTGATATAAAGCCTGATGTATATTTGTCAGAGCTCGCAAATAACTGCCTGCACATTTTTCGAATGCTATCTGCTCACCAGGCATGCCAAATCCATTATTTTTTCAAAAATTCATTTCCTTTCGCACAGTTTTGGGCCCCTAGAAGGGAAGGCTTAAAAAAGTGGATGATTTCAAAGAGTTCAACTGAACTTATAAATTGCACGAAATTAAATAATATTCCACTTGTTTTGTGATTTCCGATTTATCAACATCTTATGAAATATACTCTGGAGGCTGAGCACGGGGCCACCTTGTGAGGCTCACTTAAGTCTGCATCATTTGTTCACCAGTAGGTGCGGCTGGGTTTGGGACCCGCCACGTTAAAACCACTTCAAGTGAAGAAGCAAAATAAAGTCTAGGATGAGACGCCCCCTTTTCGGCCAAAATCGCTTAGACGGTTATAGCGCCAAATAGTGATATTGTTCATTCTGAAGAGTTAGACGGATTAGAATTCGTTCATGCAATGGCGCAGACACTGAACATTAACCTAATGCGAGATTTTGCCAATTAAAAGACCGAAGATGGTTTCTGGGAAAAAACTTTTGTCTGGAGCTCTTTTTCAGAGATATCTCCAGTAACGCGGTGGAAAGGAATTTATAGTACTACGCAACTAAGTAAATTAGCTGTCAGAATCCTGACAGTTCCATGCACTTCAGCTGTTACGGAACGGTCGTTTAGCACGCACGGTGCAAAACCGCGTTACTGACATTTGTGCCATTTGTGTGTTCAGGCAACCTCACATATGATTCAACGACGATTTGTATATGCTTTGGTAATTAAAATCCCTCTAAACAATCAAAATCGAGTTTTATATTTCTTTGAAGCACTAGGTTAAGCCCATATTGACACAAAAGTTCAACTAAGTATCTCAATTCCTAAGCGTCTTTATTCAATTTTAGTTGCTAGAAAATAAAACTTTTCGGCTACATACCTGATATGGTTATGTAATTCTATATATAGGCAAGTTAACGTTTGTTTGTGAAGTTGAAATTGTTGTTGCCATATGCAAACACAGAGTTTTTAAGTGCATGTGAATCTATCTACTTTGCAATAATACCTGGTTGTTTGCTAAACACATGAGTACACAATTTATTTGAAGTTTAATTGCTCGACAAAGAACAAAGGTAAATAAGCAAGATTGTAGTTAAATGTAAAATCCAGACAGAAAAGCCTAAAATCATATTGAGTTGGTAATTAAATTGGGTTGAGGTTTATGTACTTCGTTAAGTTTTATTGACAACTCTTTGGATATATTATTGCACATACTGGTACAGACATTGTAGAGAGTGTAATCTGAGTAATTACTGGCGTGCTTACAGTGAAAACAGTACATACATATATGTATATAGAATTCATATGTATATAAAGACATTTACTTATGTCAATTTAAAAAGCTAAGTAAATGTTTGTAAAATTGCACAGTCATATACGTACATATATACATAGGTACGTATGCATATCAAAAGAGTCCTGGGATTGTTTTATATCGAAAAGATATAGCCCTTTCTTATTTCGAAATCAAATATGTATTTAGAGATCGCCCAGAGATCGCTCTTAGTTTTCCATGTATTTTATATGGGGAAAAAAGGGTTTTCGTGGAAATGGTATTGAAGATTTGCAGATGCATTCAGTTACAAGTAACCGGCCATTTAAGCACAAGAGGTATGAAGTGACTTATGCCACTTTAAAAAAAAAAACGGCAAATTTTTTTGATAGGAAAACTCTGTTTCTCTTTAGGGAAGTTCCAATGATGATACCCAATGGTTTATTCCACAGTTTTTTAATACGAACGATTTTTTAATCTGTTCTCCCATTGCGTTTTTTGGATACCTATAAAATATATGTAGTTAACCCTTACACATTTATTTATTTCAAAAAAGATATTCTCTGCAGCCAAGCTAGATTCCTCTCTTTCCTCGAGCACACCTTATGGCGTAATATAAGAAACCTTCGAATGCAAGCTAAGGAAAAAAAGTGAATGTATGCTGAATGTTGACAATCTGAATGATGTGTTTGTTTGTAGTGCTATGTCAAATGGTGGCTTGTCTCAATTTGTTCCGTGTAATTCCGCTTGATATCTGGGCGTACCGTTTGAACTTTCAACCGTAACATAATGTGATGTGACTAGAATTATCAATCACTGCATTCTTACATCATGTTTTCCAAACCTTTGGAAGGTTGCCTCTATTTGCCCTGTCGCCAAGAATAAACGTGCGTGTTCTCCTTGTGATTTTCGTCCTATAAGTATTTTACCTGCTTTATCAAAAGTATTTGATTGCCTTATGTTTGAACAAATTTCCTTCCACATGTCGGAAAATCATGTGCTTTCCCCTTTCCAATCAGGCTTTAGAGCTGGGCACGTATGTGCTACCGCAATGGTTAAAATTTGAGACGACTTACGAATTTCTTATTACAAAATTTAATTATCCCTACTGTGTTTACTAGACTTCTCCAAAGCATTTGACTCCGCTGATCATACATTGCTCTGCTCAAAGCTCACATACTACTTCGGCTTTGGCAAAAATGCACTGTCCCCCATGAAAAGTTATTTATCAGGCAGAACTCAGCGTGTGAAGATTGGATCAGTACCCTCACAGACAAAGTCTGTGATCTGTGGCATTCGCCAAAGATCCATTTTGGGGCCGCTGCTATCTAGCGCTTTCGTCAATAATATTTTCTTGACTTTCCGATATGTAAATGCCCATACATATGCAGATGATCTCCAGACATATTTATCTGGTCCATTCCAGGATATAGATGGAATTACTGCAAACCTAAATCAGGACTTGTCTTCTGTTTTGCGATGGGCCACTCAAAATGGCCTCTGTCTTAACCCGGTGAAGTCGTATGTCCTACCTGTCTACAATAAGAAAGTCAGGTTTAAATTGTGCCTGTCTTCGAACTTATGAGCTCCACTAGACTATTCTTAAGCAATGCTATTAGAATTTGGAACTCTATACCTGCTACCATTAGGAGCAAAATCAACAGAAGCAACTTCAAAAATACTCTTTATAATTACTTCTATAAAAATTTATGAACCATCTAAATATTTGCAATAATATATATTTAAGTGATTGTGAGCCTTGTTAACATACCATAACGTTTTTATATGTTATAAGTTTTATGTGTCCGTATTATCTCTGATTAATTTAATGTGTCATATGCATTTGTATATATGTTAGAATATTAATTTTCAATATATAAACAAATAAGTATTATCTTTACTTTTATCATTGTTGTACAAACTATAAAAGATTGAATCTTATTTTACTAATGCCTAAAATAAATGAAATGAAAATAAAAAAAGCAGGGGTATGTTTTTTCGTTATACAATAATCCTACGGGAGACAGCATTAAAATTCCGACTTTATTTTCTTATTTTTACTACTCTAATCTACATTCCGTCTCCTGCACTAATATATGTAATTCCGAAGTGGAAAAAAGCCACACTGGTATACTAAGGAAATCCCGTCTCCGAGGAAGGAGTAAAGAAGGCCCTTAAATAAGGCGAAAAGATACGGATTGTAGAATACCGTCAAAGCATTTCTAAGAAATTTCGAGCGAGCCATCAAATGACCTCAGAGGGCTTCATAAAAAATTTTATGTTATAATAATTGCGAAGCACTTGTAAACTAACTTGTTACGAAATTTTTTATGAGAGTGCCTATTTTCTCCTAGTTACTTCCAGCGGCCATACTGCGAAAATTCACCTCAGGACGAAATGCAAGGCATTCTTTTTGATACCCACTTCCCTGGCTTTACCGTAGAACTAAGAACCTGGGGCCACGCTCCAGGACTACATAGAGCAGAGAATGCCAACATAACCTATAGGAAAAAGCCAAAAGTTCTTTAAACCCTTTGAATAGCTTGGGTTGGATGGTATCTTCACAGCAAAAGTTGAAACGAGCATCTAATAGACTATGTCCTGATCTAAAATCAATCTCACTGATGTCACTGATGAGCAGCCTAATGATTTTCGCCTGATAAGCCTTTTTTTCCTTTGTAAAAATCCTGGCACTGCCCCCAACAAAACTGTTACAAATATCAAGAAATCCTTGTCCCATCCAAATCCAAAGAACTCACATTAGTTATTTTTCTAGCTATAGAAGGAGCTTTTAATATCGGGCTCCCAGAAGCGGTCGCAAAGTCACTGCTCGAAGTCGGGCTAGATTGAGCGCTGATAGACTTTGTCGGTATTCTCCTCAATCGGAGAATAATTCGTTAAAATATGAGGGAGGTTCATATCAGCAGATATGTATGTTACAAAGACATCACTATAAATATAATTTAAGAACAGGTTCTAGACGGATATTTTGTCAAGGAATTACTGAGAAAATTACTCTGTCTCGGGCCTTCAAGTTATCTCCACAGCCATCGACAGGGACGACTCCAAACTAAAACTAAGAGTAGGAAGCGGGATAAACTCGAAAGACCATAAAATAGGATGCACTTTGGCTTATTAACTCTTCCCTTAATCTAGCTGCAGTAGCTGTCTACATCGATAGTCAAGCAGCTATAAAGTCAGAGGAATGCTGCGAGATTTTGCCAAAATTGGCGATGGAATGCAGAAAAGTTTTTTTACAAGTTAGCTACTATGCTCACTACGCATGGAACTACTCTTTATGACGACAATTCTTACTTACTATGCGGCCATACAGTTATCTACCTGCATAAGGTTCATAACTTCTTCGTAGAGAAGGCAACTAAAATATGGTCGCAGGAATCCCATGTGTAACACGACCTGCAAAATCTGGCCCAGCTTCGACCAGAAAAAATTCAACGCGCTCATTCGTCTAGACTGCCCTCTACCTATGAAAGTGCCCAAATGTTGCGGCCCTAAGCACAGCAGGTATTCAGGATTTCCCAGACTTTATTAACTTATGATGCAACACGAAGATATTCGGCAGCTGAAAGTAATTTACCCATCACATATCACTGCAACTTGTGCTTGTACATTAGTATGGTCAGCAATATGCAAATTTGTTGAATAATATCATGCAACACAACTTTTTCAATTACATTTGCAATTTTCACTACAAAACTACTTAAAGAATTTTCCGCTCGCCAATTCAAGAGCGTGTAATAAAATTAGGGAAACTTTTGCCATATGAAATGTAGCAAGTATGTATGCACTCATAAGTATGTTCGTACAAGTCAATTGCATACATACATACAGTACATACTTATGTACATATGTCCATATCCAGCTTTCAAAGAACGCTTTATAAAACGTGAGAATGCTGAAATTCGTTTGACTTTTTAGTGCTATGCATGTGTATGAGAATAACTTCGCAACAATTTTAATCGCTTTTTTCCCCCACGCTTTAGGAATGTTGCGTATACGCCATGTCGACATAAAAAGAGCAATAAGTATTTGTAGCTTTGTCCTAATTTGTAGTGACTGTTGCTGCTCGCTGTATTGTGCATTAAAATGCTGCAGTGGATTTGAAAAGAGCTGCACTTATAGGACAACTGTCGCAACTGTTTTTAAACTCACCACAGTATTGCGAAAGACAAAATACTTTGAAACGAAAATTGTCAATTCTGGCAACTATCTTGAAATCTTTTTACTGTATTTCGAAAGACTATTTGAAAGATCTCGAGGAAGTCTTAGCGTTGTGCAGTTCGCCTTTTAAATTAAAAAATTTTAAATTAAAAAATAAACAAATAAAATGAAAATAAAGCAATAATAAAAAAATTTAAATTAATTGAAAGTAAAAATTTTTTATTTTTAAAACAATAAAATCTAGAAATTAAAAAAAAATTAAATTAGAAAAAGAAAAAAATTAAATCAAAAAAGATGAACATAATACTACTAAACTATATGAAATAAAAAAATATATTTTTATTTGTATACGAAATTTAAGGAATAGAAGAAACTGTGATTAAGAAAATCAAAATAATACAATAAAAATAAATAAAATAGTATCCCGAAAATTAAATGAAAGAAATATATATATTTTTCTTTACAAAACAATAAAAACTAAAACTGAAAAAAAAATTAAATTGTAAAATTAAAAACTATTTAATTAAAAAACGAAATACGTTTCTTAAAATTTAATGAAGCTAAAAATATATATAATTTTACATTTTTAAAACAATTTAATCTAAAAATTAAATTTAAAAAGAAAAACTTAAATCTAAAAAGTAGAAAGTATTACTAAAAATGAAATTAAATTAAAAAAAGACAAATAAATAATAGAATGTCCTTAATATTAAATTAAATGAAAAATATATTTCTCTTTCTAAAACATAAAAATTTAACACCAAAAAAATATCAAATTGGAAAAATAAAAAATGTTTAATTAAAAAATAGAAAAAGTAAAATACGTTTCTAAAAATTTAATGCAAAACATCTTCAAATGAGATGTTTCTAAAAATTACATGAAATAAAAACAATATAAATTCAACAATTTTTATTTAGCTTAAGGCCGTTTTTAATGAAAAACTTATTGTGGAAAAGCAACACTAATTTGAAAAAATGGTAGAAGTGATAACTATTTCGGAAATCACCACATTCCCTCAACTGACTTCTTTCAGTAGGATTCGAACCGACGATCCCACTGACTCAGCCAGTTGCCTAGGCACTATGCTAGTTCGCCTTGTGAATTCTTGTTGCAAAGATAACACCAAACTTACCGTCAATGAGAATAGGTAAAAATATTTGCTAAATTTTTTTGAAAAGATATGTTGAAAAATCAGTTCTTATTTGAATATTTTGATATACTGTTTGCAGCAGCGTCATGAAGCAGATGAAATTAAATAGAAAATTCAAAATCAAAAACTGCTTTTCTTTCAGCTCCAGAGCGCTTGCTGTATGAACACTTTCATAAAGCAAAAGTGATTTGAAAGCTTCAGTCCGTTCGGAACGGCTTCGCTCGGCTCGGCTCGGCTCCGTTTTCTGTGTGAACATACACTTAGACAGAATTGCCCTGCTAAAAAAAATAAATTTAATTGGGAATTTTTTGCAGTTTCAGTGAACTTGCGTATACTTTGTCAAAGTACATAGTCCCAACCTAGACAGAATTCGAAATTATATGAAACAGCCTTTTTAGAAATTTGCGTTCTTAACTCAAATACAAAGATTTATGTTAACTTTAATTTCCTCCTTTAGTTACACCGCTCGTTCTAATTTAAAGAAACTACTATTCACCATCTTGTGCACGAGTTGTATTCCCTGGTTGTTTATTCCTATAGCCTTTTTAGGTCACATCACAGCTGTCACCTTAATATTGTATGCTGAAATGCATAACATATAACAAGCATACATACATACATATTACTTATAGATATACATACATACCTACTTATGTGTATGTACACACATAAAAGTGTATAACATCAATAGATTTCTATGCTATTAACTGAATGTGTGTTACAGCGATGCCTACCGCAAAACGTGTCATCTGTTGCTATACAAACTTTATTACATGTTTATATGTACGTATGTGTATACGTAAGGATGTGTGCCCATATTCAGCAACGAGACTTTCAAAAAGGTCATTTCATATTCAGGTGACCTACCTAGACGACGTCATGTAACCACAAAACTACATACATATGTGTCAGGAAAGCTGCAAAATGTACGTAAATTTGTATGAAGCTAAGTACATACATAAGTGCATAACTGCAAAAGCATTCAACAACGTTGTGTCATGTGAACAGATTAGTATTGACAGGTGCCATACAGCACAAAAATTTTTTTAACATATGTATGTATGCGTGTATGTGCATAAGTAATGCAGAAGAGTTAAAGACAAAATTTAATGAAGGCAATATTTCAAGAAAGTGTTAAAGTATTTTCAGCAGAAATTAATCAAATGCATATTTGATATCAACATTTCAGTTGGTCAATAATCAATAAAGTTATCAATATTGAGGAATAAGTGGCCGGTTACAAAAGGGCTATAAACTTAATTCCGCGCGTTATGAGAAGACCATCGTAACTGCTATAAAATTAGCTTAAGCTTTTACATTAGAGGTATTCTCGATCCGTTGCATACTGTCTAGCATGGTGCATAGTTAGCATGAATAGCATGATTTGATAATTTTGTTGTTGTTTGAGCACATGAAATAGCATGCTATTTATGCTATCTATGCACCATACTAGACAGTATGCAACGGATAGAGAATACCGCTATTTTTTGGATCGTAGATATGTTTTCCTAGATATATCTGCTATGTATTAGAAAAACAAAACAATTTTAATGAAAAACATTATTTCTATTATTAAAAAAATCGTCGAAAATACTGAGCATGTAAGAAAATGCATAACTTCGTCAATATAAGAGATTCCAAAAGTCAATGGTAAGTCGCAGTTACTTCAAACTTGCACTTTATTGTATTAAAATTAACCCTGCAGTGAAACCCCGAACCGGTTTTTGAACCGCACCGTTGCTTTTTTTTTAAATTCACTAAAGCATTTTTCAAGTTTTGTAATACTTGGTCTAAAAATACAACCCTTATAGTAAAAATGCAAAAATTTTTTTGTTTGATGGCAACGCCCTGAGTTGTAATTTCGTCATATAAAGAATGCTTGATTTTTTTATATAAAAGAAAATGCTTAACAATGCTTGTTAATTAAAAAATTTACGAAACTCGGATTTTTGCAGTTTGGGTTAAAAAGTTTGAATCTTTAAGGCAATTTTGTTGAAATTTGTAGATTTTTTCTAATTTTCTTACACAGTTTGAAATTTGGAATTATATGCTTGTTGTTATATAACGAGCTATACTTAAAAAAAATTAATTAACATTAAACCCACAAAAGAAAAATAGTCAAATGCCGCACTAATATAATTTTGATCATAGGTTTACTTGTACATATAAGGTTAAGGCCAAGTTTAAGCTCCACCCTACCGAAAATGAGGTTTTCAATATTAAGCCAAGATTTTTAGGGTCAGTTCAAAATTCGGAGTATGCTGTTTTAATCTACACACTCGACTAGGCTCACCACTTGTTCAAACCTTAAAAAGTTTATTAAAATTTTTCTAACTTCACTTTGATCGCGTTGATTTTAAATAATTTTTTTGTGTTCTTCCATAGAAAAAAAATTGTCCAACATACATACTTTGTGTCGAAGAAAATTCGCTAAAAATTGCTGAAAATCAACTTAAAACTTAAAAATTTTTTCCTAGAAATTCTTCTCAAAAAGTTTGCAATTTAGATGAAACTGTGCAGAATATTAATGTTTTTGCACAAATTTTGAAAATTGGGTTGATATGGTTAAAAAAAATAAGCATTAAATAAAGAAAGCAAAATAGCCAATACTTGATAAAATGTCGCGCCCAATTTTTTCCACCACTCTACATGTGTATATTTAAATTTGATCCCAATAACAAATCCTTTAATTTTTATATTATGGATTTGTCATATTTTTGTAATATTTATATACTTTAGCGTTAAGAAATTGAACCACTTGAACCGAACCGAACCGCAGTTCAGGGATGCTCGTGAACCGGTTCTTGTACCGGTACAAGCTTTTTCTAAGTGGTTCGAACCACTGATCCGAACCGCACCGATTTTTGGAGTGGTTTGCAGCCCTTCTCTTGATAACATTTAATGAAAAATGCATTCAAATTTATGTTTGAAAGTTTAAAATATTTATGTATTTATTTTTGCTTTTAATTAATACTCAAAAAATTTAACACTAATTATTGGCAAATCCAAAGCTGCTAAAGAAAAATGTGTAATATATTAAAGTGTACATAATCAAAAGTTTTTTTTTGTATATTCATGAATTCATTTTATTTTTTGACTCCCAAAGTAGTGGTTTTGGTCCAAAACTGAACTTGTATTTTTCTGTCTATTTGGAACTAGTATCAGACTGATATATTTCTGACCGAAATCTGACAATTGCCATCTCGTAGGACATCCTCATGTTAAAAATACCAGTTGATTGTATGGAAAAAAGATAGTTGACTGACTAGTTGGGCATGCGGGTCATACTAGTTGTGAAGTAGTTTACAACTGGTACATTTGACTACAGGGTTTATAAAGAAAATAAGTTTAGCACTGGGGCTCAGTTTTCCATGGAATATCCCTTTTATGAAAATATCTTTATAAATATCGATTTTGTGTGAATAGGCTTCAATGGTTACTAAAATATCGCAGTTTGTGTATTTTTGCAAACTACCGTTGGATGAGAGGTAGCCGTGGTTATTGCCCGATTTTTTCCATTTTATACACCATCTGTACTTGGCTTAAAAGAAATACACGTACCGAATTTCATAGAGATTTCTAAATTTGTACTCGAGTTATGTTTCTGGTTGAAGGGACCGTATTTCGTCCTGAATATTCTGCTTCAGCTGTCTCTGGTTTATTAACATACACTTTATATTTTGAATGTTTCCATAACAAAATCGAGCGCACTCAAATCTACATAGTGAAATCAACATAGTACGCCAACCATCTAAAGGGCATCATACCCACTAAAACTCGAGTACATACTTACATACCTATGTAGCCTGGACTTGGCTGTGGATAAAGTTATTGTTGCACAAACTGAATTAAGTTAGATTGCTTTATATGACAGCTTGAATCGATGTTGTTATGTCACTTGTTGTTGGCTGTGTTGCGCAAGTGTCAGTATTAGCGGAGTTAGAAGAGACAATGTTTCCTGTCTGATTTAGCTAAAACTTAATTTTAGAGAGGTGTATATAATTTCCTGTCAGATAAATGCAGCAAATGGAAACTATGGCGGAAAAGGGAGGGAACTACTATCTTCAATTAAATTCAACTGAGTTGAACTATTGACGTTCCTTAAATTCATATAAAACCGTGCATACTTCTACTCACACATTTAAACACATACGTACATAAAAACTTTTGCAATCTAAGCTTGTGTGGGAATAATTGAAGCTTCAAAAATACACTACCCATTCTCTAAACAACAACAAATAAAATTAGGAATATTAGCTACTGTACGCTGTGCGCAAGCTTTCCCCAGAATTTTATTTTAATTTTGCTGCTGCTAGGTTTTTTTTGTAAAGATGAAATTTCCCTTTTCTAAAAACCTACGAAATCTAATTGCGCTGATAGATTTTCCATTATTTTTGGCAAATTAAGAAAAAGTTGTTGTCGGCACTAGAAAGAGATTGTGCGATAGACTTCTAAAGGATTATAAATTTATAGTTGTTTTCATTGGTAAAGCGAAACAAAGTGGACTAAATAGAAAATTTGTATACAAATTAGGTATGACAATGATTTTTGTCGTAGACAAAGCCCTCCTAAAATCTTTTAATGATACAATAGTGCTAAATAAGAGCAACCTTTCAAACAGAAATAAATTTATTTGAATGAACATAATTTTATTTCGCCTAGACATCTATCAATATAACTTACTAGCGTACCCGGCGACGTTCGTTTAGCTCGCCCAAAATGGATTTTTTGTTGGAACATTTTCGTACAACACTTTCACCAATTTTTCACTTAAAGACTTCCAGTGGTAGACTTATTTGCTCTGATTATGGTTTTCTGGTCGTCAGAAGGCATATCTTACATTGCCATTTTAAATAACCTAACAAAAGCGTTGTGTCCGTGACGAAGTTCTTGCAATTTTCTAATGGTGATTTCTTAGCACAGTTAATTGCACAACACTGATCGATTTCGATATCAGAGATCACGATATCACGAAATAAATTTGTTTCAGTTGTAAGAATGCTTGTTTCTCCTGAGGTCGCCCTGCATTAACTTTGGCGCATTGCTGAGGTTTTTGATTTGCACTGCCAATCGCCAATCTTTGCAAATTGCGATTGCGAGAGCCAAGGTTTCATATTCTGATCGGCGAATGGTTTACGAATACTGAAAGTACAATGTCGAAAAATTCAAATTATCTTCGTCATCCGCCCGTAGTGAATACACGGAAACGAAAAGTGGAAAGTGAACCTGTTCGAGGAAAATTAAACTCATGATAAGGCTGATTTTTTATTTTTAAACAAAATTCCATCATGCATTTTTCATATCTGGCGGCATGTTTTCCCACTGCCCAGTGTACTGTGCAAAAAGAAATTAATTCAAGCAGTTCGTTCCTGTCCAGTTTTATGAAAGCTGAAGTCTGGTATACGTACCTGGTGACCCACAAATTCTTACAGACGCGGCAGTATTGTGGGCTTCTACCTAACCTATATTTTTCCATTACTGGCAAATATGGCTCCTGATGTAGCTCAGTTGTAAAAGAACCTCTTCTGTCACTGAGATATCCCGGCCGACCCGTTTCTGGCAAGATCATCGGTCATTTCGTTGTCATAAACGCTGATGAGCGCCGGCACCCAAATTACCGCAAAGGCATGCTTATCAGTTAAATCCGTAACGTACTCTCTGCATTGGTTTAATATGGAGGAGGTGATACTCGCAGAACCAAGTTCTTTATGCGCCGCCTGGCTATCCGAGAAAAAGTGTTTTGCAAGCCTCTAGAAAATGTTTCCTTCTAAAAAAGATAATCCAAGCCGGAGTGTTGTTGTATTACGGAAGGCGACAATGTTAGGATTACCGCACCAAAACTTCCCAAGCCAAGGTGTGAAGTCAACCATGCCGATGGATGAATAATCAGCAAGTAGACCTTTTCGATGCCTGGTGAAGGTCGGTTGTATGAGTGCCTTCTTCATGCATCCCGGCTCTGCTGACTAGCGACGAATCCATTTCGGACAGCTCATGTTAGCAACAGTTGGATTTGAACAAAGCTGAGCAACAAGAAACAACAAAACGTTGATGAGGCAGCACTTTTTTGAGGAGGATCAGCTGATCAAATCCTCGCGGCTAGGTAACACGGTCGCAAGTACATCTGGTGGCACTAGCTATGGTACCTCGATTTTACAAGCGACCGAAACCAGTGATGTGGTAGGTGCCAGTCAAAATAACGCCCCAATCTATTTTTGAGCCGCCCGTAAAGATAAATCCAGTAGCCTTCTATTCTTTCCTTGATGGTAACATTATGCTGAAGTTTTTCTTGAACAGAAACAAATGATGGATGCAGTCAGATTTTTCGCCTTTTCTTGAATCGTTCAAAGAGTACAGTAATGTAGTTAACTCACTCTACGAAGCACTTTCCTTAAGAAAGTGATCAAATGTTACAGATGGCATTTAATGTTTCCGAAGGATCTGTTCTGATCGCCCGCGTTTTCTCAATGCAGGATCACCTTTTTGTGACCTGTTTTACAATAAGGGGATTCACAAGATGCAAGGTTCTTTGCTTTCTCCGCGTTCTGTTTTTGTTTGCAAATGCAAGCCTCTCTATCGTTTGACACTTTTCATGAACTCGCAGAAAGGAAAACCTCGGGCTAAAACCTGCAATTTCTGACTGAGAGAGAGTGCAAGTTACTCTCACATAAAATTTGCTGTACCAATGCAATGTTTCGGCAGTGTATTTTCGAATACCTGCTTCGAACATATTTTCCATTTTGTCGGTGTCAGCTGCTGAACGTCCATTTATTGCAAACCAACCAATCAAAGTCTATAAATCTTAAATAATTTAAATTACGAATTTGCATTTAATTTTTGAACATATCTAAAACTTGTACTATTTACTTAATATTTAGATAGCTGAAGAGATGCTTAAGCACACATTTAAGATTAATGCGTTAAACTTCAAAATTATTACCACAAAATTTGTTTTTTTTTTCATTTTCAAAATTTTGTACGTGGTGCTGCATAAATTTGATTGCTTAAGCTGCTTGGCATACCATCAAATTTAAGCTGAGTATCTCATAAGTTCTTATGAATATTTTACTAGTCAATGCTAAGGGCATTTCGTTCACTTTTGGCTATAACTGAACGCTTCCGAGCGTTAACAGTAGTTAAGGTGGGGGTGCGTAAGTAAAACTCACACAAATCGTTTCCTCTCATACCACAACGTTTAATGATATTCCATATCAGAACAACCAAAAATCCCATGAAAACAAAAACGTATTATTTTTACATTTACATAATTTTCTGAGCGCAACAAGCTCGACATTGCCATCTACGCTCTCCACTTATGTATGTTTGTGTGTGATTTCAGTGGCTATTTACATACATGCTTGCATACTTTCATAGCATCTACTTATGTATGGGCTTGCATACGTAACTCATACGCCCTGGTGCGCTACCCATACAAAAACTGAAGTATTGTATTTGGGGGAAAAAACAAAAAAAAAGTTTAACAGAAGGTAGATATGTGTGTGCATAGGATAAGCAAAGAGCTTTTTTCCTTCAGATTTATGTGAATGGCTTAATATGCTGCCACTTGTTGCATCCTGCTATTGACGGTGGGCAAAAACTGCTTCATGCACAACCAACAGCAAGTCCTAGAAAGTGTCGAAAAAGTGCCAAAACTAAGTAATATGGGTGTTTAAGTGGCGGAGTGATGAATATGTTGAAATGGTGAACGCAGACAATGTCTGCTAGTTTTTGTATACGAGTAAAATTTTTCGCAGCAGGCATGTGCACGTTTTTATTGTTAAACGTATTTGCATATGGATAGCTGATTTTTTTTTTTTTTTTTTTTGTTTCTCCCTCTCTCTATCTACCACTTTCTTTTTTTTTTAATCGAAATTTCAATATATGCATACTATTTTACATGAATATCAACGTAGACATTCTTTTTATAAGAATTTTGTATATTTTTGGAATTTGCATGCGAATAGGAAACTCATTGTTGCTATTGCACTAAGTTGTAGAGCACAAATTACCCATTTTGAAGCTTTACATGCCACATAACAATGCTTTCCTACATTGCTTGCTATTCGAAAAACTGCATACACCTATGTTGTACATATGTATGTAAATGCATATTAGAGTGGCCGCAGCATTGTATGACAAATTTTCAAGTCGTGAATTCAAAAGTTTTCGCAGGGAAAAATAAGAGGTTAGGAATGAAAATAGGCAGGCAATTTTGTAAAACACTAGTCGGTAATTCCGCGTGGTTCCGAGTTGACAATATAACTTTTTAAATTTGAAATTTTCGCATTTCGAGACAATAAAACAGTACTGAAAATAAACATTGCTTTTTGAAATTTAATTCAAATATTTTTCTTTCTGTATTCTGTTAACATTTTTAAAGATTTTTCGCGTTTGATAAAAATAAAAACTAAAAATAACAACTAATATTTGAGTTTTATTTGTTTTCGCTCGAAATAAATTATTATTACCTGATTTTATTTTTTCGATAATAAAAAATTATTAGGTCAGTTCATCTACCCAAAAGCGGAAATGCCTCGTAATCAGCTCGTAAGGATAGTAAAATTACTTAATTTTGTATGGAAAGCCGGTTTATTTATGAAGTTTACTCGATTACGAGGCATTTACGCGTTTAGATGAATACCCATATTTTTTATGATTTTTATTTTTTCGCTCAAAGAAAATAATATTATTGAGTTTTACTTTTTCACTTAAGAATAATAATTACTCATATTAGAGAAATGTTATAGATACATAATGAGTCCTTATCAACTTCTCCGATATTTGGATACTTCTACCGATAGCGTTTGACACCTTGCAACAAATTGTTCCACTTCTGTAGTATATTCGTTTGGAATAGATTTCGAAAGTATTAATACTGAAATATAGTTCATTTGAAACGAAGTTGTATTTTCCCTGCAAACCATTTTTTCATAGTATTCTGCATTGTAAAGAAATTTTAAAGAATTCGTTAAGATTTAATTCGATTTTTTGCCGAATTTTCTAAAATGAAATAAATTACGCACACGTCCATTCTTTTACGAAATTTCGGAAGAAAATCTGTGAAGCAACGAAAATAATGCTGCTTTGTGAAGAATATCTTTCAGAATTTTTCCAGAATTTTCTTTATTTTTCGTACAGAAATTTCTTTACGAGTTCGTGTCAACCACTTCATGTAATTTTCTTTGAAAATTCGTAAAAAAATCGTTACAGAAATGAGATACTCCTAACGATTTCCTTAAGATTTCGGGAACTTTGGTTTGCAGGGTTATGTTTTATTGTCACAAGTTGAGAATATTCAGAACACTTTGGTCGAGTTTGTCATTGCCTTTGGTGCAACGATTATACGCCGAACGCGGAATTATTCAGAATCATGCGTATTTTCTTTCCCCATCTTAAATTTTTCCGTTCGAAAGATTTTGGTTGTCGAAAATCGGGCCGCTATAGCCACTCTAATGTATGTATGTACATATGTATGTATGCACATATCAGAAATAGCAAATTGTTCACATTCAACTACAATTTGAGCGCCAACTGCAGTGAGTTAGTATGCAACAACATCAAAACTTTTGCTGTAGCAATACGTAAGTACATACATACATAGCTCTGCTGGCATGGCACAATTCGTATGACAGAAACATACACTAAATGCATGTGCACAGACTTACATACATAAAAAGAAGGCATACACGTATTTAACTTACTATATGCATTACAGTGGCATAAGAACTATGATATGCAGCATGTGTTGCGAGCACGCATCACCCTCCCACTTTCTCGTGCGTACACCTATGCATTGTTGGCATAAATGTTTTGTAAAATGTCTGCTATTTAAAATGAGATTAGGCCTCTTGTCTACGGAAATATTGTCGTTGCGATGTGCAGCAAAGTATAAGAGATTTGTAAAAGATTTGTGGAATTTGTGAAAGAGTTAATGGAATGTAGCAGATGCATATGCATATTTATGTATGTGCATTAGGGATGTCAATTTTCGGGGTTTTGTCGATCCCGGGATTTTCGGGATCTGAAAATACAATCCCGGGATCCCGGGGTTGTCCCGAAATTCAGGCAAAAATGCAACACATCTGTGATCATCCTATTATAGTATTTTAAATCAGATTGATACTACAAAAAGCAAATTGCAGTTTTGAAGCTATTTTAGTCCTCTTTCAGTTGATACCAAACTTCCTTCATTTGGATAAGCGGTTTGTTTATTATTAGGAAGATATCCGGCCAAAATTTAACTGTTGAAAAAACTAACTGTTATTTATGGTCCCTGGTAATTCTACCGATGTATTTAACTTCCTTAGAGAGTGTAAGCCCAACACCATTGCGAGAAGGCAACTAAAAAGACCAGGGACCCAAACAGTTAAGACTTTTTTAATAAAAGGCTTGAGAACTGTTTTTTTTACTGGAATACTTTTTGTTACAAAATTACAGTTTAATGTTAATTTTTATTATTTCAATCAGCTGATAACACCGTGCGGTTAAAACCAAAAAAAATTACTTACAAAACTACGGGTCAAATATAGTAAAACTGTAGTCAGAATTTTTTAAAGGACCTTGGAATTTGAAAAGATAAGATTTATTACAAAAATTATTTTTAAAAATTCAGTGCAATGTGGAATAAAAATACGGGTACCAAATGTCTGCAGAGTTTAAAAAAAATTTAATATTTTTTGTTCATAAGTACGATTAGGTATTGTGAATGCCTATCTAATGAATTTTATTTTTTAAGCTAATAAAGTAAAGGTACGAAATTAGAGGACGTGGTCGTGTGTATATTGGTCCTTAACGTATATATTTTTAAGCATAAGTACTGCAAATTTTGAAGAATATTGAAGGACAAAATTTTAAAAAGACATTTTCAATACCTGTTCGATTTTATCAGTGTTGCTACAACATTTATTTTTTTATTTTTTACCAAAGTCACCAGAAAAGGTTACTAAATTCTACAAAAACTTACCAATACATTAGGCTTATGATTTTTGTTTTTTAAATCAGAAGCCTTTGGTGGCATTCGATGATCCATCAGCCACTTTGTTCAGATATAAAAAAAGTTCCATAAAGGTTTAAGGATTTAAAGTCCGAACACATGTAGGTCAATAATAGAAACATTTTAAGATAACACAATCTATATCTATACTAATTATATAAAGAGAAGTCCCTTTTTTTTGTAACAGGTAATCTCGCGAACGGGTTGACCGATTTTCATGAAATTTTGTATACAAATAGCTTTCGGTAACCACCATGTTTTAGGCTAAAAAAATTTTACTTTTTTCCGAGAAGTGGACCAGGGACTGATCTATTCGAAAAAAATCGTATTTACGGTCCGATTTGCTTAAAATTCGGTACGTAGGTAGCTTTTTAGCATATATTAGCATATATGATCCATTTTGTCCGAGAAGTGGACCAGGGACCGATCTGATCGAAGAAATCGTATTTATGGTCCGATTTGCTTAAAATTCGGTACGTAGGTAGCTCTTTGCCTGGATAAGCTTATAGATTCCTGTTTCCCAATTTTCATGCAATTTTGAATATAAATAGCTTTAAGTAACGACCATATCAAGGGGCGAATTCGTCACTAGGCAAGATTTTTTTTCGCCAATCTGAAACAACAGATACTGTCAAAATATAATTATAATATATAATATATCTCAACTAATATATATTTAGAAAGCCGTTTGTTAGTTTTCGCAATGCTCGAGAGCGGCTGAACCGATTTTTTTTAAACTGCCACCTGCCGCACGTGTCCCAAGTATGGATTTAGGCTGAAAAAAATCTATATGTAAAGGGGGCGTGGCACTTCCCATACAAACCGAATTTCTCATGCTACATATCTCTGAAAGTGTGCATGGTAGAGTTTTGGAAATTGGTATGGAGATATACGAAATCAATCGCATACCCTTGGAGAAAGATTTAAGCTATTGTCAAAAGGGGTGTGACATCTCCCATACAAACCGAATTTTTCATACTGCTTATCTCTGGAAATTTTTTGGTAGAGTTCTAGAGTTTTGTATGGAGATGTACGAAATAAATCGCATACTCTTGGAGAAAAATTGGAACTATTGGAAAAGGGGGCGTGGCATCTTCCATACAAACCGAATTTTTCATACTGCCTAACTTTGGAAGTGTTCATGGTAGAGTTCCGGAACTTGGTATGGAGATATACGAAATCAATCGCATACTCATGAAGAATGAGGGCAGCTGTTGGAAAGGGGGGCGTGGCACCTCCCATATAAATCGAATTTTTATACTGCATATCTCTGAAAGTATTCATGGTACAGTACTGGAACTTCGTATGGAGATATGTATATAGTTGAAATCAAGCCCATACTCATGGAGAAAATTTGGGTTATTTGAAAAGGGGTGTGAGGCCTACAAACGTACCGACCTTTAGCTATCTTTGAATGAATTTTTTTATTATTCTGTAGGTGTGTTTGTGAGCGAAATCCTCCTAAATGGTTGTACGGATTTTGACGAAACTTTTTGTGTATTTGAGTAGGTCTCTGGATGGTTTAGTTTCACAATTTAATCCGACAGTTGGCGCTGTAGTTGAGTTATTACTAAAAATCTTATTTATGATCCGATTTGGCTAATGTTTTAAATATGTATGCAATACTATTGCAAAAACGTTCTGCCAAGTGGTGCTGAAGTCGAGCTATTACTAAAAATAGCCAAGTGAGAAAAGGGGCCGTGAAGGTCAGATTAAATCGGCCTGTTGCACCATTGAGTATATCGAACGCTCCTGCGTTGCAATTGGCCCAATGGATGTGATTTTCCAATATTATTATGCGTTCAAACCTTTAAGGTATTTCGTCTAAAATAAGTATATGTATATTGCATTTCTGTAGAACAATGATTCGCACCCATTTTGAAATTGCCACCTACTATACTGTAAAGCTTCTAGGACATTCACTATAGAACCGGGTCATTGTTGCCGCCAGGTAGTGAAGAGGAAAAAATTTATTTCGCTTTGCGAATAACCGTGCTATGAAATGCCGCACAACTGGAGAATTTCAAGAACGGATATAACACTTTCCTTAGGTTATTTAAAGCGGAAAATGAATAATCTTAGCAGACAAATGTGCCAATGAAAATCGTAAACGTGAATTGTTGCTGAAAATGTTGGACCAAAAAGTTTCAATAAAATACATATATAAAAATTTTGGGCGGGACGAAGTTCGCCGGGTCTGCTAGTCCTAATATAAACATAATATTACAATAACACAACAATTCACTCGCAGACTTCATAATATAGGCACGATAGCCAATAGTTTGGTCCAAAATAATTTCGGATCGCCGATTCCGAATATACGCTTATATTCTTTCATTGGTATATATCCTATTTTCCATAGGAGTTGGCAGACATGGACTATCCGAATCGCATTCGATGCTTTAAGTGGTTAAATATTCCCGAAAAAAATTTGTGAATTTTGGTCAATGCTTTCTTTTTTCTGAAAACGTGTCAAACTTCATTAAATTTAATACATCAATAAACATGTAATTTTTGTCGTATTCTCACGAAATATGTTGAAAAATTCGCGCTGAATTTAGCCTTTTATCTGACATGCATTAAAAAAAAAATCGAGTAATCTTTGACAAAGATATAGGCAAAAAGGTGGATGGTTCTTACTTCTTTGGTTCCTATGTATTTCTAAATGTCCTAGTGCGCGGGACGTTTTTTAAGTATGCATAAAATTAAGGTGCTTTCCCGATGTTATATGCGAAGGAGCGTCAGATGACACCATAGGCTTTTACAAATTCAAAAAAGTCAAAACCCTACTGTACGTACATATGTATATCCGAAGACACCAAGCTTTTGAGGCAACCAGCGCTCCATTCAGCTATAATTTTTATATCTGCGTGAACGCCGAACACCAAAAAAGCTTGATGAGGATTTCAAAACTAAGTGTGACCGAAGAAACAAATTTGTCCATTGCGCGTCATTTTAATAACATGCTACCGTCTTATGGCTCATAATGGTATATTTTTCATTTGGATGGAGGTCACAACGCAACTGAAGGCATATGAGCATTCACAGTGTCATGGATGCAGTTTATTGCGGCTCAGAGGATTATCAGGCGCATAATTTCCCGTATATGGGATGCCATTTGGCCACTGAGATCACTGACTTGGCACCGCTGGACCTTTTTTGAGGCCACTCGGATGACCGTATTTATGTATGCGAATAGGCCTAAAACTTTGGAGCACTTCATTTTCAAAGAAAATCGGGCCAATGCTGCCACCGCTGGAAAATTCGCACCAAACTGTCACTCTCAGATGATGCTTCGGCTTCTCGATGATCACGTGTGGGGTTTTCTATCCCCTAATTAGATCACCCTTTTTTTCTCGTTAACCGTACTTTTCCAGTATTGGTTGTACTGATCTTAAGACACCCATATACCGATGCATTGCATATTTATACGCTCAGTTCATAAGTAAATATTATCAAAGTAAATATTTCTCAGGTATTGGCCATAGCAGTACTTTAGTTAATGTTATGACAATAAACAATATTGTGTTGACATACTAATGCAAATAAGTGAAAATGCGTATAAAAGCAAAATGCCTATACCAAGGGTATGAAAGCGGAAAAACAGGGAATACAAACAAACAAAAAAACAGGGAAAGCAGACTACGCATATGTACAAGCATATAAGATAACAAAAATAGCCAGTATTTGTTTTCCTTTAGATGTTGTGTCATAAAATAAAAGAACTTAGTTTCATTGTTGTTTGCCTGCTGGAGGATATGAGTGAAGTTTTTGCCAACCATTGTCAACAAAATCACGAAACATACCACTCACATGTTAAAAAAGCGAGGCATACACCCATGCACACTCATAGAAATGTTGTTGGTACGCCAGCAACCCACACGCCGCACAGTGATATTTCGACGGTAAAAATATAATTTTTTTTTAATATTAAATTTTGTCCTTACAGAGTGATATTTGAGTAAGAAAAAATTATTATAACTTTGTACGAAATTGGCAGTTTAATACAAAATAAGAGCAACAAAAGTCAGAAAAATATTTTTTTCAACTAAAATTGATTGAGAGTTGTGTTCACTTAAGGAATGTGTTTTTCTTATAGCGTTTGTTTTAATTATTTTTGTTTTAGGTTCATATGAAAATAAAGTACTTACTAGACAAAATAGAGAAAAAATGTACCATATATTTTACTAGATATAATCAGACAAAAATGTCACGTTATAAAAGCTAACATTGACACTTTTGATGGACAAAAACTATGTGACTTTCGTTTTCCTTTGACTTCTTATTTTTATAATTACAGAGCAGAATAATTTCTATCGATTTGTGGAAAAAATTATGGCGTTAATTGCGACATTTATGGTATTTTTAAGGCGTTTTTGGGGTTAATTTTGTGTTAAAGTAAACCCATTACTCCAATTTTTTTGATGTTTTGTTATAATATTATTACTAAGATATGGGCAAAATTTGGGACTCATACATATATAATCATCGGTGAACTTTTTATGGCATTTCTAAAACGTTTTTGAGGTTAGGTTTATATTTCATTTTATTTATTTCAAAGATTTTACAATAAGTACAATAAGATGTTTCAGCAAACAATAATTATTACAAATAAAGAACATACGAGTATTATAGCGTCTACTTGATTTTCTAATTACATGTATGCATATATAAATTAAAAATTAAAGAGGGAAATAGAAATAAATAGCACAATTACAAAGTTAAGCGGGCAGCTTACAATTATTATAGATAAACAGTTAAATAAATAAATAAATGCTTAATTTAAGTTTAATTATTAGAGAAATAATTTTAGAGAATTCGGCAAAAGTTTTTTTTTTGGAGTTAAGAGTGTTTCTCACTGTAGCCGGAATAGAATCCCAGAGACGTAGGGTGTTGGCGAAAAACAGAGGTTACATAATTCAAACTGGGTACAGTTAAGGTACATGAGGTGTGCTTTAAAATAAATCTATCACGCTAATTTTATTTTTTAATTATGTTCGTAAATGTTGTATAAGGAAAACTTAGGTTCTACGCCGATTCCTTCTAATTTTTCCCAACAAATTTAAGGAGCTGTACTACTATGCGACGTTTTAATCGGCTCAAATTGTCCAACAAGTGTATATGCAAGTATTGTATGTATGTATGTATGTATGGAACGAGAAACTCCAGTCGTAAGCGCTGCATCTAGCAGAAAAAGTTTGTAATTTTTCTTTTCTGAAATACACATAAAATGCGGCTTCAACAAGCAGAAATTGTCTCATACTCCTAGAGTTCAACATAATACCTACTTTCGCACGTATGTTTGTATGTACATGCATAATTATGGACATAGAAGGGTATATGGTACAGATGTAAATATATATGTACTTATGCATCCTCTAACTTGCGTGTTCAGCCGCTTCTTTGGTCGTTTGTTTTGCTGACACTGCTGTGTTTCCTTCTATACAAAAAAAAAAAAAAAAAAATATCACTGATTTCATGTTTACTTGTGCATGTGTGTGGGCACATTGAAGTTTTAACTTCCGTTTCCGCTTTAACGCCAACACTATACCAAAAGCAAACAATCAACTAACCAGCTGGGAGGCATCACGCACGAAAACAGCCAAAGCTGAAGCCAGTTCTGAACTGACTGCTGATAGCTAACTTTACAATTCACAGTGGCAAACAGCAACATGCCTTTACACAAACAAACATACTACACTTCGAAGTAAAAAGAAATTTTTCTGATGGAAGGCTGACACGCCACCAGCCACACTTAACCATGCATTTAAGTTGTAATCGTGCTTGTGGAAGTATGTATGTAAATTTTTGTTTTAATATTTCTAGTACGATGTTTATATGTATGTTTTTTTTATCTATTTCTTCTGACTTTCAGTCTTTGTTGCAGTTGTACTGCTGCGATTGCATGCCAATTGAATTTTGAAACTGCCAACCACTGTTGTGGCAACCTTTTTTCGTGATTGCATTTTAAAAGTTGTTCCGCAACTTTTCTCTTGCCACCATTCAATGCATTATTTTCCGCTATTCATTTGCCTTCTTTTTCGTAGCAATGCGTTGAAACATTGCCTGGTTTCAGAGCTATTATCTGTGTGGTCAGGCGGGTCCATAATATAGCATATTGGAGAGTAATGCACTGGCTTCTGGTGCACAGCTTTGCAAAGTTACTGGCGCGCCAGACGACTGAAAAAGTGGCCAAAAACCAATGTTATTTAAAAGTTTAAAATCGTAAACTTATTTAATCTAGAAGTAGGCAAAAACAAAATGTTATGACATTTGAAACATTTTGTTATGTTCATACTAAATTCAGAATCCATAAAATCTGAAAAGGGGTTTTTTAAGCCTTAATTATGAAAAAAGTATCAATCTATTAAAAAATTCTAAAACTACAGATCTAGCTTTTGAATTTGTTTAAATTAGCAAAAAGCCTTAGAAAAAGTACTGTAACAAAATATGTTGACAATTATTTTTTTGTTTTAAAACACGTTTGAATAAAAAATAATTACATATTTACGCAAAGTACACTATTCCGATTATCGCCACTGCTAGCTGCCGCTGTAAAAAAAAATATAACGAACTATTCTATAGCGATAAATATCTATCTTAATAAAAATCGACGGACATTTTGCGCATTTTGTAATTAATTGTTAAATTTTCAAGAAAAAGAGCGTGTGTCTATAGACTTGTGCGATACACGGCGTATGAGTAACCTTCCTCTCTGGTCATATTTCTTACAAACACCCTGCAGTGAAAAGCCAAACCAGTTAGAAAAAATACTAGTTCATTAACTAGTATGTGCCTATCAGTTCGACAATTTCGAATAACTTAGGCGATCAGCGACATCTGCCTTTGAATTGCCAAAGCCAAAAATAAAACGCAATTAATTGCTTTTCTTACAAATGTCGGCTGTGGCGTCACGTGAAGACTACTGGTTCTGGTTCTGAAATCGCAGGTTCGAGGCCGCTTGGAGGTGGTTAAGATTTCTAAAGTTAAATAAATGTAAGTAAAAATAATTTATTCAATTTATAAATAAATAACAAATTTGAAAATCTAATTGCGTTGCAAAAAAACATTTAGGAAGAAATATAAAAACAAAGAAATTAAACAAAAATTTTGTTTTATTAAATTAAAAAATTACAATAAACAGCATAAACAAAAAAATTAATTTATAAAAAATAAAAATAAAATAAAAAATAAAAAAATTTTACCTGCGCCAGGATTTGAACCTGGGACCTCAAGCTTACCACGCGTGTACTCTTCTCTGTCGGCCATTGTGACTGCTGGAGCGTCGCGAGCAAAATGGCACACTTATGCTTTTCACGGGGCATGAATTGGCAGACTATCTCATCAACTGGTATTATGCTACTAGTATTTATACTAGTAGATGCTGATGCATAGCCTGACAATTGACATCTCATAGGACATCGCAATCTTAAAAATACCAGTCGCTAACATTGAAAAAGGATAGAACGTGAACTAGTTCGGCTGAAACGCAAACCGGTAGAATTCTAGTTCACTACTAGTAGCTTTCACTGCAGGGCAAATAGAGAGAGGATCTCATGCCAATGCTTGTTGGGCATCTCCGGAAATGGTTAAGTTATCTTCACGAATCATGAGATTTCCTTTAAAATTTCATTCAATCGTAAGTGCATATTTTTACAGTAAATACATGCTTTTTGCGCATATGTATGTTTTACAATAAATGCATGTTGCTTTTGCATAGTTTTGCTCAGGGGCCGAACATAACAGTTATTGATGAAAACTGTCATTGCTGTGAAGGAAATTTTCTACAAGTAAGTGATACATACCAATCGATTTCTTTTTTCACCGAGAATCAAATTTGAGAATCTATTTATATTTGTAATTTTTATGCAAAATTTAAAAAAAATAACAATTATTTTTGTTCTTTTTTTATAGATCCAAAATAATAATTATTTTTGAATACTTTAATTTTTAAAAGTCATAAATAAAAATCAGTCAGTGGTTTTTACTTTTAAAAGTAATCAATATAAATCAGTCACCGACTTTTATTGTTTAAGCCATACGTGTAAAATTAATTATATTATTCATAGTTAAGAAGGTGTTGTAGAACAAAAGTTTACTACGACTTATACAAATGACTTTTGTAAGTATGATTTAAAAAATAAAATTAAGGTACTGATTTACATTGATGACTTTTATAAGTAAAAGTAAAGTGGTTTTTTTATGACGTTTTTAAATAAAAGTCTTCAATAATTGTTATCTAAGACATATAATTTAAAAATCAGATTATTTAGATGAAAACCAAAAATTAGTGTTATTTTGGATTTATAAAATAAAAATCAGAGATAACTGTTATTTAAGGAGTAGTTAAATAAAAGTCAAAAAATAATTGTTAAAGAGCGGTTTTTTTAATAAAAGATGTAAGTGTTACGGTAAACCAGCGATTGTTTGATTCACAGCTATTTAAATTTAGTGCGACATTTCTTGACATATACATATATTTTTTTCCAAAAATTCATCTGAACCACTGTATTAAATTGTCAATATTTCTATTTACACAAGATTATATTGATGATGAAGATTGCGCAGGAATTAATAAAACTTTTCAATTACTAGACTGCCTGGAGCTTGAAAATTAAGTTATTAATTAGTTTTGTCTCTTTTGACAAAAATAATCTAATTGCCGATGATCAAAATTGCTCTGAAATTAAAGAAAGCTGTTTTTTAAGTTGTTAAGTTTTTTCTCACGTTAATTAAATTATAAAAAAATATAGTTAAAAAAGGAAAAATAATCTAATTGCCGATGACTAAAATTGTTCTGGAATTAAATAAAAACAAGTAAGAGCAGCGCTGTCTTCGGCTATGCCGAAGGCTTCATACCTTTCATGAACATCTGCAAATTTTAGTTTGACAGATTACTGATTTTGAATACATCTGCATACATCGATAGAGGAGTTACATACGTATATAAAAAATCGCATCTAAACAATCAGAGGTATGGAAGATATACTTTACATGGCACCAATCTAAGTTATTTTCTCTGCTATGTGATCGGTATGCAAACCGGTAACACAATTTATTGGGTTTAGTTTCCTACATAAAGGAGATATATCGCAAAAACTGGTATCTGAACAATCAGTGCTATAGGAGATAAAGCTTATACAGCATAGATTTTGACGATTTTCTCAGTAGACTTTGTATTATTATTTATAAAATATCTTACGAAATTTATCGGTTTTAGCTGTTCAAATAAAGGAGTTTTACAGTAAAATCCCATATCTGAACAATCAGATGTATGGAAGATATATGTTGTAGTCACCCGATCCTTGTTATTTTCACTGTAAGTATTCTGTTAATAATGAGTAAAAATGGTGCGAAATTTCATGTTCCTAGCTGCAGAAATGGAGGAGATATGATAAAAGACCTCATATCTGAACAATCAGTTGTATGGGGGCTGCAGGTTATAGTGACCCGATCTTCGTTATTTTCACTGTAAGTCTTCTGCTGATAATGAGTGAAAACAGCGCGAATATTCATGGTCCTAGCTACATAAATGGATGAATTATAACGAAAAATCTCATATCTGAACAATCAGTTGTATGGGAGCTATAGGTTATAGTTACCCGATCTTTTTAATTTTCACTGTAAGTTTTCTGTTGATAATTATTGAAAACTGTGCGGAATTTCCTGTTCGCAACTATATAAATGGAAGAGTTATAACGAAAAATTTTATATCTGAACAATCAGTTGTATGGGAGCTATAGGTTATAGTGACCCGATCTTTGTAATTTTCACTGTAAGTATTCTGTTGATAATGGGTGCAAGGGCTGCAGTCGTCAAGGGCAATTTCATGTTCGTAGCTGCATAAATGGAGAAGTTATAACGAAAAATCTCATATCTGAACAATCAGTTGTATGGGAGCTATATGTTATAGTGGTCCGATTCTTCCGGTTCCGACAAATGATTAATACATTATAAAAATACACCCACCTACCAAATTTGATCCGGATATCTCGAAAACTGAGAGACTAGATTGCATACAAACAGACAGACAGACGGACAGACGGACAGACGGACAGACGGACAGACGGACATGGATAAATCAACTCAGCTCGACGTTCTGATCATAAAAGTATACATTTTAATGGGTCTATCTCTTTTTGTTCTGGTACTTACAAACATCGGACCAAAGTTATAATACCATTTCATGCTCATGAAAGGTATAAAAATAAATAAATAAAAAACTGGGGTGTGCTATTCCAAGTGTGGCAATTTGCAGGCTAATAACAGGTTACATTTCAAAAGAATTTTTAAAATCCATTTATCAATGTTAGCAAAGATAAACTAATTTCTTTAAAACACTTTGACATAAAAGCCACCACCTAAAATTTTTCAGTTAAATTCGTAGTCTTATTTCTTTAAATACTAGAAATTATAAAAATGACAACCTTAGTGAATAGTTACCAACCCTACTCAAAGACATGCTAGTATTACTCGCACACATATCTCCCTTAGCGCACATAGCCTCGCAATACTACCTGCCTGGCGCTGCTTTAGACGTGTTCATAACACTCAGTCTATTAGGAAAGTTGGAAACGTAGAGGCTGGAGCTTTATGCGAAAGAAGACTGCTTCTTTGCTCACCTTGTCCTTGTAGTGGCAAAAGATAGCTTCATTTTGCCCTTCTCGGGGATTGTAGGCACTAATGCATGATGTTGTAAAATCTGGCTTTCGGAAATACTCGTTCACCGGCTTGCACTACACGTGCAAACGAATCTTCTCTTTTAATTAGAAATCTGACACACAAGTCACAATGTCTCAAGGCTGGTTGTCACTATGTCAACGGTTTATCGATTGATTTGGATTATAACAGGTCTTCAGTGTTGTGTTGCTTAATTGGCTATCTATCCAGTTTTGGCCTATGATGTAATCGATAAAGGGTTGGGAGAAGGAGATAGAGTTGTGCCAAAATATGTTGACAAAACTTGTTGTCCAAATATGACATACTGCTGGTTTTCAGTTTCCTTTATGATTTTCTCAACTTTTGATGTGCATGACGTTAGCCTCCTCCCCCAGCCGGACAGAGTAAACTTAGACCATTAAGAGATTTCAATATTTCCTGGGAGGTGCGACTTTAAATTTCTTAAATAAAATAAAAATTTTTGCTTTACTTTTCATTGGAGAAATTTTTATGACTTTGTCTCCAGATTTAATTAGTATAATTTCTATTCATAGTAATGACAAGAATGATATTGGTAAAATTAGACTTATAGAGAGGGTATTGATAGTAAAAGAAAGAAACTAAAAAAAAATGAGATGATAAATATCCTAAGACCGATTTGAAAGTTATCCTTACTGGGCATTACTCGAACCAAAGAAGTTTATTTTTCGGCATACAGCACAAAATTGTTTGGCTTTAGAATAAATACTAACACCAATAGTTTCCTCTGGTAGTAAAGCTAAAAACTAAATAAAAAAGCTGCTGACTTTATTCATTTGAATTTAAGTTGGAATATATATGTATATGTATATATACATATATTGTATATGTACATACATTAAAGAAAATAACCAAACCCACTTTTTTAAATCAGGAATTGGGTAGAAAGTTTTCATAATTAAAAAGCAATAAGCTTGATTTGTATTTACACTTTGTTGCAATTAGCAACATAACTTAAACACATCTCTACTTCCACAAATACTACATCAAAAAAAACACTTCGCTATCGGCCTTCATTTTTCCCATCCAATCGGGCGAATATGCAAACAACTGCGCAATTTTTCTGAACAACTTGTTGCAATGAAATTTCCGCTAATTAAATCACAAATACATAACATTATTTGCAATCGTTCAAACTTTTTTCTTATTATGTATTATGTAATACCCAGTAGGAAAACCTTTGCATAAGCGACAATTCATTAAACAAATTTTTTATACAACAGCAATGCCGGCTATAAAATTGCTAATTAATATCTTAATGAAATTATCGAGTTAAGATATACACAACAAAAAATCATTCGAGTGGAGGAAGTACCAATTTTTTTAAATTGAATGTTAATTTCAAAACCCCTTCTTCATGTAAGTCAAAATCAATGCAAATTTGTAAATCAGTCCCATTCAAAAGCACTCGATTTTCCGCAGGAATTCGGCAAACAAACAAATATACAATACATACATACATACATTCCCCATCAAATACGCCCACACTGCTCGGCTTCTTAACTTCTCTCTATCGACAATGTTCGATACAGCAGAGAGTTGTTAGCAAAATTGGCATCGTTCCTTTGCCAACATAATTAATTGCCAATTAGGAAAGCATATCGAAAGTATGCGTTGTACATGCTCACAAATATGAATACATATAGACATTTGGCACAACTTGAATTAAAAACCAACACAAATAACACCAAAAGCAAATATGGCAATAAATACAAATGATGAAGAGTAATTACAGAAAAACCAAAGGAACATTACGAAGAAATAAAAAAAAAAAACTTGACAGCATCAATAAGTTTACTTGTCGATTACATCAAGCAAAAATATTTACAACTAAAGGGAATAATAATACGTGAACATCGAACTGTGCTTCTAAGCATCAGACGTAGGATGAGAGAAGAATGATGAGTTTAACTGGGAATCAGTGTGTTATTGACTCTTCTGAATGACACCTAATTTCATATAAGAATCTCGTTTTCTATTACAAACGCTGCTTTTATGAAAATAACTATTTAGCTTTTCGTTACTGAGACCGGTTTCCCTCGTATGGTCTTAGACACTTTCACAAAATATGTGTATGTGGGTGCTTGGCACAGTGCTGCCGTATAAATCTAAATCTATCATATTTCTACCAAAAGTTGAATAACAATTTAGTCATTTTTAACAGGGCAGATTTTCTAAGAAAACTCACCACCACATTTTTAAATTCTACTTCAAGAAAAGCAAGGTTAAACAAGTAAAGAAGTATAAGTTCGGGCGAAACCGAACTTCATATACCCGGCGCAGGTATCAAATATCGTCGTTTCAACTTTCTCTAAACTACCTTTGCATGATAATCAGGGCTGAAATCGATAAAGTGGTTACCGAGATACAACTTTGTAGTCATAAAGTGCGCGGTGCCACGCCCAATTCCTAAAAGTCTAAAGCAGTCTTATTTATTGTTATTGTTATTTATTGTTGTCAGTTATTGAAATATCGGAGTTTTCGTACATATTTCTTAAACTTACCGTTATACGGGATGTGTGTGTAATTTTAGTCCGATTTGAATAATTTTTAACGAATAGGTTTTTCGTACCAAGGTTATTAAACACACCCAGTTTGGTAGAAATTGATAAATCGGTTACCGAGATACACATTTGTGGTCATAAGTGGGCGGCGACACGCCCTTTATCCCAAAATTCAAGCCTTTGTCGCGTTTTCAGTACAAAAATCTGTAGTTAACTGCCGATTCTGAGTTCACTACGCACTGCGAATTTGGCCCTTAGTAGAGTTATATCGCTAGAATGACTTCGGATAGAGGAATTGGTTAGCTCGAAACTGACCGGAAAGAAGCCATGCCATAACGATGCATTGAACGATTTCGATAGAATGAGAAATATACGGACAGTATAATATTGATTGCAGGATTTCAAAATACTAAAAAGTAGAAAAAAATTATAATTAAAAAAAAAACACAAAACACTCTTTTGTTGCAACAAGAACAAAAAAGTATAAAATAGCTTATAGATATAGCGATTAAGAAGAATAGGAAGTTCCCTAACTTGATTTAGTTTTACTTTTTATAAACTAGGTTGAAATAGGATTAAAGTGATTGGCCCGTAGTCAGAGTCAAAATAAAGTCGACTGTAAAGTTAATTGCAGCTTTTTTGGCAGATATCCCACTGAAAATCATGTCACAGTCGACTTTATATTGACTATGACTACGGGCCAATCACCTTAATTCTATTTCAACCTGGTTTATAAAAAGTAAAACTAAATCAAGTTAGGGAACTTGCTATTCTTCTTAATCGCTATATATATAAATTATTTTATACTTTATAGTTCTTTTTGCAACAAGAGCGTATTTTTAGTTTTTTTAAATTATAATTTTATTACTTGACATGTTACTGATATATGTAATACTTCAACGCGTACTTTCTGGTTCAAATTTACTATGTAGTGTTAATAATATTTACTTTATAATATTTACATAACACATCTATTTCTTAGCTTTGATTGAAATGGCGCTCGTGCAACTTGTGCAACAATTTTCATAATCATAATCATATTTCAGCTTTTTCCCTAACGACATACATATCTCTTACTCTTATTTCTTATTTTGCGTGTTTCATTTCATATGCTGCTGTACAGATTTATGATTGGGCAATACATCACTGTCCATGGCGATGTAATTAGTCACGTCAACATTAGCCATGTCATGGTTGAGGATGGTGGCGAATATTCGTGCATTGCAGAGAATCGTGCGGGAAAGGTTCAGCATGCGGCGCGCTTAAATATTTATGGTACGTAAAATAAAAATATTTATTTAAATAAAAAATCTTTTTAAAAATATTCGAAATCTAAAATTTTCACATGCCCATATGCTACGCTACGTAGAGGTCTTTTTATCATTTTTGTGTGGCTACGCGGCTATGCTTTAACACAAATGTGTATATACATACATACATACGTATACCTACATAACTACATACATATTTATTTGTGCAAATATTTTCATGTTGCTATGCAATACAGCCAACCTCGCGTAACGAACTGCGCCCGCGTTTTTGGCGTATCTATACAGCATTTGTCAGGTCATTCACAGTGAAAATAGAAGAAAAACTGTTTTTTTTTTCGGCTTTTCTGCTTTAGCCTAGGACATTCTCTTTGGATTTGTGTTCATTTGAATGCATTTTTCTGAATTTTTTTCCAATGTCATATTTTATGTCGGCGGGGTACTTTTCAGACGGCCAGCAACCAAAACCAGCTTTGAAGAATTTAAGTCCATAGAGCTGTGTAAGAATATATGGCATCACTTTATTTTGCACTCCGCTCTTTCCATTAACAAACATATACTTATAAATCCATGCATATGTAAATATAACTATGAAGTATGTATGTATGTATATATTAAGCTATCTTCACATAAAAAACACCTCTACATTTGTACATTAACGCTATGCCGTACAAAGATTTATAGTAAATGTTTGAAAATGCATTGCTTTCACATGAGAATCTCACTAGTAGGAAACTACAGTGACTTTAGTTAATTAAGGAACCATGAATTGTGCGGAATAATTCTCTTTTTAACGCAAGCAACTGGTGAATTTAATACAAATGACGACGTCCTTTGAGTAAACTGGTACGCACTGAATTATTTTTGGATAGATGGCGACTAACTAATACGGTTCGGCATTAACAGTATTCACAAAAATGTACTACTCACCGAATAATTGGAACCTGGTTGCCACTAGCTTTTCCGTTTTTCTAAATTAAAAAAGAGAATTCTTCGACGAAGATTTTCGTAAGAGAATGAGATGAAGACGTTCGCGGAAGTTGTTTAAAGAGAGGAATCTAAGAAATATCTTTTTCTTCGACGATCAAATTATCATATATTCCGGCTTCTGGAAATATCCGCTTTATGGTACTAAATAGACTTCAACAGAAGCCTGCAAAAATCATTCGATAGAGTTTTTTGTACAGCAGTTCTAAGTTCGATAAAAAAAACAAAACATATCGCTCATTTACTTCAATAGTGTCATAGTTCAAAAAGCAAAACTCAATATAAATGGCTTATAAGTTTTGAATCTACATATACATACATACTCCCATAGTAAAAATTAATGCATACATGTTTTTTCTAATGCGATACTGGTATTCGATATAGCTAAAAAATGTTTACCCAACAAAGAAAAAGAGGTAATGGTAATTTCTGCATAATTAACTTGCATTTTTTGACCTAATAACACTATTCAATTAAATGAGCGATATGTATTGGGTTAATTGAATTTATTTGGAATGTATGAAAAATCAATTGAATTTGCTCTAAAAATTCGCAAACACTTTTTCGATCCAATATTATGCTTCCACTTGATTTGTCTGCGTTAAAAAGTCTCCAACGGTGGTTTGGTTGTAAACAAAAAAAAAACTGAGCTAAAGCAACTTTTACAGTAATAAAAGTTAAGCAATTTACGCAAAAATTAGAAAAAAATCAATGTTAAAAAATAGCAACTTTCCTGTGCAGCATTCTTGAAAAAGCGCAGCCATTTGAATCAAAGGATTAAATAAAATACTTACTTTTTATAGTTCGCTGGAAGAAAGATTTTTTCATCGTTTAACTTTAATCCTATCAATAGTTTGCATGTATCATCACTAACGCTCGTATTTATTTTTTATTTTTTTGCACTATAATACTGCATATGTCGATGGTCCTCTGCAATAACGACACAATTCAAAATTCAAAAAATAAAAACTCTTACTACTGTTAAGAGATTCGTGTCCTTGTCGAATCCATGTCTCATCTTAGTATTTACTTTTGCAATCCTTGAAACTTACTTAGTAGGGGTTGTACATGGATTACCGTTGAAACACAATACCGACGAACGGCGAATTTTCGCACAGTAATGAAACGACGGCGGCAACTTTCGCCCAAAAATTTCACTCAGAAAAACACAACTACGGCGACAACGAATTCAGCTGCTTATGACAAGGTACAATTAAAATTTTTACACACAATAAGATTATTAATTTTTAACAAGAACTAATACAGTATTTTTAAATTTCGATTTAAAAACTTGAGAATATTTAGCATATAGCCACAATGGATCGTATTTTACCGCTGCCAGCGACGACGATAAAAATAAGTCTATCGTTGCGAACAGTCGTCGGACGAACGTAGTCGTTTGCTTTGGTTGTGTGGGTTCTCATATACAACAGTGTGTTTTAATTTTTACATCGAACATTCGCAGCGAAAAATTCGCCGTTCGCCGGCATTGTGTTTCAGCGGTTAGAGAGGAATTAGAATATTTTATAGGTGGGACAACCCAAACAAAGTCATTGGATACACCAAAATGGTACAGTGTTTATTAAATATAACAAGTAATTTTTAAGCAAAAAGCAAAACCGACTTCAATTCTCATATAAAATTTTAAGATTATCGTTAAGTTCTTCATGATCTAATGCTCGGATTTAAACCAAATTATTAAGGGACGACCTGTGAGGTAGCACCTTTCCTTAAAAAAGAAAAAGAATTATAGAAATCGGTTAGCGTGGTCCAAAGTTATGCGGTAACATACATAAAAAAATATATTCCGGCGAAGTCGGTTAGCGAATTCATATAAATCCTTAGTTCGTGGGGCCTTTTGGTGTTCCTCAATAATACTTACCCCTGCCTAAATCGGCTATCCCTCTCCAATCGTTTTCATCAGGCTCCACTAACAGGATACCCAGGAAGTGTGCCATTCGAACTGGGTTGGTCCATAGGGAGACGGGCGTTAGTCGTATGTATGTGGTTTAGGGCATGTGAAGAGGTGTTGCCAGTCGTGTGGTGACACTCTGCATGCCGGGTACTCATCGGGCACATCTGCATTTATCCCCTTAAGGTAGGAGTTTAGCCTACTGCAGTAGCCGGAGCGAAGTTAGGCTATGGTGTGCGAGTTTCCCAAAGAAGATGAAGCTCAGTCTCGTCTACGTCTGGTGGCTGTATTCCCAAAACGGCATTCACAGGTTGGAAGCTGGAGTAGGTCGAGACCGTTCCTCTGTGAATTCCGTTTATAACCTGTCGGTACTCTGCCGGGTTTAGAGGTTATTTTATGAACCTCTGGACTTCATCTGTTAGTTCGTATAGATGCCTTCTGACGTGCCTATTCGAGGGCTATGCGGCAAGAGGGTGTCTGTTTGGGATCCCTCAGCTTTCCAGACATCCGACTGAAATTTGGTAAGCGGGTGAACTTTTACAATATACCAATCATTTATCGGAACCGTCAAATCGGATCACCACAATATATCGCTGTTATACAATTGATTTTTCAGATATGAAATTTTCCTTCAATTAGGCAGCTAAAATCGACATTTCGCCTCTATTTTCACTTAGTATAAAAAGAGAGTTTACAGTAAAAATTCCAAAGATCGGATTGTTATAATCTACATTTGCCATGCCAGATATAAGTTTTTGCGATATAAAGCTAACCTTGAGACGAATGAAGATCGAGGTCACGTACATATCGCACGCCGTCTTCAAAAAAGTCACAACTCAAAATAATACGTTCGTCAGTAAATGCGGAAGAACTATTTCGTAGCACATGCTAATCATATGGGCAAGAGCGACTTTACCTTGGGTTATTTAACAAATTATAACAAAAATTTGCTCCTGTTTTTGCTGAAAGGTAAATAAAAGCTATGTGAACATTTTTAGGGCATAATTTCAAAAATTCCAAATTTTGAGTTGTGACTCTTTTGAAGACGGTGTGCGATATATTAATAAGTTTTGACTCTTTCGTTCTCCTCAAATTAATTTGAATACATTTTTTATAAAAATATATTTGATACTCCATATAACAAAACTATATAAATCCAAGTTTCAAACTTTGTACTAAAACTAAAAAAAAATCAAGAAAGTTTTATTAAAACTTTTTTATTCTGAATGCTAAGGTATGCAGTTTTATTGCCCACTCAATTGTGGTATAATAAAGTGGAAGTTTGAAGAGGCTACAAAAAACCGTTGATTTTTGGCAATTTTTTTGTTAATAATTTCAATAACCGCTTATCGGTGTCTATAGAGTTGTGCCTATTTTTAGGATCGCTGCAGATTTGAGCGGCTTTAATACTCTTATCCAAGTCACATTTAGAATTTTTGAATTCGGTTTACACATATACAAATATATGTAAATCTATAATTGGAGGAATCATATTACGAAATTTAAAATTTTTTGTTTACCTACATAAGTACATTTGTACATATTATATTCATATTTATTCTGTAATAATTTAATATATATTTGCACCACAAGTGAAATTTTTGGAAAAAAAAAATTTGCTTTTCCATCGTTGATAAAAATGTTGGCACTCAACAGCTTATTTTTCGTCCTACATGAATGCTTGCTTTTTTTTACGTAAACTTTCCGAATACATATAAAACTTTCATATGCAATAAATTTGCCATAAATATTAAAAAATTGTAAACTGGAAATAAGTGCACTTTTCGTAAATGCAACTGCTGCGCTTGACTGAACTTTTTTACATACCGAACATTTTTATGGTTTATTCTTGTTTTCTAGAAAAAAAAACATAAGTCAAATAGCGATAAACAAAACTACTCAGGAAAAAGCATCATTTGTGACAAAACTCAAAAAGAGGAATGTGAGAACGGCAGCATGACGAACATGACAGCTGCAACAGCAGAACTTGCTGACGTTTTACTGACCCACATAGATAAAACGAAATACTCCTTCTGTTCTATTTTGAAATTCTACATTCCGAATGTGCTCTGAGCTTTTGAGCATAGTACACCATGCTGGCGGACATCTGCCCACGCGCGTGCATTCACAGCTCCTGGAAATGCGAATAGGAACATGTAATTTCTGTTAGTCGCTTGTTGGTTTTGGAGCAAGCATTACTCGTCATACTCATTTGAATTATACGTACATATGTATACGGTTTTGTGTCCTCTTTTCTATCAAATTTCTGATTTTGCACAAGTACTATGAGACCAAATATGCATACTTTTTTGTAGCATTTTGTGTGAATTTAAATACTTAATTGTATATCTAAGCATTCAGCTTATTAAAATGAGTTGAAGTTTTTACTACAATACATATCTATTTAGTAGTCTCAATTATCTAATTTCCAATAAAAGATGTAAGAAAATAGTGAACCGAACAGCATACTTTAGGTGATGTTCAGCACTAAGGCGCTCTTCATATTACACAAAAGCATTAGTTGATTAGATGAAATAACCAAATGAACCACCGAACTTATTCTACCATAGAGAACCACACATTATTATTCTTAATGAAGGTTCACTTATAAATTTTCCTAAGCATATGAATCCAATAACCAGGCAGCCTCAACGCGTCTCTTTAAAACTACCGGTTTGAAATAATACTGTAAGGAAAATCCAAAGTTTTGAAATTACTCGAAAAAAAAACGCCGAAATACGTGAGCCTAAGATTGGGTCGTAGATAACGGGTCATCGTTTTTCAAAATCAGGTCATTTACCCAAGATATTTTCATTTTTATGAAAAAAATATACAAACTTAAACAAGGCAAAAATTAAGAAAAATTAAAAATCTTTTGTGAAAAAGGGGCGTGGCCAATCCTATAGGTGTGAAATTTTTAATCAGCCATAACTTCGAAATTATACGTCACATCTTACAGGCGTCAAATTTTAATCAGCTATAACTTAGGAACGATAAGTCATATGACTTCGAAATTGAGTGCGAAGACATAACTAAGGTAGGCGCTTATAGCGATGTAAACATTAGTGAGTTTATATAACGGGCCACGACACATTCCATAGCCATTAAATCTCACATTTGCTACATCTTCCGAACCGTAGCTCACATGACTTTGAAATTTGGTGAGAAGATTCATGGTAAATGTATACAAATGGGTTTGTACAATAGGGCGTGGCGTTTATAGTAAACTGAAAGAGAGTGAGTGTTTGCCAGGGGCGTGGCACCTCCAATAGATGGAGTACGTTCAGAGAACCATAACCTTGGACCCATTACAAACAGACAGCTGAACGGAATAACCTTACAAGAAGTCGTAGCACCGCCCACCATGCATGCCGTCTACGTTCAGAGAATATCAACTTAAAAATTAAAGCGCATTTAATTATTCTTTAGGTACCTTGATCCACCGAACCTTAATAATGAAAAAAGATTTTTAGTAAGGAAAATGATGACCAATATAATTGCAGCAAGAATTATTACTGGATGCGGCAACGGAAAGGATGTGTATTTATTCCTACAGACCTTCCATTTTAATTTAAAAATCTTTAGTATTCGAATGCCCACGAGTGGAATGTCCGCATAGTATTTATGCTTCTACACCGCAACAAAAATTAAAGTATTGTTCATAAGGAGGCCTTAAATTAAACAATAAAAATATGTAGTTTATGTCTCCTTTAATTTATGATAAACAGAAAATATTTCTTACTGCTTTATATTTTTATATGTTTACCCCCAACTATATACTTTTGCAAAAAATTCTGCCAACAGATGGCGCTGGAGTCGAGATATTAAAGAATCCGCCTTTATCGTACGACCTGTATCGGGTATTTTTGGTAAAAAATAACTAAATGAACCTTAAGTTTTTTAGGCATTCATAAAAAACTAAAATAATGAAGTAAAAATTTGAAAATACTTTAGGACTTGAAATCACCGAAATTCCTGAAAACGAATGTTTTCAAATTTTAAATTCATTAAGAACTTCCAAAAGCAACGAAAATTCAGACGCGCACAATCCCGAAAAGTGAGCTCGAAGAACTCGAAAACATCTCAAAAAGTCTGGGAAAACCACAAAAGATCTAAAAACAGAAACAATCCTGAAATTACATAAAAAATTTCGAAAAGGTCCAAGAAATTCCCAAGAAGTCCGAAAAGAATTAAAAAAAATTAAATTAAATAATTTATTTTCAATTTTTTTGCATACATAAATATTTACATAAATTCCCAATGGAGTAATTTTCACTAAATTAATTATTATCCTCATCTATTTCTATTTTTTTCTAATTTCAGGCCTTCCCTACATACGCTTAATACCGAAAGTCACTGCCGTGTCTGGTGAAACCCTAAACTTGAAGTGCCCTGTTGCTGGCTATCCCATAGAGGAAATACATTGGGAGCGAAGCGGTCGCGAATTGCCTGATGATATCCGACAACGTGTTCAACCGGATGGCTCATTGACCATCAATCCGGTGCAGAAGAATACCGACTCGGGCGTATACACATGCTGGGCACGCAACAAGCAGGGGCATAGTGCGCGTCGTAGTGGCGAAGTCACCGTTATAGGTCAGTATACATGAAACAAAGGGAAGGGAAGGGGGGTCCCTAGGACAACTTAATATTCAATAATAATTATTCACTCTGAGTATTAGACATCTGAATAATTTTGTTCCGGATGATGCATTTAAGTACTACTTCTTCGATTATTGAATCCACCTAAGGGATGATATCTAAAAGTACCTTTGTTGAAGAGTTTAAATACTGAAAATCTATTTTTTATTGTAACAACCACTGCTGCAGAGAATCGCGCGAAATTCAAAGGCACCCTTAATGGTGATAAAAAAAAGTCCGACTAAAAATGTCAGTGCGAAGAACTTGAAATGCTAGTGACCACTGAAACTCAATAATTTTTTAATTCAGTAAGACAGAGGAATATTTCCAGTAATACAAATCCGAAGTCACTTAAAAATTGTAGCGCCAAAACTTATGAAGATTTTCATCCCCGGGTTTTTTAGTCAATTATTAGTAGTTTTTCTGCTAAATATGAGGTTCCGATCCAAAATTCAAGATTGATAAATGTGTATGCTTCGTTATTCCACGGATTGAAGCCAACCGATCATTTATGCGATTTTGGTGCAACGATTTTTTCGAACATTGTGGTCTGCTGCATTGTAACAATGCAAAATTTCAAACGATGGAAAAAATAAATAAATACGCGTACTAAATTTAATACTATTTTTCGTATCAAAGTATTAAAATGAAATTTGCGAAAACCCCAGATTTTTAACAATTCTTTTATAAATATTTTATATCTCTATAAGCTAAATCATCGACATTGCGGGATACTTGTTAAATAAATGTTTCTTCTTCTTCTTCTTATTTGGCGCTGTAACCGCCTAAGCGATTTTGGCCGAGTCCAAAACAGCACGCCAGTCATTTCTCTTCTGTGCTAACTGACGCCAATTGAAAATGCCAAGTGAAGCCAAGTCCTTCTCCACCTGGTCTTTCCAACGCAGAGGAGGCCTTCCTCTTCCTCTGTTCCCAGCATCGCGGCCCGCGTTGAATATTTTCAGAGCAGGAGCGTTTCTGTCCATCCGAACGACATGGCCAAGCCAGCGGAGCCGCTGAATTTTAATTCGCTGCACTATGTCTATATCGTTGTAAAGCTCATACAGCTCATCGTTAAATCGTCTGCGATATTCGCCATCACCAACGCGTAAAGGTCCGTAAATCTTTCGCAGAATCTTTCTCTCGAAAACTCCAAGAGCCGCCTCATCAGATGCTTTCATTGTCCATGCTTCCGCGCCATACACCAGCACAGGCATGATGAGTGACTTATAGAGTGTGATCTTTGTACGACGAGAGAGGACTTTACTTCTCAATTGCCTACTCAGCCCAAAGTAGCACTTGTTGGCAAGAGTGATTCTCCGTTGGATTTCAAGGCTGACATTATTATTGGTGTTAATGCTGGTTCCCAAATAAACGAAGTCGTCTACTTTTTCAAACTTGTAACTGTCAACAGTGACGTGGGTGCCAAGACGCGTATGCTCTGACTGTTTGTGTGCTGACAGGAGATACTTCGTTTTGTCCTCGTTCACCACCAGACCCATTCGCTTTGCTTCTCTATCCAATCCCGAGAAGGCAGAACAGACGTAGCCCTTGTTTTTACCGATAATATCGATGTCGTCGGCATACGCCAGCAATTGTACGCTCTTATAAAGTATTGTGCCTGAGCGGTTCAGTTCTGCGGCTCTTATTATCTTCTCCAACATAAGATTAAAGAAATCACACGAAAGGGGGTCCCCTTGTCTGAAACCTCGTTTGGTATCAAACGGCTCGGAGAGGTCCTTCCCTATTCTGACGGAGCTGGTGGTATTGCTCAACGTCATTTTACACAGCCGTATTAGTTTCGCGGGGATACCAAATTCAGACATCGCGGCATAAAGGCAACTTCTCTTCGTGCTGTCGAAAGCGGCTTTGAAATCGACAAATAGATGGTGTGTGTCGATCCTATTCTCGCGGGTCTTTTCCAAGATTTGGCGTATTGTGAATACCTGATCTATGGTGGATTTTCCAGGCCTAAAGCCACACTGATAAGGTCCAATCAGCTCGTTGACGGTGGGCTTCAGTCTTCCGCACAATACGCTCGATAAGACCTTGTAACCTATGCTTAGAAGGCTAATTCCGCGGTAGTTGGCACGTATGGCGGGGTCGCCTTTCTTGTGGATTGGGCAGAGCACACTTAAATTCCAGTCGTCGGGCATGCGTTCATCTGACCATATTCTGCATACGAGCTGATGCATGCACCTCATCAGCTCCTCGCCGCCGTACTTGAATAGCTCGGCTGGCAGGCCGTCAGCTCCCGCAGCTTTGTTGTTTTTCAGCCGCGTAATCGCTATTCGTACCTCGTCATAGTCAGGCGGTGGGACAGCTACTCCATCATCATCGACTGGGGACTCGGGTTCGTCTTCCTCACTACTTTCAGCGCTGCTACCATTCAGTAGGTTATAAAAGTGTTCCCTCCACAATTTAAGTATATTCTGGACATCGGTCACTAGGTCGCCATTGTTGTTCTTACAGGAGTTCGCCCCGGTCTTGAAACCTTCCGTAAGTCGCCTAACCCTCTGGTAGAATTTTCGGGCGTTCTTCCTGTCGGCCAGCATCTCAAGCTCTTCGCACTCACGTATTTCGGCCTCTCTCTTCTTATTGCGGCAAATACGTCTCGCTTCCTTCTTCAGTTCCCTATAACGGTCCCACATGGCTCGCGTTGCGCCCGATCGCAGCGTGGCCCTGTAGGCGGCATCTTTTTTCTCTGCGGCTTCTTGACATTCCTCATCGTACCAGTTGTTCTTTCGGGCTAGCTGAAATCCAACTACTTCTTCGGCGGCGGTACTTAATGATCGGGAAATGTGGTTCCACTGCTCGCGTACGTCGGATTGTTGAAGAGTGCTCTCAGAGAGCAGGTGTGTGAGTCGAGTGGCGAATAAATTGGCCGTCTGTTGTGATTGCAGCTTTTCGACGTTAAGCTTTCCTTGCATTGTTGGGCGCACATTTTTTGCTGCACAGAGGCGGGTGCGTATCTTGGCTACAACAAGATAGTGGTCCGAGTCGATGTTTGGCCCTCGGAGTGTACGTACGTCCAAAACGCTTGAAGCATGCCTTCCGTCTATCACAACATGATCGATTTGGTTTCTCGTTTTTCGATCTGGAGACAGCCATGTAGCTTGGTGGATGTTCTTATGCTGGAACCTAGTACTGCATATTACCATATTTCGGGCCCCGGCGAAGTCGATCAGCCTCAGTCCGTTATCGGACGTTTCGTCGTGGAGGCTGAATTTTCCGACAGTGGCGCCAAAGATCCCTTCCTTGCCCACCTTGGCATTAAAATCGCCAAGCACGATTTTGACATCGTGTCGGGGGCAGCGCTCATATGTACGTTCCAAGCGCTCATAGAAGAGATCCTTGGACGCCTCATCCTTCTCTTCCGTCGGGGCATGGGCGCAGATGAGCGAGATGTTGAAGAATCTAGCTTTGATGCGGATTGTGGCTAGACGTTCGTCCACCGGGGTGAACGCCAGTACTCGGCGACGGAGTCTCTCTCCTACCACGAATCCAACACCGAACTTGCGCTCCTTTACGTGGCAACTGTAGTAGACGTCGCAAGGCTTCACGCTTACTTTACCTTGCCCCGTCCATCGCATTTCTTGGATGGCGGTGATGTCAGCCTTTGTCTTCCCGAGGACATCAACCAGCCGGGCAGAGGCACCTTCCCCATTAAGGGTCCGGATATTCCAGGTGCATACCCTTAAATCATAGTCCTTTATACGTTTGCCGTGGTCGTCATCAGAAAAAGGGGGTCTCATCCGAGGCTTGTTGGAATTTTTCATTGGGCGGGGTTTTAACGTGGCGGGACCCAAACCCAGCGCACGCGAAGTTTTACGCCTTCTCACTTTAGCTCGCTCCCAAACGGGTGTTTGGTTGCTACCCAGAGGATACGTGGATATAAATATCCGGACGTTGTGAGCTGCGATTTGAACCGTACGCACAAGAATCGCTTCTGGCCACTCCCAGGTGAATGGCAATCAAAAGTTTTCCACTTCTGCGCACGGAACCATCCTCCTAAATAAATGTTTACTTCATTTAAAAAACAATTTTTTACATTACTTAACACTAGAATGCCTAGTGTGCCAAATTTGAGGCATTTTAAATTTTAATGTACAATAAATGTAAAATTTTTGCAAGTGGGTTTTAAAAATTTCGTGACTTTTCATTATGCGTTCAGTTTTTGCAGTCATAAAAGATTCATACTTTTTAAAAGCTTGCGTCCTTTAACAATTTCTTTGACATTTAACACACGTTTATCTTGAACTCCCACAGTGCCTATTTTGACACACAGTATAGTACATAATATGTGAAGTTGTGGTTTGTTGCAGGTACCACGTGATGTGATCATCAGCGAAGTAGCGAACAAATCATAAGCAATATTTTGTATTTATAGATAATAAATAATTTTTTTTTTTTATATTCCTCACGCTTTTAGAATAGAACAGTGAGAATATTGTGTTACTTCATGAGCGGTGAAATGACGACTTCCAATCCAATCCAAATTTTATATATTTTGAGCAATAGATACTGCGCAAGATGATTCTGAAAATTCAGGTTCTGACCCTAAAGAATCAAATCCTGAATGCGAGCAGGCGTGCCAATTTTGGCACAACGGGCTGCCTAGATAGGTGAAAGGATTTGGTCATTCTAGTGTTAAAAGTACTATATATGGGATTTTGTTGTAAACATACTGGAAAAAATATACATATTGTCCAATAAGTACCACGACAAACTTAAAGAGAAGGTTGCTTGGGGGTTGACCTCCACTATAAGAACGAAGTTTCCTCTATAAAAGTGTAGTAATTTTTGAAATGTCTATATTTTTTTAACTTAAAAAAGTCGGTGCTTTTCATTTGTTGCATATACTACAAACAACGCTATACTTAGTTAATTTTTTTCTGTAAAATATTTCCATAACTTTCCACTACTTTACCTACTTTACCATAATCGAATGCAACGCAGCTCAAAGATATGTAGAAACCATTATAAAATTGGGACTATTTTGGGATTCTTAACTTTTTAAAATAGTGTCAGTATGATTCTCTCTAATTATTTCTGGCTAAAAAATTTGTTAAATTCTCCATAGCGCTACGATATACATACATGAATATATTTAACAAATTTGTTACGTGCCTACTCGAGGGTTAATGAGAAGGTGAACATTCAAGCTGGAAGTATGGGGCGAAAAAAAAATTTATTTTTTATATCAATTGCCAAAGAAAGAGGCAACATCAATATCTAGTAATTTAGTACACAGTACTGTGTTAAAGACATGAAAAAATCCCGGCAAAAAAATCATTAATTGGACCTCATACTTTTATATTTTTTTATTGGGCTCTTGAATAATGAAACTTTATTATAAATTAAATTTTGTTATTAATATCAAAACAGATAGGCACTTATCAGTTCGAAGTTTGCCGCCACTTGAGTACGCTGCTGATGCTGCTATTAAGTTTAATGTTCCAAGTGGTAGTTATTCTCACTACTGGCAGTTCGTCACAGCAAAAAGGGAGGAATTTTAAAGTTTTGTGGCTGTTCGTTACAACTCTACGAATATGTAAATGATACATGCGGATGAGCAACCAATCAAGCTTATGCTGAATAGACATACATACATATGTATATTTAATATGAAGTTTGTATTTATTTTTGTTACTACAAAATTCTGTCTGTTGTTAAAATTTCCATTGTTTCAAAGTTGAAAAGTTTTTGGCATTAAAATAAGTAATAATTGCAATCACTTTTAGTTTTATTAGCAAAGTTTTAAATACGTATTCGGTGCTTTGCTGTAGGCAATATTGGCGTACATCTACTTATGGTCAACTACTCTTCTACACTGGTGGATATTATATATATGTTTTTTTTTTTTTGTTGGCAGAATGACTAGTAAATACATACATACATATATTTGGCAATATTAAGTTGAATTATTAAAAACAACAACGCGTATTTCGTATCGGCCTAAACTTTTACTTACAAAAGTTCAGTGGCAATAATTCGCGTGACTGCCAATGTGTTAGATAAAAATGAATGCGTAAGGGCAGTTTCACTTGATGATGCTGCTTCGCGACTGTCTACTGCTGCAGTTTGTTTTATAGTATTTAGTTGGCAACTTTTCTACTTTACTCCGCAGGCAATACTACTGGAATAATCAGCAGCAGCGGCTTGGCGCAATGATTGCCCAGTAGATATTTAAACCGCTTTGTAGCTGTTGATGATTCATAATTCAAACCTTTTACTTTCAAAGTGTTTAGAGCAGTTTTGATTTCTTGTTAATTAAAGGAAAGATAAAGTCACTTGACTCAAATTTTAATGACTTTCACTTTTAATTGACTTTGGTGGGTGGCAAGCGTCTTTTTGTTGGTTTTACGTAACTGGCTGTTATGTGTTTGATTCTTAAGTTCATAAAATCAAGTCATAATTGCTATTGGTTAAAAACTAAATTTGTAATGTAGAAGTAATAAATGTATTACTGTTAAGGGGCGACAGCCGCACAGTGTTCTATTTAAGGAATAAAAGGGACAAAATTAAATATGTAGAGAACGAGAAGTGGTAGCGAGAGAAAAGTAACGGTATTTTAATGTCCTTGAGATGCATGAAATAGGATGACGTACGTACGTACATACGTACAAAATATGATGTTCCATAACGCCGAACTCCAAAATATTGACAATGTATACTTTTCCAAAACGCATCCAAATAGTTAATGAAACGTATCGCTAGAGTAATCAGCGCATCACTAACAGTATAAAAAAGTTGATGCTTCGTTGGTTTCTGGTTCCGATTGGTGTTGTGAAAATGGAAAATTCAGAAAAAACTGTTCAATTCTTAAATTAGAATATGCAATGCATATGTTGCAATGTTTCGCAACTCTGCATACACAAACCGTTTGAATACCGCAGTATAACAGTTTCCAAATATTGTATTGATGCGTTTTGGAAGTCAGCCATACTTAGCTTGACCTTAAAAATATAGGTTTTAAATTTTTTCTTTTTTGCCCTCAAACTAGTATGCAGTGAACTTTTTAAACGTTTTAAAATAATATCTTTGCTGCTTTCGCGTCAACGAATCCATTGCCATGGTTGCAAGAACCAAAAAATGCATTATATTTTTGTTTAATTCATTTAAGTAAAAAAAAAATACTTTTGAAGGACATTTTAAAGATCTGATTGAACAAAAAGTTTACTTGACTTTAAAACCGACCTTCAATAGAGTAATCTTTGAATTTTTTTCTTTTTAGAAAAAAAAAATCTCGTTTTTTGATTTTTGTAACCATGAAAATAGATTCCTTGACAAAAGAACAGCAAAAAACATGAATTTAAAACCTTTTAATAAATTTTTATGACCAAAAATAGCAAATATGTATTTAAAACCTTCTATATTTGAAGGTTATTTTAAAGTTCAAGGTAATTTTTTATCCAACGAGACAGTTAAAACACCATTACACTTATTTTTCTATTTTCTCTTGTTCCCGAGATATCTGTTCTTGTCTCGATTTTTTTCAAAATTAACTAGAATACTGTGCGCCATTAGAAAAACTTCTTCCAATTCAGATATTGTTCGGTGCAGCCATGGAACCCAGGTCCTAGGAAGTGGTAGTGCGTACCTTTAACCACTCAGCCACAGCAGCCGCGATTTCCAAGCAGTCACTCATAAATGGCGATTGCATGTAAGGGTGGTCCAAAAATGCATGTGAAAAAGTAAAGTCGGAATTTTTATGCTCTCACCCCCTAGGATTGTTCTGTACCGAAAAAATATATCCCTTTTTTTATTTAGAAATCAAAAAATATTTAGAGGTCACTCAAAGCGCCCAAAGTTTTCCATGTAGAAATGGTATAGAATTCTAAAAAACTAATATTTTTCCCAATTGTTTAACGATTTTTTCATCGCAACTATAATTTATAAATCCGCCAAAAACCCACAAAAACCGCGAAAAAGGCAATGGGGGGACAAATAAAAAATCGTCAGTATTGATGGTTAAATAAATAATTGGGTATTATTATCGCAAGTCTCCTGAAGAGAACCAGAGTTTTCCGATCGAAAAATATTGATTTTCAAGAATTCTATGCCATTTCTACGAAAAGCTGTTTTTTTTCCATATAAAAATACATGAAAAACTTTAAGCGCTTTGAGCGACCTCTAAATATTTTTTGAGTTTAAAATAAAAAAATAGGGGCATGCTTTTTTTCGATATAGAACAATCCTAGGGGGTGAGAGCATTACAATTCCGACTTTACTGCTTTTGGACCACCCTATTGTGTATACGGCCTAGAGGCCACTAGCGATTACTCCTTTAAAAACTTGCCAGACTCTTTTGTGAATTTTAGACTCTCGTGTATTTTCCATAGGAGTTCAGGTGGCACGAAAATGCACCGCTTCAAATTTAGCGGGGGTTGGACAACTGCAGAGAAAATAGTGGGCCGTCGATGGTACTTATGATGGCCATATATCTTACCTATATATTGTCTTCCGTAATCAGTGCTAACAGTGCTCGAATCCCCATACATATCTGTCTGAGAAGGAATTTTTCCACCCCCTACTGGCCTTTTAAGCAAACACTTGGTTGTTTTGCAGGTATAGCACCAACGGTTCCCAAGGGTCTTATTCATGACAGTTGCCACTATGATTGGCCATATGAGTGAATATAGTTCCATTGGATGCTCCAAAAAATTCTAAAGTTTTATTTTTTTACCACGGCTCTTGCCACTATACTACCACAGAAGAGCACACAGTTCTTACTAAAGAGTATTCGATGCTGTCAGAAATCCAGCGCTGGATATAAATTCACCTCGATTTGAATCTTCAACGTCCACTTCCCATCCAGAGTTATCCCGAGATATTGCACTTCTGTAGAGAGACTAAGGATTATGTCTATGAATACCGAAGGCTTGAAATCTTTTCTGTGTAAACAAGACAAGGTTTTTATCGCTATCCAAAAGAGAGGCGAATAACACTACCCTAATGGCATCCTCTCCCAAGTCCGACCTAGTACAGAGGCCATTTTATTCTCTCACAGTCAACATTCTACTAGATAACATGAAGCGGATCCTCTGAAGTTCAATATTTATGAAACAACTGACCTGCAGCTTTTTTCTGGCGCATAACCATCCTTTCCCTTTTTGGTAATCTACCTTATCTTTCTATTAAAGACCTCAAGGCACTAATTACAGCCTTATAAGCTTTTATTTTCGTCAAAAGGTGATATAGAAAATATCCTCCCTGATGACATGTACCAATTTAGTATAATAGCTCCTACTTGCTACCCGAAAAATGGGTTTACAATATAGTGTTGTGGTAGTGCAGGGGTATATTAAAATCCTCTGATTTTCTGAGAGAGTCTAAACTCTTCGTTTTGGGTTGTCTTTCGTCATGCTCTAGAGAAAGTCTGCTTGAACCTCGGAACGTATCTCAACCGTTATAATCTAGTTTTCGTTTAATCCTAAAGTGTGATATACATATGAATAGCTGGACTGAGCAGCAGGCACGTCTGATTTCTTATCACATTAGACCTGTATCTTATTTGCCAATGCACTGCAACTATTCGAGGTTCTCAACACAGGACTTCTGTTCACTTCCGGTTTTTACCATGTTTAACCGTTGTTGGTTTCGTTTCTGATACCAGTGGCCTACTTGAAGAAAGAGAAGGGCCATCTATTATGTCAACATTTTTCACAATCTCGGTTGTTCCAGCCAGCTTAGATGTTAGTTCGCCCTCCACCTTATTCAAGATTAGGCTCTCCATTGCCAAAGTCAGGGTGCAGTCATCATTCACCAGTAATATTTTCCACTGACACTCTGGCTTCCAGCCTGAGTCATTGGGGTTGGTGAGAACTGGGGCTGCACATCCGATCGTCAGAACGCCGATGAGTCAGTGGCTAACTAAGCATCGAGTCAAATTGTTAAAATTTTCAACCAACGTAAAGTTAGCGGGTAAAAAACAAGCACTAATGGCCATTTTCTCAAGTACCTTTTCAAATTTATCTGTCCTTCAAATACACTTTTTAAGAACTAAATTTGTGTTTAAAGGGCAGATAAATTTTGAAAGTTATTTTAGAACACGGGCCGAAGTATAATGTTTTGAAAAGATGACTTATAAGATGATTTTTTAATGCTTTGGGTGCCTGGAAACCTCCCATATATAAGATGAATCCAAGGATTTCAACAAACTATAAGCTTTGCTAAGGACAACTTTCAATTGAGTCCGTTCAGTCATTAATGATGTTGTTACCAGATACATTGTTTTGACATTTTACGTCTTTGCCACTTTACTATCTAAGCATTTATGTATGATTGATAAGTTGATACGTATGCACATATGCCTTTTCTTAAAAGCCCGCATAACTCTGTTAGATATACGTAAAAAAACGTCTGATTATTTAGCTGCAATTTTATCAGTTTTCGTCAGCTTTTGTCAGCAAATAAATCCGTATGCCTTTGAATTGCATGCTGATTGCAATCGTCTGTGTCAAGAAAAAAACATCACTTGTACTATAACTGGAATTCAATTTTTAAGTATAAACCACAATCAATGTCAGCATTACCACAAATGAGCGCTTTTGACAACTCTTGACACACACCTCTGCTCATTTAGTGCACATTTGGGGCTTCTCAACAACACAGCCACACAAAAAACACACACGCTAACGCCCTAACACTTCAGCCACTTGACTTTTAAGAGGGAGAATATGTGGAAAGCAATTGCTGTAAAAAATATATTTTGGAGTCCTCACCACCACTAATGCACTGGTTGCGAAGTTACAAAAGATCTCTTTTTCTCCCAATTTTTAATCAACGGGGCTTAGAATCGCGTAATAGACGAGTGAAAGGAAAGCAGTAAACTTTGTACGAGTGGGTATTCATATGAATACAAGGTACGTACATACATACATACATATGTACATATACATAAGTATGCATTTATGTAGGTATTTGCTCCAGACATTTGCCGGTGAGGCAAACTGAAATGCTTTTTTTTATTCATGTATGGATGTGCACTGTATGTACACACCAACTTATGTGTAAAAAAAATAGCACAGTGTCTATATCAACGCGAATATACACCTGTCGAGAAATTTAAAGGATTCAAAATTCTTTTAACCACTAAATTTTTCTTTGAATCTGCGAATAGCATGGTCCCCTAAACACCTAGTTCAGGAGTTTTGGTATAATAAGCGACTTCTGGCATGGTTTTTCCATGCATTTTTTTCCCTTCTCTATATAATTCTGACTGAGCTTAGTGGCACAACATACATAAAGGGTAGTGGCAGCTCTTTCCCGTTGGAAATTTTGGTATCATATCTCCGTAGAATGAAATGAATTATTTTATCCTTGCACAGCGACAACGATTTTGCTCGAAAAAGATATTATCTGACGAAGCGATTTTCATCTCGGCGGCTATGGTAACAAATAAAACTGTCACGTTTGGCGATCGTGGAGAAGCCAAAGCATCCTCACGGAGTGACAGTTTGGCCCATTTCTTTGAAAATGCTGTTCGAAATGCCATTTCGGTCGGCTACAGAGGCATTATAAACTTTTTTTTGTAGCCGGAAATTGAAGTCAAGAACCTGAACGACACGATCGATCTTTTGCGCGCCAACTTCGGTAGTCACGTTATCAGGCGTATCGGCGATTTTGTGGCGTTAAAATTTCTTTTGTAGGGTGTCATGAAGGACCGAAGTTATGCGAACAAACCATTAATAAGTCTTGGAAAATTGATCAAAATTAAAAAAACCCTGTGGCTTAACAGCACTTTTCTGCAAAAATGGTTGAGAAGTAAGATAATAACAGGCAACACATGACAAAGAGGTAGTCAAAAAGAGGAACAAATATATTACTTACGTGACATGAAAATGCAGTCATAATGCGATGTTTTAATTGAAAGATACAAATCTAAGCTACTTTAAATTATTCCAAATTCTAGGAATATCAAACACCTTAGTTGCCAAAATCACGAAAAGCTGAGAAAAACTCCGCATTCAAAGTCTTTCTGGCCGGTGGTCGTCGGCAGGCGGTCAAAGAGAGTTCTGCAACTTGATAAGGTGTATTGATTGAACACTGTCTATACGTGCCCATGCCGTGCGACTTAATATCGTCACGGACTGCTACTGGCGGATTTGTTTGGAGCACTTCTCTCTCATCTACATTGCTTTCACTAGACTAAGTTCGACTCCGAATGATCTCTCTAGAGTAAGCATCAGCTGTCTGCGGAACCTTATTTTGTACACCCAACACTTTTCCTAACTTCACACGGATTACCTGCAGGTATCGGTTGAAGAATCTTTGTTGTGATAAAACAGTAGGCAACGCAAGAATTTATCGGCCATTACAGTTTGGACAATTTATGAGCTTAGACCGAACTCGACTTTTAGAGTTGTTGACTTAATATCCGAATGCGTTCTGCTAGGCAGATACTTGACGGTCGCTTTGAAACGCTTGTAAGCAAGTCTAACACTAGGTTTAATACTCTTAATTCTCATATGTCAACGGTGACCTATCTCTATAGCAACAATGTCAGCTTTAATGATTTGATTAAATTTTATTATCTACCATTTTCAGTTTCCACAATAATAATTTTTTTTCTGCAGGGTAGGTATATTGCAATTTGAAAGCGATTTCATGCCACAACTCATGAGTTAGCATAAATAATTTCCACTTGCTCGTTGTCGAGACAATTCAGATATTTTTGCGCCTTTCAATGGCTTCCTACTTGGAGTTTCTAGGCAGTTGCTGCCAAACAAATGCTACGTGTTTTCACATCTACGTTGAAATACGTATGTACGTCACAATTTACTTACATACATATACATATACATGTATTAACTCTCACATACTCGTACCACTGCTTACTCGCATTAACACTCCACTGGCATCACTCATTTTCCAGATTTTTCCGCTATAGACAAATTAGGCCCTTGTGGCATCTTTTGTTTACCTTTTTAAACACGAGTATATGTATGAAAGTAATATACGTACATACATATATACATATGTACATATGTGCGTATACATATGCAATCTTGTAAGTGCTGTTTTCTATGCCACGTAAGTTAAGCTGTGTTGGTATGAAGTTTCATTTTTTGTTTCACGTTTAATTTAAGTCTGTACATTGCTGCAGCTTATCCTCATAGTATTTGCTGTTATTTGTGTATTATTTGTTGTTGCTGCTGTCGGTACTTTAGGGATACGCAGTCGGAAACATCCATGTAATTTGCTCTCTACAAATACACACATGCGACTTTGTGAAAGTAAATAAATGTGTCTGTGGATTTGTAGCTCATTAGCCTTTTGGATTTTGAGGTTTCCAATATTTGCATTAGGTCCACTTCAGAAGTGTGCGCCATCTTAACACATCCCTTAATTTCTGCAACATACACAAGATTTAAATGTTTTCTAGCATTACGTGATATGGATTGATGGACATGTTTAAAAATTAGTGGTGACATACATATGTACGCACATTAGAGTGGCCATAGCGTCATACGAAAAAATTTTTAAGACGTGAGCTTAAAAGTTTTCGGGCGGAAAAATATTAGATTAGTAATGAAAATAAGCATCAAATTCTTTAGAACGCGATTCGTGAATTTCGAGTGGCTCCGGATGGACTAAACATACTACTTTTGAATTAAGAAAAATTACCAAAGTTTTTAAAATTTTCACATTTTGAGACATTTCTTGTATGATTCCATAAGTAAATAAATTAATTTGATTTAATTATCAAGACCTTTAATGGCAATGGTACAACTGTTGGTGGTCTACATATATACTTATGTGATGCTTCTGCAATATTTATTTCGCAAGTTTTGGCTCATAAGAAACTTTTCGGAAAAAAAAATTGTTTGGCCTTATTTTGCAAAACTCTTTAAATATTCAACAGCTACTAAAAAGTTTTTATTTTTTTTTATTATAAAATTTTAAGACTTTAGAAAAACAAATGTTGCTCTAATTTTGCAGAACTTTCTTCCTTTTCAAAAACTTTAAAACAGTCTTTTTCAAACAAATTTTTGCAACTTTTGGGAGGAAAAATATTTTTTTTGCAGAACTCTACATATAACTATTGAACACCTAGTTATCACTGTTTTTGTTTTATAAATTTTTTCAATCATTAAATTTTTCGATTTTTGGAAAAAAATTTTGCCCGCTAATTTAGCAGAACTTTTTTTCCTTTTCAAGATCTCTTTAACTGTTAAACAGCTACTAACAAGAGTTTTTATTTAATTTTTATTCAACCAGAAAATTTTTAAATTTTTGGATTTTGTTTTTTTGTCTAATCTTGCAGAACTTTTTTGCTTTTTCAAAAACTTTAGTAAAAGCAGTTTGTATTTTTTTTTTGTCGGAGAAAATTTTTACGACTTTTTGAAAATTTTTTTATATTTTTTGCCGAATTCTAAAAGTAGTGAAACTATTTATTTTTTGGATCATTCAATTTTTCGATTTTTGGAAGAATTTTTTTTTGCTTTTTGGTGGAAACTATGTATAATTTTATACAAATTTTAAATTTGAAAAAACAAAAATATTGCGTTTTTTAAACAAGGAAGCTTTTTGGTTTTTGTCGCAAATGGCTTATTTCGATAGCTTATTTTCTATACTTTCCAACGATATATAATTTGTATTGGGCGTGGGAAAAGGACAACAAGTTTTTCATAATAGAACGCACTCGGGTCCGCCTTCCGGTTTTTCCGACAAGAATATAAGTTTACAGAAATGAAAGAATGGTCCGCCCTTACGAAAGTTTTATATGCATTCTAATGAAACTTTTTTCGCTGAATCCGAATCCGAAATCAAAATTTAAGAGAGTAGACTTTTTTTTAAATACAGAGGAATTTCGGGTTTTAGAGATCTGAGAATAAGGCACTCACTTAATTAAAGTTTTCTTTGCATGTACTTGGCCAATCCTAAATTTCTAATTATTTTGGTATAGGCTAAATTTCCTATCGTCTGCGCAATAGAAACTTAGGAGCTATACAGGATTCCGTTGATTTTAAAACCCCTTTTGATGTTACGAAGAGAAGCTGTTTGTATGATGCCGCGTCTTATTTTGGAATCCGTGCAAAACAAATGCGGCTCCCTCCTCTCAGAGTCATTGGAGACAAAACGAGGGTTTTAGAAAAGCGATCTGTTCTCGCACGACTTCTTAAATTGAGCTCGATACATAAATACTCGTAACATGAGTAATACCTACCTCCTCTACTCCACTAACTCGATCCCACCTCTAAGCCTGTTCTTCTGCTTGTCCTCGGCTAAACAGTAGGTAACCAACTGGAAAATTGTGTATTTCTTATTCGAGGCTGACAAACAAGCCAAATATCGCTGCATTCTGATCTCCCGGCTACATACATAAGGATCTTTCCATCTCAAATCACCCAGGCCGAGGGAAAGTAAATTTAAGTTTGCGATAAAACTCACAAGGATTGTTCCTTGAACAATTTAGGGAGACATATATTTTTTATTTTTGTTCAGAAATTCGAATTTTTCGAATAATTATTCTTTTTTTGAGTACGAAGGCTTCTTTTTTCCTCCCTTAATAGCAACTTTTGATGAAATCGCTTATAACCGCAAAAAAGCAAGCTTTTTTTTCAATTACAGATATTGATCTACTGAATCGATCTAGTGAACTAAACATCATTAATTGTTTATTAATAATTAATTATTGTTAATAAACAAATTTTTTTTTTCAAATTGATCTTTTTACGCACATCAAAATTCCCAATAAAAAAAAATATTTTTAACTTTTTTTCTTGAAAAATTTTTCACATACAAATTTTTTGTAACAAAAAAATAGTTTTTGAAAATATGCCATTTCAAAAAAAATTAAAAAAGTCACAATGGTAGCTCTGAGTATTGCGCAATATTTAATATATAATTATATGCTAAAAAAAGTTTAAAAAATTTTTAAATTCGTGATGTACTCATTTTACTAAACTTCGGTGTAAAAAAAAATCAGAACTCAAATTTAGTGTAGAGTGCACCCCAAAACACTATACTTAAATAATGTGAAATACTCAGAGCTATCATTGTAATTTTTTTTTAAATTTTTTTGAGATGGCATATTTTCAAAAACTATTTTTTTGTTTTAAAAAAATTTGTGTGTGGAAAATTTTTAAAAAAAAAACATAAAAAAATATTTCTTTTCATAGGGAATTTTGATGTGTGTATGTGTGATTTTTTCGCTAAAACGTTTTAAATGCGTATGCATGTTAATTTAAGCAAATTTTGATCATTGCTTGGGGAAATCTTCGGTAGATTGGGCAAATCGGTCGTTATTACGACCTTCTTCCTAATTGGAACCCAATTGGTCCAAACCTAGGGCCCAATTGGGGAAAAATTTGGCTCTGATCGGGCAACCTCAAAAAACTTCCAGCAAGGAAACTTTATCATAATGGGCAACAATTTTTGTGCCCTCAATTGGCACGAAAATCTGTTAGCATCATAAAAGTGCATTTTCAGAGAAAAAATCATAACTCTAAAACGACAAATTTTAGCATATTGATACTCCTACTGAAAATAGTTTATACTATTTCCTAATAGAGAAAAGAATTTGAAACAAAAAAATGTAACAATTTGAAAAAATCAATTTGAAAAAAGAAAAAAAAATTGTTTATTAACAATAATTAATTATTAATAAACAATTAAACAATGTTTAGTTCACTATATCGATTCAGTAGATCAATATCTGTAATTGAAAGAATAGCGTTAAAATCCTAGCTTTTTGGCGGCAGTTATAAGCGATTTCATCAAAAGTTGCTAGTAAGAGAGGAAAAAAGAAGCGTTCGTACTCAAAAAAAAAAAATCATTATTCGAAAAATTCGAATTTCTGAGCAAAAAAAAAAAATACGCGTCTCCTTAAATTGTTCAAGGAACAATCCCTGTGAGTTTTATCGCAAACTTAAATTCACTTTCCCTCGGCCTGGGTTATTTGAGATGGAAAGACCCATAAGTATGTAGATATCTATGTGTGTAAATTCCTACGCGCCTTATACATATGTGTATGTACAGCTCAAATTTTGTTTAAATTCAAATAATTCAAATGAAATCACAAAAGCTACCAAAAGCTGACTTTGAGCTGATCGCATTAACTATTTTCAGCATTAGCATTTAGAATTAGTCAGCTTTCGCATTGCTAAACGCGCAATTCAGCATAAAAAAATTGTATTCTCTAAGGAAGTATTTTCGTTTCATGCTTACAACATCGAATTCGTACATTAATTAACACTAACGAGATGACCTACAAATTAAGCCTTTCATGTGGAGAAAAGGTAAAAGTAACGCAATCCGTTAGATTGTGAATAGCGTGGCAGGCATAGCAGACAAACTGATTGCATTCAAAGAGGTTAATTAGATGAAAGAGTAAACTGGAGGTCCATAATCTTATGAAAGCATGCAACCCAGCCGGCAAAATACCCGGAAAATTATCCGAAACAACTTTAGCTCGATGCATGTTTGTCAACAAAATTCCTTTTTTAGAAAAAGTTTGGCTACACATTTCACATTTAAGTATAAGTATATACGTTTCATCGTTATTGTGGCAGTTTAATGCACAAACGAAAAACATTTTCTGAGCAAATTTCCTGATTTTACACTTAAGCTAGTTTCTAGAGAGAGCACTGGGTCCGTTCTGTTGGGGGCCCAGTCAGCATTGCTTCTTTTTCTGACCGTTAAATCAGCCACGGAACTAATGCCACCTTTTATCTCTTTATAGGGACTGAGCTATTCGCTTTTGTTCGAGCATGTTCTATGTCCCCTTTAAACTCGACATTTGAACAGCTGCGATTCGAACCGGTACTTTACCATAAGTAGGGGTTTATATTTAGTAGAAAAAATACGAATTATACTTTTCTTGAATTATCTTCGTGATATTGTTTTGCAGCAGTTACCATAGTTCCACATAAACGCTTTTACAGAAAAAGGCCTTTCCACTTGCTTGCGAATCATTGCAAATTTAGGATAATAAGGATGCTAAACTTTGCCTTTAAATAGCGGAATAAGAGGTACGTAGGACACAGCTTTATAACCGAAATTTTGTAGCCAAGGATCCAAGGAGCGACTAGGCGCGACAATTAAACAAAGTTAGTACTATTTGAAATTTTTGCTAAAAATAAATCGTCACCTAAGGGTGCAAAAAGGCGCCAAGCCCATTTTTTTAAATTGTACAGGTGGGATGAAAAATCTATCACCTGCCATTCTGCAACAAAAACTAAATTTTGAAAAAAGTTGACTTGGCACCTTCTCACAAATATCTCAATATGCATTATTTCAATTGATTCTAAAGAATATACTACTATACAAAACAAATCATGAAAGCATAACTCAAAGTTATAGAAAATGCTTTATTCTTTCATATTGAATTTTTTTTTAAGATTGCAAGTGCAGCTATTGAAAGCGCAGAGAAAAAATTTCATGATAATGGCTAGGTTCTATATGAAGTATGTCAAAGTTCAAGTAGCGGTGACGACTTTTATGACTACAGCTGATAGGTGGGTTATATAAAGACACTTTATCGAAGTTCATACTAAGAATACTCCTCTCTGCGATGTCTCAAGCTTCATAAGCGAACACTCTCTCGAGGTAATCAACACTTGTCTTCAAACCTTCGGTACTTCCCCAAACTTTATAGAACACTTTTCAGGTTATTTTGCTCATCCAGCATTTCAAGTTTTTCGGACTCACATATCACAGTCTCTCTTTCTATTATAGAAAATAAAGCAATGCAATTAATAAACATAGAAGAAGAGATTGCGGTTATTTCTACATACTTAAAAACAAAAAAAAACACACACAATTGACACTCTTGCAGCAAAGGTGCAATTTTTTTTTCTCTGCAGCGACACTTAGTGAGAAAATACAGCGGCATATTTTTCAAATCTCAACCGATTCCTATAATTATTTATCGGTCATTATTAATTTTATTTTTAGGAGGTGCTACGGCTTTTTTGAACAGTCGTAAAAAAAATCTCACATTTACTGTAGTTGGCCTTAGATGTAGTAGAATATATCGGTACATGAGTGGAAGATCGACCTATCTCGGCAGCCAGTTCGAAAACGCCTTGTCTTAGAAAACTTCTCAAGAACGCCCTACTTCAGAATTTGATGGAAGAACGCCCTATCTCAGCTGCTGATTCAAAAACGCCCTATCTCAGCACATTTTCATTGTATTTTCAACTGAGATAGGGCGTTTTTGAACCGAATTTTGAGATAGGGTGTTTTTCAATAAAATTCTGAAACAGGGCGTTCTTTAATCAAATCCTGAAGTCGGGCGATCTTTCATTCTAGAGTTTTTGTAGGAAATTGAATGTCCTACAAGTTTGTCATTTATATTTTTTCTGTCGCGCTTGTTATTTACGAGATGGGGGCAAAAAACGAGAATTTCATGAAAAAAGTTTTATCCATAAATTATTAATTGGTATTTTTAATCATGAAATATATCTGGAACAAACAATATTTCAGTTCAGAAATATTTATATATCGTATTATGTTTGACTTTCAGTTTATATTTTCACATATACTTTTAATATTATACCTTTGACACACAGTCACACAGTGATCAGTGTCAGACCAAAGGCTCTACACAAAGTGCCTTGTAAAACTTTTCATTGTTTTAAAAACTCATCTTGTAGACTGCCATATAATCCTTATAAATCAACCAATATAAAATTTATAAACTAATAATAGAGCAACAGTTTGGAAGAAGCCCTACCTTCTGGGGCCCTTTTGGTCTCATACAAGGTTTATGGACTATTTTTTAAGAGCTCAATAGCAGAGTATTTGCTTTTCAGTTTTGCGCTAATAAACTATAATAAATCTTTTAGAAAATTGTTTGTGTTATCTGGGATGTATTAGTAACAAGAAGAAAAATACCTTTCCAAAAGTTTTAATAAAACAAATTACGATACGTACATACACATGTATGGTGGAAAATGCAAATGAAATTTTCTCTCAGGTAAATTTTAAATTTATTAAAAGGATGAGAAAGTTTCCTACAAGTACCGAGTATTTTGAGTTGGTAGTTCTTCAGGGCTTTAAAAAAAACAATATAGTATATAAATATTCATGCTATATGTCAAGGAGTGCTTTGGAGTCTATTTTATATTATTTTTACATTATATACATATGTGTTTTATATGCAATTTTTGACTATATAAACATGTATTGAACATTTAATTACAAATTCATATCTATCGCCTCGTTGGTATATATATGTACATATATGTAAGCATAAAACAGTTGATTTTATTGCTCAACAACTTAAATAAACAACCATTTCTCCGATTTTTTCCTTCGCCACACCCACCACACCGACTCCTTCCGACCACCAACAGTACCACCAAAATTGAGTCCTTTTCAGACATCTATTCTACAGCTGAATATGGGTGATCGGGCATCACTAACCTGCTCGGTGGTGAAGGGTGACTTACCACTAACCATAACCTGGCGTAAAGACAACAGGCCCATCGATCCGACACAGCATATGTCCGTAAAGCAGGTGGATCAGTATAATAGCATATTGGTAATAGAAAATCTTGGCTCCGACCATACAGGCAACTATTCGTGCGTGGTGCGAAATTCTGCGGCGGAGGTGGAGAATTCGCAGTCGTTGCTGGTTAATGGTAAACACATGGATTAGCGATGTAAAGCGTGCAAAGTGACGCTGTCTAAAAAATCTGTAGATTTTTAATTTATTTTATTTTTGTTTGGTTCTTTTGGCAATTGTAATATTTTTACACCATTTTTGTTGTACAATTGTTTTTGATTTTCACAACGTTTGTTGTAATTGTACAGCGTATATATAAACAAACGTATATGTATGTATTTATGTACGGATATAATAATATAGATATACATATATATATATACATATATTTTAAAGTAGTAGTTTTGAACGATTTTTGATTTTGCCCGTTTTGTATGTTTCCTTCTCTTAATATTAGGGAATGCATTTTGTGTAAAAACAGAAATTTGTATGTAATTTACAACAGAATTTGTTGAAGATTATTTTTTATGTTCATAGAATGCGTTTTATTCATTTACAAAGAACAAAAATACGAATAAGTTGGCTAAATATTTTTTATTCATTATAAAAATATGCAAGTATTTGTTAATGAAATTACCTGAAAAATGTTTGAAATTAAAAATTTTATTTCCTCTTTGGAATGCTTAAAAATTGTAGTGTTACTCATAGTAGAATCGAAAATACATATAATAAAATCATATAAAAACTGCGAAGGTTTAATTTTACATATTTTTGAAAAATAAAATAAAAAATTAAAGTAGAAAATAAGAAGCCATATAACATTTTCAGCTAAATAACGCATAAAAGCTACGCACTCGCAAGTGTCTACGAAAATCTCCAGCAATATCACTTCGTCTTCTTCAACGTCGTTGGTCCATCGTAATTCCACGCTGGTTCATTTTCACTTCCTTTCAGAAATGCTACTCTACGTTCCCCGTTCTTTGTCCATGTTAACGCCTATTTTGTACAATAAAAATATTATTTTGAATATTTAAATTTCATAATCGATATTCTTGTGTATTACTTACAGTCCCACCCATAATAGAACCGTTCGTGTTTCAAGATGGCCTTGCCGAGGGTATGCGCACGCGCACAGTATGCGGTGTATCGCGCGGTGATCCGCCGCTCAAATTGATCTGGCTCAAGGATGGCGAACCGTTGCCCGAATTATTGGGCGCCAATGTCACAATGCTCGATCAATATTCATCTTTGCTGAGCATACCTTCGCTGTCGGCTACGCATACCGGCGAATATACGTGTGTGGCAAAAAATCCGGCTGCGGAAATCAAATACACTGCCGTATTGCAGGTCAAAGGTATAGTATGAAGGTGCTCTCCGCTTGAACATAACAAACAGCAGCAATTTGATTATGCTTGTTTAAGAGAAATAAGGATTTTGTTTTAAAAAAGTTTCACACAAAATTAAGTATTATACATTTCTACAGATCCTTAGTACAAACATTAAGTGATTCAAATGTATGTCCCTAGAAGCACAAACAAATAAAAACAAGGTTAAAAATATTAAAACAGTATATAAAAAAATTCATCAAAAAAGATACCGAAAAATATTGTATGCGAACGTGAGCGATTCGTTTAAAAATCAACATCTATATATATACATTAGTTTCATCTGCCTGAAACCGGTCTTACATTGGCGCATATGCTCAATACCTCCAAATCCGTAAAATGCTAGCCTCATTTTCTTTTCACGGAAAAGGAAGAATGGACAGAGTACTCAAACGATTTCTGCGCGTAGTCAAGATAAACTTCTATAAAAAAGGCAATTAAATGCGGGTAGTCTTGGTGCCAACCTTTCAAGAAACACACACCCAAATAAAGCTAGACAAAAGACCAGGGCCCGATCTGGACTTGAAAAAATTCATGGACAGAAACTCGGGCATCAAACCCCAGCCGGCCATTTCGATGGGTTAAGTCATTGCCTAAGCCTTTCTATCCATAAGTGAGCCTGCCTGGTAGAAAACGCTCGAGGTTCTACTAAGTATACCTTCTCCGCATATTTGCAACAAGACTCATCTCAGTTGAAAACACAAAAGCGACAAAGCTGATACGCCCTTCGCTCTCCACTTTGCTATCGTAGTGCCAGTTTTGTGTATGAGTGATGTCCGTAGGTTAAAGTTAAATACAGTTTTGATTTGGAAGCGGAACGAGCTGAAACATGAAAGGAAAGTTCTGTATGGCATATTGGCGTGATGGCTCCAAAACTGACCATGACATGCGCGCATAGGATCATGGCTCAAAAAAAGCTGCGGAGTCTTACGTCAGAGAACTACATACATTTGGGGCAATGAGGTAACGAAAAAATCGAATAAATATTCATATTTACCTACACTCAAACAGAAGGGCGGCACCCCTCACCTCTAAAGCTAATAAAGTTGCCAGCAAACCGTTGTAGGACAGTCTTCAACTGTCAACAGGCATCGTTTATGAATTAGGATATAGCTCATTTAAGTCCCAGGTGGACATAGGTGAACAATTTACTGGAAGGTATGTACTAGGGATGTTAATTTTTCCGCTTTTTGCGATCCCGGGATTTTCGAAATGTGGTTATCACAATCCCGGGATTCCGGGATTAGTCCCAGGATTTAGATATTCATTACTTTTCTACAACTTAAATCAAAAAAATTGCTTCTATCTCTCCTACCATAAAATAAATAATAAATAACCTACTTTTTTATTTAAAGCGGCGTTTTTATTTTTTCTCTCTGACGTCAGGATTTATTTTAAAGGACTTTGTAATTTAAAGATATGATTAATTCCAAAAATTATTTCAAAAATTCAAAGCAATGTAGAATAAAAATATGGGTACCAGGGTGAAATTTCTTTAGAATTTAAAGAATTAAAATTTTTTGGATTCACAGGAACGAATAGGTAATTTTTTAAGCTTATAAAGTTAGCAAATATTGCGCAAATATTGCGAATATTCAAGGATACAATTTTTAAAGGACATTTTCAATACAATGTACCAAAAAATTTAGTCTGATTAAATTCTACCGAATTCCCCCTTTAATTTGATAACCATCCTTCTCCTCTAAGCAAATTTCACTGAATTTTTTAAATCATTTTTCGATTACTGACGTCTGAGTGAAAAACTGAGAAAGCAATTTTACTATATTTGGCTCATGGTTTCGCGAATGTATTGATTTTTGTGTATAAAATTTACTATCGCACAGTGTTATATGTATAATGAGCTAGACAATATAGCCAATACTGGTCAAGGAAATAAAGTTTCTATTATTGCCATCAGTACAAATTGCAAATCCCGAAAATCCCGGGATTATTTGCCAAGAATCCCGGGATTTTTGGGAGCTAAAAAAGGCCGGGATCCCGGGATTAACATTACTAGTATGTACCCTGGTCAGAATAAGAGCAGCCCAGAGATTTATAGGACGTACCCTTTATAAGCTAGATTCACACATAGCTGATAAGAGAGAGAGAGGGACCAAAACACTCATTCCATTAATATCCGACATTTCTAAGAGCACCTTACCCGAATGCACGTGATAATCCTGGTATGTGTAACTTTCTTCCTCGAGTATAAATTACAAAATCTAATATTTGGTCAAAACAAGGTTGGTAAAAACCTGTTTTGCAAATAAATTTAATTAAATATCTACTATCGGCTCTTTAAGACTGTTTTTTTTTTATCCAATGTAGTTATAACCAGTAATCTTTAAGCAAAAAAAAACAAAACCGACTACAATTCCTATATAAAAATTTAAGAGTACTGTTAATTTCTTCATGACTTCTGACGTACCACCTTTCCTTTAACAAAAATAATCATAAAAATCGGTTAACGTAGTCCTAAATTATGCGGCAACATACATAAAAAAAAATATTCCGGCGAAGTGATAACCTCCTCCTTTTTTTGAAGTTAAAAATATGAAGGTTAAAAATATGAAATAAGTGGAAAAATATGAAATTGTCCCAAAAAAAGATTTGGAATCTAAACAAATTGGGTATCTTGAATTTTACTCTACCTGTTAGACCCATAACGTATACAACCATAGATGGAGATAACATTTAAATACTTTCTCGTTGTGATTCTGTAAAAAATTTGTTAGTCTAGACAAATCAAACTTTTCTGCTTATACCACAGAAACATCCAGAATCTTTGCACACTTGTTATAAATATGTCTGTCTATTATATATACCGCCACCTCACTCGACAAAACTAGGACTAGTGCTTAATGAAATGCACCTAATATGCAATGAAGACAATGCCAAGGGCACACTTTAGCACCTTCTGTGTCACTCTCCAACATTCTGAAGATCGCATTTGGTTAACTTTCTCCTTTTTTGAGGATACAGCTGACCTAAAGGACAACAAAATAACGTACATTTGCACAACGGTGCATCACGAAGAGGAACTATATACGTTTGTATATAGCATCGTCATGCTTCGTTGCCAAGGGATTATTAGTCCTATATGATTAAAATTTTTTAAACTTTTTTAAAAAAATTCAGCAATTAACCCTTATTTTTTTATTGATATTTTTTTCAATCAAAAATTACGGTTAAATTTAGCTTTTATTTTCCCGTCAAAAATATAAGTTAAGTTTAACCTTAATTTTTTCGGTAAAAAATAAAATTTTAAATTTTAAATTATACGTAATAAAACATTTTTAACTTAAATGGTTATAATCAAGTAAATAAGCAATAAAGTTCTAACTTTTATATTTTATCGAAAAACCTAAGGTCATATTTAAAATTTTTTCTTTGACTGAAAAAATAAAATATAAATTTTAACTTTGAAATTTCACTTTTATTTTTTACTGAACAAATAAAAATCAACTTAGAACTTTTAAATTTGGGTAAAAAATAAAAGTCAAATTTTTACTACATTACTACAAGAATAACCTTAATGGGCATTTCAAAGATGAAGGGTCGAAAGAAAATATTTAACCTACATCTAATATCTTTTTTGATGAATTTTCTTAAATTATAAATTCAACAAAAGCCATAACTTAAATGTCAGCACACATACATACTTATTATCAGAAAGACACACATATTTAACACAGCCTTTTACCACAAAAATACATCTAATCACCTACATATATATTTATGTATGTATCTATGTATATCTAAGCACACATTAGCACACCTATCAAAAGTAGGAGACAATTAAAAATGTAACTAAAATTTAATAAAGTTACCACAAAAAATAATTCAAATAATCTTTTTACTTTCATAATTTTTAAGTACTACTTCTTTTTGAGTTGAGTACTAAAATCGCTTCTTAAACTTTGAGTTGTTACTTTTATAAAAATACAAAAAATTTTACAAATAGGTTTCTTAGATAAATAAAGAACAAATGGATAAAACATGTTAGGTAATAAATTCGTAAAAATTTAAGAATATACAACCAACAATTTATAAGTACATACGAAACTGAAATTTCAAAACCCCTTTGACATCCCCCTTAACCAATATCCATCCTCAAGTCGCTTTGGCACGCTGTGGGTTTTTGTACGGCAGATCACCAGGTAACCTAACTGTTGCACTGCTTCAAATGCTTCTTACATTTTTATTTCAAACTGCTATTTATTTTAATATGCCATTAATATAGATATTTTGTACTAGTGTATGTTGTTGCGATTAATATAAATATGCAATAAAAAAAAACAGATTAGGGTTTGCATATTTACGATAAAAAAAAGTATCGCATCACGGCTTCGCATATCCTTTGAGCATATCTAATATTTCAATCGCAACCACAGGCACATAAAGCTTTGCTTCATTTTAATACAGCAAAAAAAAAACAAGAAAGCCAACACGGACTAACAACCGCTTACGATCGATGTAGCATTTTCGTCGTTCAACTCCGTGGAGCTTTTTGTGAGTTAAACGGCTGAACCTGCACACCTGCTGTACCTCTGTACCTGCTATACGCTCCTCTGTACTGCTTATAAGGCTCTCTCTGCATACTTGTGCTGCATACATACATCTGCAAACAACTATCTGCTTACGCTTTAAATCCACGAAAACAAAAAATTATAAAAAAAATTCGCATATCTTTTTAAGCCCCGCTTTTTTTTTGGTAGTGTGCGAGAACTGTCATGTGGCCATCGCGCTCATCCTACGCTGTGTATTATTTATATATTTTTTTATATTTTTACTATGTGTATGGCTGTCATGCTGTGGTGGGATAGAACGAGAAATAAAATTTTTAAGCTTACTAACAACTTCGACATACATATATCCTGCTTAAATTTCGCGCTCAACTAACCGGCATTTGTTGCGCTGTATTTATGATTTAAAGCTTCGCAGTATTTGTAAACTTATTATTCATACATTTGTACATATGTATGTATGTTAAGCTGAATTTGTGCATTCGTTTTACTATTTTTTGCTTTTGTATGCCCCGCTCACCTAAGTAGTTTGGTTTGTTCGCCACTTTTTCATACGAAATTAATATTTTTTTCTGCATGCAATAAATATTTTTACTAACTATATATTTATTTTAACTATAGGAAAGATGAGACCAATTGCCTACAAATAGCAACCAGGAGGCTAATTGCCTTGTAACTAGACCAAAAATGGTCGAAGTGTAATGCTGAGTAGGGCAACTGCATTGTGGACATTGGGGAGAACAACAAAGTACCATATCTCGGCAAATTTCTTTTTAAATAAAATGGTTGAAATCAGAAATATTTTAAAATGTTGATTAGTGATAAAATAATTTAATTTTTTTTTTTCGAAAATTTTTCTCTTTGACGGTAAAATATGTTTTTTCGACATATGCTATTTTGTTTGTCTCTGAAAGTGGTGATAGTCATTTTTATAGGTTAGGCCATTTAATCGAGTAATATTAAATTGAAGATTTTAGCTGGTATCCGTTTTTAAGCGATAAACCTGCATAAAGACTTAAAAATAGCTCTTCGGTTCTTGCACAATTTGCTGCTACTTTTCTAGTCTCGGCTTGGTCGAGACATCAAATAATAATCAAAATTTTTAACTATAACTATACCTAAGATGAATAGTTATTCACTTTGCGACGTAACTAAGTTATACTACAAGACAATTTGAGAAGTCAGTGGCTTTTCTGAAGACAATTGGTCCCATTCCCGACGAAGCGATTGCTTCAGTACCTCCAAACTTTTTTGGTGCTTAGCGTAAGCTCTGGCCGCCAAAATCGACTGCACAATGTAGTTCATTGGGTTAAGAGCATTTCACAGATGGGATGAGTTTTGTTGAAACGTCTATTACATATCACCGAAGTTCTGTTGTGCCCTCGGAGGCCCCACGGACTTGAGAATGTCGCAGCGGTACACCTCTTGGTTGATTTTTACTAAACATACCCTTTTTCCAAATTTGTTGATTCCTTCCAAAGAGTGGAGTTGGAGCAATCGCGGCACCCAACGCTTTTTTATATCCTCTCAGTTGATGTTCCTATAGCCTCAGCCACCTTATACGCTTTCATTATACGATTGTCCAATACCATTACATGAATTTTATCGACGATGTGACGACCTCTTTGGGTTATCCCAACGATCCGCGTCACTTGTGCTGATACGACCACAACGAAACTCAGTAAGCCACTTCTTAACCATTGAAATTTATGGTGCATAACTGTCATAGCAAAATCAAACCTTTCCTAGGTTTCGGTAATGGATTTTTTACGCCAAAAATAACCCCTCACTTACTGTAAGATATTTATCCCCCTTTTCCGATTGTACAATGAAGTATTTTCCTTCAACTAAACTGCACACAAATGTGCAGTGAGGGAATTTCGTATTCTATCCATGCATAGCACATGTTTGTGAGCGAGAATTTACAAACAGACGCATATGCGGTTAGGGTCTGCATTTACCCTACAGTGGGACAAATTTAGATTCAGGGTCTGATTGGAGCGAAGACATCCTGTTTGTACTTTGCAAATGCATATGAATATCATCAGTAGCCAAGAACTGTCTGCCTAGTGAGAAAGTCTTCGTCTGAATAGTGCAGGATAGTGGCATATGGGGGCAATAGTGTTGTTTCCTCTTCTTCCTCGTCTTGCCGACTTTTATATAAGTCATGAGATCCTACGCCCAGATGTTGAGCATGCCTACCGAACGAAATGATTCAGACATGTCGTTTAAAGATATGCTGCATTTCATGGCTACCTCGTACATTGTCGACTATTTTGTTGCCTGGCTATCACACACGTACACGTGACTATCAGATAAAGATGCAGGGATGGTTTCTCCAGGGATAGTAGTCCAGAGTTCTGGCTTTAATTTAAGCATAAGTGAAAGGCCTGTCACCTTTTGTCTCTTTGTTAGAGCTTTTTAAATATTGCAAAAAAGCGATTTTTTGACACTTTGACCTCGTGCTGATGGAAACTTTATACTTACAGATTCGTGATCAGCATAAAAAAGTTCACCAAAACCAGTTTTAACATTTGGCGCACCAATTTTTTCCCATTTTTTTTGCCTGTTCTGAACTGTACTGAACTGAACTGAATATTCAAATATTTTCCTACAAACTCGTATTAATATTCTTAAAAAAAAAAAATTGTTTGTTAATTATGCTCACTTTCTAAACTTCAATTGTAAATGGTTTATAAATCCTTGCATGCTCGGCATTATGTAGTAATTTTAATATACATAAACGATTGCTGCTTGCTTAATAAGAAATGCTTCTTAAAAACTTGAGTTTGCTTTAATATAATTTGTATGTATGTATATGCAGCAGATTTGCGTGCTTTGCCTTAAATGCTTTTAGAAGAAATTTTTTAATTTATTTTTAATTTTGTAATTTAACTTATCCTACAAAACTACAGTCTAAAAATTAACTGATAAAGAATTTATATTTTGAAGGCTGTTGTGTGCAATGATTTTTTTTTTATTACCCCCGCGCAACTACTAAAGCTTTGTACACTACTTAGAAATTATGCTACAAGATGAAAATGTGAACACAAACTGCTTTACTCTATCCAACCCCCAAAAAGGCTTTTTTTTTAGTTTGTTGTATATTTTTATTTTGCCTGTCATCGCTATTGAAATTTCGTTTGTTATTCTAGCCAAATCGGAGATCATTTCCCAAAATTTGTTAAAAAGTTTATTTCTATTACGATTTCGTTGTGCAATTGAACGCTTTTGTAGCCACGCAAAGCTGCTCGTACGTAACTAAATGCTTCAACTTTTATTTATATGGTCAAATAGTAACTAAATAAATTGAAAATGTTTTTTGCGCGTAAATACATATAGATTTTCCTTGCAATCAGTGTATGCGCTGCACTGGTCTTTTGGCAATCGAAGTAATATACGTATATGCTGTATGCAGTGATTGGGAGGCGAAAAAGCTGAGGCTATATCCTCACTGGCGAATCAAAAAAAAAAAAAATAAAAATTTTCTACTTTGTCAAACAGAACTCAGCCAATTATTGGTTTGTTATTTGAAGCATTTATTTGTACAAATTTAAGCTGAATATTTATGTATTTTTTATTTGCAGCGTTACGATGGTGATCAATTTAAAATTTTATTTAGTTTCCGTTTTCAAGCCCACCGTAAATCGCTTATTTAAAAATTACAAAAAATATATATTAATTCATACATATATTATTTTTGCATGTGTATAAAGAAAATTCCTGCTTATCCGTCCAATTCTGTAACACATTCAAAAGCCTGGGTTAGGTGAATTGTTAGTGTGTACGAAAAATTTATATAACTGATGTTAAACAATGCGAACAACGGTATTTATTAATTAAATGTAAGTTATACAATATTAGGGGTGAAAATCGATGAGTTTCATCCTTATAGTTATTAGCATTCATTTAAAAAGCCATGAATTTTTTTCTATGGATAAGATTTTGATATGATTGCAATTTAAATTTAAATTTTTCACAATATATGCAAACATTTTTTTCTAATATTTATCCGTAAATTTTTTATAAAAATATGCTTCATTCTATTGAATATAGTTCCTAAACTTTCATGCAAATTTTCAACTTTTTAATCAATTAGAATTTTTTTGAGTATGCAGAATGTACAAGTTTTAAGTGCTAGGAATTATCGTTAATTTGTGGCAATTTTTTTTCACGTAGTCTCTTCCATACAAAAAAAATTTTTAGAAAATACTTTATATGGAAAAAATGCAAAACACCTTCAACAAATGCGATTTTTGACTAACTCAGAACTTTCAGGTTATTATTAGAATTCAATGGGCTGTAAAACTGCATACTCGAAAAAATTTTAAAAAATCTTATTAAAAAGTTGAAAATTTGCATGAAAATTTACTAAATTTTTGGGACTTTTGCCCAGAGTTTAGGAATTATATTTTTATGTTTTTTATTGTAGAATGAACCATATTTTTATAAACAATTGGCGTAAAAATATTAGAAAAAAATATATGCATATATTGTGAAAAAATTATATGTGCCAATACTTTTTGCCGGCAGTGTAAACGAAATATGGCAAATGAAAGCTAACAAAATTCTCCACAAACCATGTATACTACATCCCTTTTCGATCGGCGTGATAGTTTCTTAGAAATTAATTAATCATTTCAGATGTTTTGTTTTATTGATGAAACAATTTGAGGAACCGTAAACAACAGATTTCTTTCCAACAGTTAAACTTGGCCAGATATTTTTAAGTCCAAAATAAAAGTATCTTCTTAATTATAAGCAAACCGCTTATCCAAATGAAAAAAGTTTGGTATCAAATGAAAGAGGGCTTAAATAAATAGCTTTAAAACTGAAATGTCTCAAGAGAAAAGCCACACATTGAAAAATATTTCAATAAAAAATGTTATTTTATTACCATAGAACAAAACTTGGGTCAGGTATATGTATTTCTTATGTATAGAATTATAAAAAAAATATATAAATAGAAGCGGTAACGTTCGTTCGCTATTTCTCATTTGATAACAAATTTGTTTAATTTGGATAAACGGTTTGTTTACTGTTGAAAAAAATAACCGTTATTTGCGGCCTCTGAAAATTAAAAAAAAAATCAAACTTTAACAGGGAAAAGTAAAAAAAGTAACGAATTCGGCTTAAATTTTTTTTTGTAATGTACCTACGGTTTATGGGGAAATTTCTTGGCTTTCATTTCCAAAATTTTGTATTAGGATTGTTCAATTGGCAAGCTGAATAACGATAAATTGAAAATACATACCTCGAAAACTTATCCATAGAAAAAAAATAACTCGAATTTTCGATCCAGTGCTATTATCGCACAAAGCATGTTCCAAATCTAGATGTAAATACATTGTTTTGCTCGCTCTGCTCTAACAGTCGCAATGGCCGAGTGGGCAAAGCCATCCGAGAGATCGACGTTCAAATCCTCCGGCAGAGGATTGGTTTCTTTTTTAATAAAAAAAAAGAAAAAGTTTTAATGAAATTTGGAATTTAATTGTTTTAAAAAGAAAAAAATATATACTTTTATTTAATTTTAGTTTTTGAATCTCATTTTAGGCTTTTTTCTGTTTTTCCTTTTTAAACTATTTTTCTTTTAACTTTAGTAATTTATTATTTATTGTCATTTTATTTATCTTTTTTTAACTTTTTGTTTTGTAGTTTTTATTATTTTAAAAAGCAAAAAAAAAATTTTGTGTCATTTAATGTATAAAAGTTTATTTTATTTATTTTTCTTTTTCTTAAATAATCTTTTTTTAATTTACGGTTCCTTTAATTTTAAGTATTATTTTAAAAATAAAAAAATTGTAAACTGATTTTAGTTCTTTTCTTTTTTTAATTTTTATACCCGAGCGCACTTGTGCACAAGGGTATATTAATTTTGTTCACATAACGGTTGTTTGTAACAGTCAAAACGAATCGAGATAGATATAGACAAATGTATACATAAATGTATACATAAATGATCAGGATGAAAAAAGAAATTGATTAAGCCATGTCTGTCTGTCCGTCCGTCTGTCCGTCCGTCCGTGTACACGATAACTCGAGCAAAAATTGAGATATCTCAACGAAATTTGGTATGTAGGTTTCCCTTAATCCAAGGTAGGTTGGTATTGAAAATGGGCGAAATCGGACTTAAACACGCCCACTTCCCATAAAACGGTAATTTCCAGAAATACGAAAACTGCGATATTTTAGTAACTACTGAAGATAATTCACTCAAAATTTATATTTACAATAATTTTTAGACGAAAAATAAGAATATTATAAATTTTTGGAAAATGGGCGTAGCCACGCCCACTTATGGTTACATGTGTATATCTTGGTAACCGCTGCACCAATTTCTTCCAAACTTGGCACAATTGTTGGCCTTGGTACAGCATACTAAATGGCCGAAAATTTAAAAAATCGGACAATAACCACGCCCCCATCCCATATAACGGTAATTTAGAGAAATATAAAATCTTCGATAAATCAGTAAATATTAAAGCTAATTTATTCAAAATTGATGCTTGCAACAATTCTTTACCAAGAAATACGTTTCTGGTAAAATTTTGGAGAATAGGCGTGGCGCCGCCCACTTATGATCACATATATGTATCTCGCTAACCGTTCTAGCAAACCGTTGAAAATTGTTGAAATCGGACTAAAATTACGGCCGCTTTTCATATAACGGTAAATTTCAGAAATGCTTGAAACTTCAATATTTCGAAATTTAAAGGAGCTAATTTACTTAAAATTGATACACCCCAGCTTACCATCTAGCGGTAGGTTTCGGAAAGGTGGAAAACCATATATTTAATACTTGGGCCGGGTATTTAATGTTCGGCTCCGCCCGAACTTAGACTTTCTTACTTGTTTTAATAATTTTTTTTTTTTGTACTTCCTTTTTCTTTTAATTTTCAGAACAGAATAAGTCCCCCTCGGTAGCAGGATCTTTCGAATAGTGTCTTGAAAGACAGAAAAAAATTTTTCAAAAAAGTTGCAAGAAATGACTGGTAGTTTGAAAGACAGTTACCAGAATACCCCTGTTACCCTTATTCTTCTAGTACTTAAGATATTTAAATTATTTTATTGAAAATGCTGGCAAACGGCGAGAACTGGATATCGTTCTTAATTATTTTTCAGCGGTTGTACACTAATGACTTTATTTATAAAAAATAAAATAGGTTTAGAAAACTTTATAAATTAAAATTTTCATTCAAATTTTCTATTTATAAAGCAATTAAATATTTAAGAGTATAAACAATAATAGCTTTAATTTATATTAAGTTATTACTGGTAAACACGAAATAAATGTGCCAAATTTATAGATAAGAACTAAGCATTATTGCCTTTTGCCATATGAAAATTCGTGGAAATTAAAAAAATGATATCTAAAAAAATCTTTGCACACACAGTTTAGTAAACAATAATCTAAATCCGGTTATTTATACACGCATTAAAAACCATTTTGGCAGAAAAAATAATAATTGAAATGAAATATAACTACAAATTATGTTTTTCTTGAATTCAGTTGCATAAATAATTCTAATTAATATTTAAGTTTTACTTGAATAATATTTTTGTTTTGTTTGTAACTATACTATTATTCATACTTTATTTCAGAAATTTATTTTATTACCAATAAAATTAAGCATTGCTGAAAACTAAGTAGATTTTTTGTTTGCTTTTACTCCTGAAGTAACTGTATTTAAAGAAAAATTTTACAACTATCTTCAAACCGATTTTCTCGAACTTTCTTCTATATATAAACTTGCTATCCTTGCTACTACTACTTCTAAATTTTCTTGCTGTCCCTCAGTCACCTAAATTTTTTGTTATCATAAATAATAATTTAAATTCTGATGAAAATTAAATCTTTGTTTTATAAAAAAAAAATTGTTTATCCAACATTTTTATTTGATTTAGTTATATTTATATCTCCATACTGTGTATGACAATAGCCGTTTGCTATCGTTTCGTTCGTTGCAATTCTGATTTATTGCATTATCGATTCGATTTCATACATTTCATTTAATTGCCAACAAATTTTTTTCTGCATTGTTGTCTCTCGTTCGTAACGTATTTATGTGCATACGTTTGCTGCATTGATGCCGCACCACCACACACTTTTTGGCATTGGATATCGTGCGCTGCAGTGCCACCACGCTGGATTGTCGAGCCGACCGATGCAAATGTGGAACGTAACCGCCATATAATGCTGCATTGTCAGGCGCAGGGTGTGCCAACGCCCAGCATTGTTTGGAAGAAGGCTACAGGTAAGTGAGAATGGGATTTAAACAGAGTAAAGCGGAAGTATTGGCAATAAAAAGAGGGAACAATAAAAAGTGGTTTTTACGCAATACAAAATTTTTATTTATTTGAACTTATTTGTTAATAGGTTCTTATATATGTACATAGAACTTCGCACAATAATTGTTTGCACATGAGTATCCTTTTAAAGTATTTCGCATGTCGATGCGGAGAAAAACGGGATGCAAACCTGCTGCTATTTAAAACATTTTTCTGTAATAATATTCACAGCTAAGTCCTACATATTTTAAGTAAATCTAAAATGGATTATTTTGGTTTATGTAAGGTTTTCCAAGACAACATTTATATATCTTCCGTGAAATCAGGAGATGATCGCTCTCTCTGGAACAACCAGTATTTTGTTGACTCACTACATATAAACTTACCTTGAAATTATCGTTCACGTCTGGAGCATTCACATCCATTTGGACCATGTGAACAAGCCAGAGGTGACGATGTTTTTTAATGCACTGTTCCATGCCTATATCACTGTAGATTTTAGCTCATCATTTCATCGTTTGTGATATTCGCTGTCGCCAAGGCGGAAGGCCCGGCAAATTTTTCACAAAACTGTTCTCTCTATATTCTAGAGACCTTCTCAGCGGATATTGTTGTCAGCCACGCTTCTTCGCAGAACCAACTCGGACTTTGCTTTACTCAAATTCTGTCTGCGCGATTCAGTTTTGCAGCTTTTATAATCATTGGCAATATCAGTATATACTAAGAAGTTGTTCGATGGAGAGTAGTCCGGTCTGAAACCTCGTTTGTTATCGACCTGCTAAGAGGGGCCGTTCCCAATTCCGACGGAGCAGGTGGCGTTGCTTAACGTCATTTCACACAGTTTTTATTTGTTTCGTACCCACATGAAATTCAGATATTTCGGCATAAAGGCAACGCTTTACCCATCGCTTCTTTTAAAACAGTGCCGGCCACACGGATACGAAAACATCTACATGAGTGTGTGTGCCAAGCGCGTGATAAGCGAAAGCATACCCAGCCAGCAAAAAATCCGAAAATCGATCCGAAAAAAGAAAAAAGTATATTTATTTTGGAACGAATTTCCGTCATCCCTTGTGAAGCTTGGTTTGCAGACAAACTGGTTTCGGCGTTGTGCCATCTTCAATGCCATTTTTCGTTCTTAGCTTGAACAAATGAAATACAATTATTGCTTTCAAATAAAATCATCTTGTTCGAACGTTTTCCGGATACGTAAAAGAATGAAAATTGTAGTCGTTTTCTATTCGTTTCCGGATACGGAAAATTGTACTAGACTGCACTGTCGGCAAAATTTACGTTTCTCTGCTGGCTGGGTAACTTCGTGCAAACACATCGTCAGCGTTGGTGAGAAAACACGAAGGCGGAACTGCACAATGTGCACGCTTTGGCCGGCATTGTTTTAAAAGATTTTGCGTATGGAAAACGCCTGGTCTATGTAAGATTTACCAAGTTTAAGACCACACGAATAAGGTCCAATCAGTTCATTGATGATCAGTTGTAGCCTTTCACACAATTCGCTCGATAAGATCTTATAGCCGATGTTTAGGGTCACCTTTCATATGATATCAGACAGAGAAAACGGAACTCCAGTCTTGAGGAGTGCGTTCATCTGACTATATTCTGCATTCAATTTGATATGTGCATCGGTATTATAGGTTACCTGCTGCCTACATGAATAGCTCAGCTGGCAGACAGTCAGCTCCAGCAGCTTTGTTTTTATTCTCCCGATATATCGACTTCTTTGTCCCGGAGTGGACTGATCTCCTATACTGTTGCCGCTCATAATTTTGCAGAAATGTTCTCTACAAAATTTAAGTAGGAGCTGGACATCTGTCATTAACTAGGTCGCCGAGCTTGTTTTTGATACAATTTTCCTCCTTTCGCCCGGAAATTTACGCTTTTCCCACTCACTCTTTTCGGTGTTTCTCTCTTTTCGGTTTACCAAATAAATTTTTGCTTCCTCTTTCATCTTTAAGTATCGACTCAAATAAATAGCTTGTGTTGCACCCGATCACAGTGTGACCATGTTGGAGGCACTTTACTTTTTGCAGTTGCGTGACACTTCTCATCGTAAAAGTCGATCTTTTGAGCTCGCTAAAATGTGACCCCATAGCTTGCGAGTGTCCGTTTATTGAAAGTGCTCTTTCACGTGATGGTGGTATCCAACTTTTCAATCTTGGGATTGCGTTGTTAGACATGTGTTTTTAGCTGCACAGAAGAATGTGCGTATCATACGTGCCAGGGCTAGAAATTCGCAAAGATAATGTAAAACGGTCCATGTATGTTCCTAGGTCCGGGAACCCAGACGAGTAAGATGTCTATTAACGTACACTTTCAGTTTCTCTCTAATTTAGAAATTGTTGTTGGTAACGCCAATACCAGAAGGGGTTTTCTTTGTTACTTATCTGATAAAATGTGTGCATTTTTTACTCCTTCGTGGCTTTTTTTTTGAAGACCTTACCATCCTTTTAAATTCCCCACACTTCCGCTTGGAAAGTGCTCGCAAAGGTACATAGTCGTAACGAGATATTTCAGAGAATTCGCCCAAACCTACACCGCAGTCCATTTTATACCTCTCCGCATAGATGAGAACCGCATTCCGTTTGATTGGTCTGCTTCTACATCAGTCCCGCCTAAAAGGAAACTTCACCTGAAAGTTTTTTCTGGAATCTGGTGAAGGAGATGTACATATAATCTGATTTTTTCCCCCAAATCTGAGAGCTTTCAAAACCTCCACTATGCCTGTATTGCCTCGGACACTAAAAGCCGTACTATTTGAATCTGATTGCAGAGTTCACTGGAATTTCGCACTTGTGGAATTCTATGGGAAGTTGATGCAGAATAACAATAGGCGCTTCAGTAGGACACGCCTTGTTTGCTTCTCACTTTCCTGAAGTTGATTTGCGTGTCCTTTGCTAGCCACCATCCTGTCGCTACGTTAGAGCTTTGAAGACAGATTGGCCGCCTGAAATCTTTGTTTTGGCATATTGCCTGTTTAACAAGACGTGGGCGGTCTATGGTATGGCAGCTAGTTCCGCCTGGAATATAATTACGTCCTACTTAAGGGAAAATAAGTCTGGAATCGCGGTCCCACAACACCCTCACCTACGCCTTAAGATGTTTTTGAACAATCGCTATACCATGTTTGTGAATCTTCGGCAACCACGTGGGTTTCTGCTCCATTCTTCACGAGTGGGAATACGATTTTGTACCTCTACGTAAAGCTGTGAATGGGTTCAATTTAGTTTGAGAACAGGATTTTGGTCATTTCGACTGTACACACAGAACGTCATTTTAGGATTCAACAAAGGATCTGGAAGTTTTGTTTAGGACGTCCGGAAACAAGTCCGTGGTCTTTTCATGGTCGCCCTTGATGATAATGGATATCTCTCCAGCGTAGCGTATCGTTGTTTTCGCATTGAGGACATGCGCTAGTTCATAAGCCAGTATAGACCACAAAAGTGGAGATAGCACTCCTTCCCGTGGACAGCTTTGATTGTCCTCTGGGTAAGCATATTGCCGATCCATTTGACTATTTTGGATTTGCACTTCTATTGGAGAGTGCCAATTCCATTGATTTGATGGAGCGAAGTGCCGTCATTTTCATTTCTAATAAGCAAATTGATGTTTATGCAGAGGATAATGAGGGAGTATCCTCACATAAGTCAGAATAGTTCTTCTCCACTAGGCACTCAACTACAAATCCCAATAGTTATTAAAACCAACTGCAACTTTCGTTTTCTGTGTAAGTCAGATGTGAAAAATCTTCTCCACTCCTTTTGTCAATCACAGTTTTTTCAACTTATTTTCTCGTTTCTGATCGGGAGGCAGCTTTATAGGCTGATGAATCATTTCATGCTGGAACCTTTTTACAAACTAACATATTTCGGAGCGTAGCGAAAGCAGAGTTTTTGTCTTGTAGACTTTATCTTCCAACAGTCTGTCCAAAACTACATTTTTTTTAGCGCATATTGAAGTCGCTAGCAATTTTTGGTCCTTCCCATTAAGTACATCCCTCAAATCGTATTCCTTAAAATATTTGCGGGGTTCGTCACTAAAAGTAGGAGGAAAGTACTAGCTACTTTCCAAAGATTAAATATAGTATACCTTAAGTGTTTCTTAGCGGTTATAATACTTCGTTGAAATAATCTGACTTAGTTTTTTATACGTTAAGCGGTACGAGTAAAAAAAAAATAAAATAAATTGTACTTTTTGTTTACAGGCAGTAAGTCTGGTGAATACGAGGAGGTGCGAGAGCGGCCTTTCACCAAATTATTGAGCAACGGTTCGCTGCTACTGCAACACGTTAAAGAGGATCGTGAAGGCTTCTACCTTTGTCAAGCGAACAATGGCATTGGAACTGGCATCGGAAAAGTTATACAGCTAAAAGTAAATTGTAAGTGCAAAGTTGCGTAAGCACAGAATAAAGCTTTATTATGCCTATCCGTTTCGTAAGCTATCAATGTAGGTAAATTTTCGCAAACTCACAAAGCACCTATAGGCATTAATTAAATGCGCCATAGCGATATTATATATATATTCTCTTGTGTGTTTGTATATATGTACATACTTATTTGAAGTATTATATTTCATCTCAATACCAACAACTATGCTGTGTTAAACTTTTAGCATTTTCCAACAACACTCTTTACGTATTCGACATTATTTATACTTTCATGTGTTTCTCCTTTGCATTTTTAATGATACAGCTTCGCCGTACTTCTCATCCACTTCACGCTCGGTAACGGTGAAAAAAGGTGACACAGCGCTTTTGCAATGCTCTGTCAGCGGTGACAAACCGATTAATATCGTTTGGATGCGTTCGGGCAAAAATACGTTGAATCCATCAACAAATTACAAGTAGGTCAAGAGGGACACACGCTGTCACTGCTGTTAACTAAGTATTCCAACTACCATCAAATCATCGTCTCCTTAAACCTACATACATACATATCTCCTCTCAACCCCCCACTCCTGCTTCTTCATCTTCCTCATAGCGTTCATTAATCTTACCCCATCATCCTGTCAACATTAATTTTATCAGCACTTATTTAGTATCCCGCATATTTCCCACAGGAGCATTAATGCCACCTACATAGAAGTGATGAGTCGAATTCTTTTCGCTACATTTCCCATTTGTGTCGTTGCAGAATTTCGGTGAAGCAAGAGGCGACACCTGATGGTGTTTCTGCCGAATTGCAAATACGCATGGTGGATGCCAGCGATAGTGGCCCGTACTTTTGTCGTGCGAGCAATCTCTATGGCAATGATCAGCAATTGGTGCAGCTGCAGGTGCAGGAGCCACCACAACCGCCCACCGTTTTGGAGGCGGCTATGATTTCTAGTCGTTCGGTGAATTTGAAATGGCAACCGAAAACAATGAACACAGCGGATATCTCAAAATACATTGTGGAATTCAAGGAAATGGACCGTAAGTAGCTGAAAAGAAATATTATTAAAATAGATAAGTACTTAGTAAAAATAAAAGAAAAGAGAAAGGGGGAAGAAAACAAAATGTAAAGTAAGATGTAGATAAGCGCTGTACATTAACACATAGTTAGGAATAAATAGCCTTGATTGATAAAATTGACAGACCTTGACATTAAAATCGAAGAAACTTTTGATGAAAAATTCATTTCATAGGGGTATCATAGGGGTAAAATTACAGCCTGGTATTAACTAGAATTAAAACTTGCCTTAATAGCGGAAAACTTCAAGCAGATGTAAGCGCTTTTAGATTTTCCAAGCACATTAATATAATTTTGCTACAAAACTCCGCACACATCGAGAAAAAAAGTTTGTTATTATTACCTAAATTTTATATACATATACTCAAAAAAGGGTTTTCGATATTCGCGCTTTTTGAGTCAAGCACCAAAGTTTCCTTAAATTTAGGAGGATTTTTTATTTTCAGTGTAGTAGCCAAGTGGCGTAGTTGGAAGTGGCGAAATAAATATTTAGTTGGTGAGAGTATGCAATTTACTTGACCGTTTTAGTTGAGACAAATTTATGTATATTTGCTTATTTTTACAAGCTTTTTATCACTATCATGTGTGGACAATATTTTTAACAAATCATTGTTGAGTAAAAATAAATAACGATTTGGCTGCGACAGGTTTTCTACTTGTTTTGCGAAATTGTTGAATACTTAAATCAAGTAATCCTTTATATTTGCTAAAAAAAAGTTTTAGTTTTGAATAAATTAAAATTTAGTAAATGGTTTCTGTGTTTATCAAAGTGTTTATTTTCTTATTGTAATTGAAACTAAAATCTGTATATACATAATTGCACAGTCATACGAGGAAGTTGGGGCAATCTGAAGCTGCTACAGAATGAATTTGGCACAAATAAAAATTAGTGAAAAACGGTCAGCTTTTAGATCGATGAATTAGGCAAAAAAATATAAGCATTTAAATATTTCCTGATGGTATTCCCAACGTATCTAAATATGTTTCATATATATAATTCAGCATTGAATATATTGGACAAACTTTTTTGAGCTTTAAGCGAACTTTTCGTAAATAAGGGCTTATTCTTTACCGCGTTAATTTAATTTAATTTTCTGGTTGCAGTTGAATGTGTTTTTCATAAAAATAAAATGTGTGAGAAAATTCGACAGTGAGCAATGTAGTATGTTGAAAAATGTTGACCAGTTCTCAATGGAAATGCGATTCAAAGAAATTTATAGGTATTAGCTTTGTTCTACAAGCTACTTGCAGAAAAACTCTAGCAAAGTTCAAACTGTCAGCGTATATGAAATAAACTATAAAACTTACTTGTAGAATGCGTATGTCTAACTCGAAGTGACTTCGAGTAGCTTGTGGAACAAACCTATTATTCATAGTTTTGAAATGTATTCGCAAAAGAAAAATATAAAAATAGTTGAGATCACTTTCTTTTTTAAACACCTGTGGTACTATAGCCCAATATAATGGACATTGAGCAACGGTTAAGTCACACACCAACAACGAAAATGAGAACGGTTAAGTCCTTTATACGTTTGCCGGACCGTCATCAAGGAGAGGGGGTCTCATCCAAGGCATGTTTGTATTTTTCATTGGGCGGGGTTTTAATATGACAGAACCCAAACCCAGCGCACGCAAAGTTTTACGCCTTCTCAATTTAGCTCGCTCCCAAATGGGTGTTTGGTCGCTACCCTTAGGTTCCGTGGACCTTGTGAGCTGTGGTTTAAACCGTACGCACACTTCTGGCCACACCCAGGTGAATGGCTGTCAAAAGCTATTCCCACTTAGGTGGACTTCTGCGCACCGAACTATCCCCTTTCAACGCGGGTCGCGATGCTGGTAAGAGATGAAGAGGGAGGCCTCCACTGCGTTGGAAAGACCAGGCGGAGAAGGACATGGTTTCACTTGACATTTCCAATTGGCTTGAGTTAGCATAGAGGCGTGCTGTTTTGGACTCGGCCACAATCGCTTAAGCGGTCACAGTGCAAATAAAGAAGAAGAGGAAGAATAACGGCTAAACTAATAGCCTATTTCCACCAAAAGCTTAACTGCAGTTAAGTACCAAGTATGTTAACATGGGGTGATTGGCAATGTTTATTTCTTACCTTTTCGTTTTCTACTTTCGTTTGATTGTACTTTATATGAGCTATCACCCTGTTCGAGTGATAATCTCGTTTTTTCCAATGGGCATAAACTGCAGTTAAGTCTTGGTGGAAATGCCATATAAGAGCCTTACAAATTTTTGATTTCATTTTTTGAATGAACGATCTAAAATTAGCCGGTAGGTACACATATTTGAAAATTTTAAAATGGGGAGGTTAATTTTTTTTACTGAAAGGGTTAAGAGAGCTTAAGTGTAATTATATGAAACCAAATGCTTTTCACCTTGGAACGGCGCAATTTCCAGTGATGGTTTCGTTTGCGAATATTATTAATAAAGCCCTTCGAAAGTCGATGTAGAAGGTTGGCCTACATCTTAAAGATAATACCGGCCAATGACAATATTTTTTTTAATTCTTATTAGATTCAAAAAATATCAATATTTCCAAAACGGTGACATTTTTACAGGAAAAATGTTTGCTCATGAGGAAGCTTTGACACTAGCCATAGCTTAGTTTTTAGAGACGGCTACTTTCACCCGGTGAGACCAGGGTTCAAGTCCTGGTCCGAGGAACATAAAAAAAGATTTTTTTTTTATTTGCCACTCGACATGCAGTGGCAAACCGCCTAGAAAACAGCATTTTTTTCTGGTTTATATTCCGGTTTAGGTATTCACGTAATTCTGCGCCATCTTAACGACTTGCCCGATCTTGACCAAATTTTGATTGTATATTTTCCGGTTAATATTCGTTGCATAGAAAAAAATATTCTTACGAAAGTGTACCCGCTAGATGGCACTGGATCAACTTTGTACTCAAGGTTCGTTAAAGTTACTCTCACGAGTTCTTTTAGTGGCACTCCCTGATTTTCGGAAAAGCTTCAGCAACTCTCAAAAAAAATTTCATGAAATGGGTCGCGAGTTACGAATTTTTCTCTCGAAAATTGCAATATTCTTATAATACCAAAAAAAAAACAAAAACGAAGTGCAATTTCGAAAAACCGTCCAAGGAGTATTTTTGTTCTATAATTATTTACAAATTCCTACAATTGTCTTCACTTTCCAGAAAATCAATGGAAATTCATTGACACAGTTGGCGTGGTTTGACTCTAACTGAAATTTTAGCACCGATCTTCGATTTTTGCAGTACACAAAAATAATAATAAATAGCAGAGAACAAGAACGAGAACTAAAGTTGCCAAACGAATTACTAATGTGTATCATGGAACCCGGGTAATTCACGAATTACTTAACGAATTACTTAGAGAGCGAATTACGAAGCGTGGAAACATCGTATTAGATGATTATGATTTGCGAAGCAAAAATTCCCATTTTACAATTTTTATTGACACACCTGAAATTCATTATAAAATTGTTATATACATGAAGAAATTAATATATATATTCGTGTAGAATATTCTAGAAAAATATTCCACGCCAATATTACAAAACTTTTATGTAAATATTATGACTTTTAAGTTAAAGCGTGCGAGTGTATGCGTGTTAGCTGCCTGTGTATGGTGCTACGGGGCGTATACGTTGCATACACAACTACGGGTATATGTGCATGAGTTGTTATTTTTATGCTTTTAACCGACTTCACAAAAGGAAGAAGGTTATCAATTCGTCGGAATATATATATATATATTTTTTACTTATGGTACCGCATAACTTTGGACCATGCCAACCGATTTCTATTTTTCTAAACGAAAGGTATTACCTCACTCGATCATTGGATTATGAAGAAATTAACGACAATTAAATTTTTATATGAGCATTGAAGTCGGTTTTATATTTTGCTTAAAAATTACTTGTTTGTATATCTTTTTTAAGTTTTCATTTAAATACAATTTCGCGATCGAATCTTGCTCTTTACGCAAAAATAGAGATAATGCATGGTGTAAAGTAAGTGTCCCACAATTTTCGACCCAAAAAAACACGTTTTAGTCGAAAAATGTAACCATTCGTGAGATTTTCTCACATACTACTTACATTAACCCTAGTGTGCCCATCCAAATTAATTAACGTTGTTGTCAAACCGGGGTACCTGGGTATCCACTTACGGATTTATATGTAAAAGTCGGCTGTAACTTAGTATTATCTTGGGTATTAGATGCACATTGATTTATTTATTGTTAACGTAGATCTTTTTATGCAAATCCAACGTTAGCATTATATACAAGTAATTTTTAAGCAAAAAACAAAACCGACTACAATTCTCATAAAAAAGTTTAAGATTATCGTTAATTTCTTCATGATCCAATGATCGGATTTAAACCAAATTAATATGTGACCACCTGTGAGGTAACAAATTTCATTTAAAAAAAGAATTATCGAAATCGGTTATCGTGATCCAAAGTTATGCGGTAACATACAAAAAAAAAAGTAAAAATATTCCGACGAACTGATAGCCGTCTCCTTTTTGTGAAGTCGGTTAAAAAAGACCTTTGTAATAGAAAGTCCGGTATAATCTGAAGTGAGTCAGAGCGTATACTTGTGAATTCCGAGAAGGTTTGTTACATTCAACTGAACAGGGAAGCAATAAGAAGGTCTGTATGTCCTTTTATATCCGAGGAATATACTAGAACACCTTTGAAACAAATATGTATTACATTCGGATACCATTTTACTTTAGTATCCATAGTTTATTTGAAGCAGCCGGACGTATTGCCGTGCACCTCAGCGCAGTCGTTATCAGAGAGCCACTCGGTAATTTTTGTGTGTTTTTAGAATACTTGTGTACATATTTTTTAAACGTTGTGTTTAGCTAAAATAACTTTTCAAATGTAAATAATATACAAAATTTTTATTTGCACGTTTGCAAATGTACAATTTCTCATAATTCAGATTTTTTTATTGCCTGAAAAGTAAAAAAAAAATATGTTTTTGTTATTTTAGTAAACTAAATATTATTATTTATATTAGCTCGATTTAATAAATAAACAATTAAAAGCAATATTATTTGTTATAACTTTTTTATTTATACATCTTTCTGCCTATTTTGTATGTGATTACCCGGGTACCCCGGTTGGACTCTTCGTGTACATTTTTCTTTCAGGTTCAAAATTTTCTGGACTGAAAAGAAATATAAAATATTTTAAATGCTTTTCTCCATCTAAAATCAGTCAAATCGTAGAGATCCGGGAGGTTTGGAAAAATTGTTCCAAGAAAAAAAGTTATTTGATACAATATTTGTCGATGGGTACCCGAGTACCCGGTTGGGCACACAAAGGTTAACTTAAATTGACGATGTTTTTTATTTAACTAACTATTTATGTGTAATAATTGTAGCTACTTCTCTCTTGACTTCATTAACTGCACTATTCATTTATATTTTCTTCTATACCTTTTAAATTCAATAGGCATATATAGAAAAAAATATATTTATATACATATAATATTATCCGCTGGGTAGCGCTGAAGTGCAGTTATACATATGAAATAATATTTATTGCATTAAGCCGGATAGTTTCTTAAGAACATTTCTTAAGAAGCAATGAAAAATTAATAGAATCCAAAGCGATGAGTGGGTTAGGTACATATCAAAGTGAGGCTTCACTGATTCGAAATCCAGATATATATATATATATATAAAACAAATTCAGAAAAACGCCCTACATTAGCTACCTACATGTATCGTCAAATATTTCTATATGCGCAGTTGCAGCGTGGGGGTTATTAGCTTAGTTTCAATATTAATAAAAATTTATATTCTTTAAAAATAATAAAACCCAATTTGAATTATGCTAACGCGTATCGCTCACTCTCCTCCTCTCTACCTTCTTCACATCATACAGCACTCTTCATCGAGCAGTGGCAACAAGTAGAGGTCAAGGATCCACCAACGTACACAACGTTAATTGAGAATCTTAAGCCAGCAACACGTTATTCCTTTCGCGTAATAGCCGAAGGCACTGCCGGCCGCAGCGCACCGAGTCAAGAGTTAGTGGTGCGCACCGAACCACAACGTCCCGCCGGACCGCCGCTCAATCTCTCAGTACGTCCATTGTCTTCCACCGAGTTACTTGTCAGCTGGTTGGCGCCGCTCGTAGAATTGCGTCACGGCGACATACAAGGCTACAATGTTGGCTATAAATTGGCCAGCTCGGGAAACTCGGCATACAATTTTACCTCAGTGTCCGGTGATGGCGATGGTGGCACCGGCGAACTCTTGCTAAGCGGCTTACAGAGATTCGCGCGTTACAATGTTGTTGCGCAGGCCTTCAATCAGGTGGGACCCGGTCCACTCTCTGAGCCGGTGTCAGCGCAAACAATGGAAGACGGTGAGTTGGCTACTTTGGCGAAATATTACTTGTTATTGTAGTTAATAGTCAGTTTATTGCCTTTTATTAAATAAATTTATATTCAACTATATTTCGTGACAGTGCCAAGTCGACCGCCGGAGGATATACGTTGCGCCGCATTGACCTCACAATCATTGCAAGTTTCGTGGCAGCCGCCGCCAATCTACCATACCAATGGTCTCTTGCAGGGTTACAAATTAATTTTCGAGCCTATTCTGGATGACTTTTCTCTCAACAAAGACGAAGTTGAATCACGCAAGACAACCGCTCTAACCACAGTGCTGACGGGATTACGCAAGTACACCAACTACAGCATACAAGTGCTGGCACACACACGCATGGGTGATGGCGCGCTATCCAACCCACTCTACTGTCACACCGAGGAGGATGCTCCCGAAGCGCCGGCTGACATCAAAGTGGTCGTTAGCTCACCGCAATCTTTGTCTGTCTCATGGTTGCCACCTACGGAACCGAATGGGGTCATCACAAAATATAATCTATATACGCGCGTCGTAAACGGGCGAGAAGAGCTGAATAATGAAAAACGTAGCTTGCCGTCACAGCAGGCGCATTACGAGGCGAAAAATCTGCATCCTCACATGGAGTACCAGTACTGGGTGACCGCCTCCACGCGTGTTGGTGAAGGCAAAAGCTCGCGTGTCGCCTCACAGATTACAACCAATCGTGTGCCCGCACGCATTGTCTCCTTCGGTGGTCCGATAGTGCGGCCATGGCGCTCAACTGTTACGTTGCCGTGCACGGCAGTTGGCAAACCGAAACGTGAATGGTACAAGGCGGATTCACTGCTGCGACAAGGCGGCCTACACAATTCTCAGCTACTTGATTCAGGCGACTTGATTATCTCGAGTTTACAGATTTCGGATAGTGGCAACTACAGTTGTCAGGTGGACAACGGCATTGGCACGGATCGGCTGACGCACGTACTATTGGTGCAAGTGCCACCTTCGGCGCCGGTGCTGTATGTGACTAGCGCTACTTCGAGCAGTATTCTGATGCACTGGAAATGCGGATTCACTGGTAATGCACCAATCACTGGCTATACGCTCTTCTATCGACGCGCCAACAGTAATATGGATGAGATGCTTTTGTCACGTCATGCATCTAGTCACGAACTAAAGGGGCTGGTGTGTGGTAGCACTTATCAAATTCATTTGACGGCTCACAATAAGGTGGGCACCTCACCGGCCAGCATCACTTTGCATGTGCGCACGCAAGGGCAATCACCCGGAATGCCGTCAACCACCAGCCTGATTGCACCCAACTCTACTACAGTATTGGTGCGTTTGCATACATGGCCAGACAATGGTTGTCCGCTGCTTTACTTTGTGCTGCAATACCGGCCGGTGACCGATGAGCCCGAGCGCGATTGGATATTGGGTAAGTAGAAAGGATGTGTGCAGCCAAAAAAGAAGTTTTCTTTTTCTATTCGGTATTCAAACACAAAAATTCAATTAAAAGTTATAAAAAAAATATCCTTTAAGGCTAATACGGTGACATATGAAATTATGTGTTATTAATTACATTTTAGGTATTATTAAATTTCAGCTATGCATCTCATAAACATAAATTTAATGCAGTCACAAATACATACAGATGTAGTGATATATACATATATATTTACACAGTTATTAGGGTGGACCTTAAAATTATCAGCATCAAAATTATATATGTGGCACCTCTTTCTTTTATTGGCGGCTATTGACCATTTGAGTAGCTCCGGGCCATCGATGTGATGATGCCACTTGTTTCTCTCTTTTGCCAAATTACGCCAGCACTTGCAGATAGACCCTTCTGCTCTAGATGCTTCCTTCGTAATCATGCGTACCCATAGGTTAGGTACGGTTAAAGTGGCTGCCCCATCTAAAGTTGGAAGGGAGCACCGCCGCCATGGGCCCAATGTGATACTGTGTAGAGCGTCCCTATGTTATTATTTTCCTAGAACTGAAGCAAGGATCGCTCAAGTCGGGAGAGCGCGATATATCTTATCTATCAAATTTAGGGAATATGTGTCGCGCTATCCTACATACACGTGGGTTCTGCAGACCACCTTTTACTAGCCTGTTCGGTAAATACTTTGTCCAGCAAGAATTCGCAATCGATAGCGCGATACCCTCACTGAGAGCATTCTAAAGGCAGATAAGGAGGTCACCTCCCTCGCCAGTTCATCTGCCACTCAGTTAGCTGATATATCATTACGGCCGGGTACCCAAAATGTTGTCAGGGCCTTAATTGGCGTTGAGGGTAGGGCCTCTGTGATCCTAATGCACGCCACCCCTTGAATCTTGGTTAGCTTATTCCCTATTTTAGAAATATCCAGAGAAGGCTACTAGGCCGCAATACCGTATGTAAATCTGTTGAATAATTTGAGGCTTCAAGCCTCATTTTTCCTTACATTTGATTTTCACGTGTATAGTTCACTAATTTCCTTCCTGGTGCATTCATCCATATTGCGCCTCCGGGTTATCTTTTTGTCCAGAATGACGGCCAGTTTTTTGACTTCCTCCAAAAGGGTGAGCGTGACATTACTAAGCCGCAGCTGGCCATTATTATTATTTTTTTTTTTTTGAATGGAGAACCAATGACCTTTTTTGCCGGGTTGGCTAAAGCCAGTTTTCCTTGGCCAAGTCTCTACTACGCTCAAGGCGCTATGTGCTAAAGCGCATAATACTTGGGGGTTATTTAGCATTACAGTCAGTCTACTGTCCGCTTCGATAACTCGGATGTTGTGCGCCTCTCTGTTGGCATACCCACCCCATGCTGGTCAAGTGGAGCTTCGTGCCTATACATGGATCAGGGTTCTTTTTCAGCAAACGCGCCACCGGTTTCACCATTCAAACGTTTTTAGAAGTCTACTCTGATCTTTGACTGCGCACTTTTTTAAAGTTTTTTTTCTCCTTCTTTGTTGGCTGTCTTGCTGGCATAGTATACTGCGTATCTCTCTGTATAAGTGGCCCAATACTCTTTGAATATATCAGCTACTTCTGCGTGGATGCTAGTAACTAACTGCCTAGGCTACAACGGGACGAAGTGAGTAACTAAAAAGACCTAAGAATCGAGAGCGTAAAATCTAGACAGTCTGTTAGATATATAAAGATAAATCATTTGATGATCTATTGTAACCTCCGCTCTTCACATTACTTTCTCCAAGCCTAGATCCGTCAGAAAGTTCCATAGCGTTTTCGGGGATAGGGCGTGAATATGCTTAAGCATCACACTCGATAAAGATGTGGAGTGGTGTTTCGCTGGAAGAGGCGCAAAATCGGAAAAGTTCGTTTGACCATATCCCCAGCTTATAAAGATGTCCACTTAGTCTGCAGTGTCCTGTAGGGAAACCTGTTAATATTTTCAACTTCCGCTTTGGAAGGTTAATTAAACTTTGGAATCTTCTCTTGTTATACCCTCCCAGTAGACGCTTTGTCTGATGCATTCCTATTAAACTATGCCAGTTTAAGTCCCTCCAATTGTTCCTGTCCCTCCTGAGCTCCTCCTTTATAGTATTGGGACTCACTTCCAGGAAGGGCTCGGGGCCAACTGGAGTGATGGCTGCGGCCTCTCTTGCGAGACAGTTTTCCGCTTCGTTCCCTTACTGCCAGGCACACACGCCATTCTGATGTTATTCTGCCTACCAAGGGAGTTGAGCCAGGTATGATTTGATTTCAAAGGATAAAAGAGCCTTGAGTGCCGCCTGACTGGCCTCCACACACAAATAGATGGCGTAGACTTCTGCTTGAAATATGCTCAGATACTTCCCCATAGGAATGGAGATCCTGGTCCTGGGTCAAAGATTCCTGCACCTATTTATTTCAGGGTCTTCGAGCCGTCTGTGTACCAATGCAGTGTAGACGGTCTATTACGCCTACATCTTTTCGACGTCGAACTTTCGCCGCGCTGCTGGGGGCACATTCTTCTTTGCACAGAGACTGGAGCGGACCTTGTCTGCGACAAGTGAGTGAGCCAATTCGATGTTTGCTCCTCAGGTGAAACGCAGGTGAAGAACGCTCGAATAATATCTTCGATCATTTGTTTAGGGCACCTCTAATATCTGCCCACCCTGACATTAAAGTCGTAAAACACGATTTTATAATCGTGACGGGTGCAGCGCTCATTTCGCAATTCGTTCACTTATGACGATGAAGTTGGAGACAAGCAATCAAAATTTCCAATGTGTTCAAAAGTAAAATTTTCCCCCATTTGAGGATCGATGAGTAAAATCAGAGCATTTTCACATCAATAAGAACACACATAATGCAATTTAACACCAACTTACTGAAATTGAGTTGCTTAATATATTACCATTGCCTTTGTTTTTGCTCTCTTTATTCCATTTCACAGTATCGAACGCTTTAAAACCGCAACGTCGTTTCACCATTTCCGGACTACAGCCATCGACTCTCTATCAGCTGCGCATGGAGGCACATAATGTGGCCGGTGTTTCGCAGGCCGAATTCACATTTGTCACTCTCACCAAGGATGGAGAGCAGCCACCGCCGGAGATAGTGCAGCGCGGTCAACGTGGCACCAACGTTTTCTATGGAAATGTGAATCTATTGATACCGAGCATTGCCACATTGTCGGGCATGATTTGCACAATAGCGCTGGTGGTCATGTGCTATCGACATAGTGAGTACCAAATACACAGACAATTGTACATGTAAACTGCCAGGGGGTGTTCGGACGGACAAGACGGAAACGACCGGCCGGTGTCATGTGAATGTAAATGGCTGAGTGGGTCATCATTCTTTGGCACTAACAAAACAAAACAAAGCAAAACCAACGCAAAACAAACACAACGCTATCAGCATTCACAAACAAACAAACAAACAAACCAACAAGCGTACAAACAAAACGGAAAACGTGTGAATGAACTACCGAACTCCGTACGGTTGTTTGTTTGCTGAAGAGTAGGTGGTGGGCGCTGAACAAAAATGGGAGCCCGACGACAATCGTTTGAACAGACAAAACGACTAACTAACTGAATAACCAAACAAATCAATGAACGTAAATGCAAACGTAAATGCCTACAAACATACCAACACATAAGTATACATACAAAACTGCTGCAGTTTTACTGCAAGATGAACAGGATGAAGGATACGCATATGTACGTTGGCGGTGGTGCATAGTCGCATGTACGTATTTATGTATGTGGGCCTCAATGCCTCACAGCATACATTGAACGTGTATACGTCGAGAAAATAAATTTTACGTTGTTACAACGAATTGAATTTTAATTGGCATGACGCCGACCAAATGCTGTGCAGTAACTAACGCAAAGCTTTTACTTTTTGTTGGTGTTAGTCGTGTTATTGCTGCTATTATGTTTGATTTTGTTATGTTTCGAATTCCACAGGGCGCATTGAATTTACTACTCTTCCGACTACATATGTACATTAGACTGCATCACTCCCCATACAAAAAATAAATAAAAATCGGTACTATTTTTCCATTGGAATTATAAAATTTATTATATTTTAAGACGTCCACCAAAATATTTCGGAAAAATATTAAGATTTAAGCGAATAAAAGAATAAAAATAGTTTCTTAAAGATATTTTTTTGAAACAAAATATTTAATAAAAATAAAAAATAAAATTTTTTTGGTATAAGACTTGAATAACTGAACCTAAACCCTTCAGATTTAGACTTGTGACGTATCATTTGAAAGGTATTTTCTCACCCTTTTTATAACTTTGCTAATAAGCTCATTCAAAGGATGAAAGAGAAAGGTAGGATGAACGAACATCATTCAAAGTTGAATTAAGATGTGTTGGTATTTGAAAAAAAAATAAAAATGGGACACGAATGACTTTTTTTGCACATAAATAAAAAAGGGGAAATACCTTTCTACCGAGATGCTATAAGTCTTAATCAGAATAGTTTTGGCCCAGTTATTTAAGTTTATCGCAAATCAATCTTTGAAAAAAGTAAAAAAAAAACAGCATCAAAAAACTCATTATTACGATTCCGTTGAAAAGATTTTTAAATATTTTTATGCAGATTTTTTAAGCGTTATCGGTTTTGTCATCTGAGGGGACTTTTTTCAAAAAGTTCTTTAAGAAACTAGTTTTATTCATAAAAAACTCTTTTTTTAGAGTTATTTTCGAATCGGTCCATCCCGCTTAAATCTTAATATTTTTCCGAAATATTTTGGTGGACATCTTAAAATATAATAAATTTTGTAATCCCGGCGGAAAACCGCAACTTTTTTTGGTGATGCAGTCTAATGTACCTACATTCATATGCATTCTCTCTAACAACAAAATCTATACTCGAACTGCTGCTAAAATTTTCTTTTGATTGTTTTTCGTATAGAACAAGGAAATCGTATACAAAAGGAATCGCTGGAGAATCGTCAGAACTCGGAGGCAGCGCAGCGGGAACGCTATTATGCCACCATTCACAAAGTGTCGATGCAGAATAACGACAAAATTCCTGGTAAGTTATTACTATTGGTTATGTGTTGTTCTTGTTGTTGTTATGTTTTCAGTGCGACTTCAGAATGGTCGTAAAGAATGGAAATGGAAACAGCTTGCGGAATGTGAGTTTTTATATGTATATTGGGGTGGTCCAAAAATGCATGAGAAAAAGTGAAGTCAGAATTTTTATGCTCTCACTCCCTAGGCTTCCGGCTATACCGAAAAAAATATACCCCCATTTTTTTATTTTGAAATAAAAAAAATATTTAGCGGTCGCTCAAAGCGCTCAAGGTTTCACCCGGTATTTTATATGGGGAAAAACAACTTTTCGTAGAAATGGTATAGAATTCTTAAAAATCAATATTTTTATATGAAAAGTTGTTTTTTCTTCATATGAAATACATGAAAACCTCTAAATATTTTTTGATTTCAAAATAAAAAAAGAGGTATATATTTTTTCTACGTAGAACAACCCTAGGGGATGAGAGCATTAAAATTCAGACTTCACTCTCTGGGATCACCCTAATGTACATACATACAATTGATAATGCATTCCATTGAAGGTGCAATTTATTTGGTGGTTATTTTTTTTTTGCGAAAGAAGCTCTTAGGCGATGGAGTATAATTTGCTTGGTTATGAAGGCACAGTTGGACTTCCGTCAGCGTTTAATTTACCACCAATAATTCTATATTTTACATATAAATGTATATGCAATCGCTAAATATGTGGCACATAAAAGGGAATTAACTTATGGCGAGTCATTTTATTTCCGGGCGGAAGCATAAAAATGTTTTCATACTACATAAGGTCAGTGCGCTATTGTGGGTGGCACTATAAATCAATGGGGGTATTCACCAAATTGAGCAAGTGACCTGGCACTCGGGCAAAAGAGGTGATCAGCTCAAACCAACGAATGTTATCAAAGTTGTTGCTTGAGATAATCAGGGCCAAGGTCACCTGCTCAATTTAGTGAATACCCCCCATATAACAAAGCTGCTGGAATCCAAGGCAGTTTGACCTGAGTGATAATAATTTTAGCCTTCGGTAGACACATCTGTTTTGTTTGACGTGTCGTAAATTTCACCTCAATCCAGACGATGGTTTCCAAAAACTCATTTGTAAATACTTAACTTAAAGCAATTTAAAAGGAAATGTCTTAAATAATTAATTTATTCAGGGGCACCCGATAGGCTTGCCACTTGTTTCAAAAGTCAAATAAAATTAAACAGTATTGAAATATTAGTGTCCTTCAAAAGCGTGTTGAGAAATCTTTAATTCCACATTATTGGATAGGGTTGCCATTTATTAAAAAAAAAAAATTCAATTCAAAATATTTAATGAGTTAAATGAATTATTACAATGAGTGAAAATCTCTCAAGTGAGCCACCCAAAATTGGATGGTCAAGATGTTTTCAAACAAATAACTTTTTTCGGTTTGCAACCATAAAAAAAATATAATTTGAACAGTTTTGCAAAATTCGAATTTTTACAAGAGTTATTGTTATTAACTTTTTTTTGATGAATTTAGTAATGGCAATTTGGTATTCGAAATATGTATCGGAATAGGGATGTCAGACGCAAGAGGTTTAAGAAGGTTTTAGTTTGAAAAAAAGGGTTGCCACCTGCTTGAAAAGTTGAAATTATCACAAGTTAAATGCAATATTAAAAGATAAGAGTAACCGTTCGGTTTAATGTAAGATTATTTTATAATAAAATACATATAAACGAGGGAGGTATATTGTAACTTTTAAATTACAAGATAATCTACGGTATGTAAACCTAGTATAATATGGACAAACAAGATCAAACATTGCTTTTTGTCGGATATCCAGGCAGCGATTAAGGTTTAGGCTCCGTAAATATTATTTCTAGCCCAATAAAACAACGTAGAGAAAAAGTTATGGGTTTAGCTGGTAGGTATATCGCTGCACTGATATGTGTGCAGGGGCATTCATGACAACCTTGATTTTTAGGGTTAGCGACTTATCATAAGGATGCAAAAGATTCTCCAGGCTGCGGTGTGCCCTGCTCTGTTAAATTCAATCCATAAATTAACTAACTACATATAAGCCAACCAATAAAAAATTATAAATTAGTAAACCAAATGGGAGCATTAATACGAATTTTCTAAATAGCTTGCGAAAATATTTCTTATGAACCAATTAGCCCAGATTCAGCCAAACAAAAGACATTTTTATAAGGGTTACCACCCGTTTAAATAGTTATACTAAATTTAACTAACCGGTTGAACGAAATTTTACCATGGCACCTATTTGAAAGTGGAATTAAAATTAATATTAATAAAATGAAATATACAAATATGGATATCAACCTAAGAGGATATATTTCGAAGATATTTTCGAAACTGTTCGCCATCCGTTAAAAGCCAAATTGAATTTAACCAATAACTGAAATAAAATATTGCAATGCGGATGTCAAACGAATGAAGTATTCGAAAGTTTTATTTCGAGAGAATTTTTTAAAGGGTTGCCACCTATTTAATTTAAATTTAACCAATAAGTCTACAATGTGGAAAAAGGATTAAGAAACCTACATTTTTAAAATAGTTTTGAAACGGATGCCACCTTTACAAGAATGACTTGCATCCAGGTGATTATTTTCAATCGAAATATCTCTCGTCTTCTCATCAAGTTATTTTAAAAGCATTGTATAAGACATGGTGGAATTATACCGAGTGAAGTAATTAGAGTGAGAAGAAAAATTTTGACACTGCCTTATTTGAAAATTTGCCTATAAAATTTGACTAAATATAAGGCAGGCGAATGTCAGAAAATAAAGCGAGAGAGCTGTTTTATTATTTCGCCTGTTTATTACGCCATGTGTATAAGGTACTTTACACGTTTCCCAAGTTTAAATCAATTTATGCTATTTCGAATGCCGCTGTGGCTTTTCTAAAATTAGCAGATTTAAGTAAGCACCTAAGTCGGATAACTGCCAGCTTTTTAAAATTAAAATTTGAAAATATCCCAAGTGCTCGTTTTTATTTATGTGTATCAACTAGCCAATACACGCTTGCTTTGCTATCTTCGAAATCAAGCTTCCTTAAACTGATTTTGAACTTTTTCATAGGTGGCAACCCTCTTCAAAAATATTTTAGAGATAAAGCTTCCTTGAATCTCTCTCATTTGATACGCATATTAAAATATTTAATATAACTTGTTAGTTAAATTGAACTTGAATTTCCAAACTGGTGGCAACCGCTTCAAAAATATTTTCGAAAAAATTTGTCTTAAACCTGTCACTGACTTAATTGCCATGTAAGATATTTGATTTTATTTGCCAATGAAATTAATTTTTACCTTCAAAACAGGTGGCAGCCATCTTAAAAATATTTTCAAAATAAAGCTTTTGTTAATCCCCTCTGGTTTGACATCCCCATTACAATATTTCATTTAACTTGTAATTTTAATTGATTTTAATTTTTTGAGGAGGTGGCAACCATGTTCACAATAATTTTCAAATAAATCGTTTTAGAACTGCTTTCGTTCGACGCCGGAATTATTTTAATATTTTGCTTAGCCTATTAATTAATTGCATTTAACTTTTAAAAAAGGTGGCAAAGCTATTTAAGAGATATCCCTTAGCTAACTCAGGTCACACATTGTCTACGTGCTAACCTTCATTCCAATCCATTCAGCCGTTTTCGTCTGATTAAGTAATAAGCATCCTAATATCCAAACATACGAGCTTTCACATTTATTATATTAGTAAGATTACCTCCCGCTGAGAGGTGCATGTCCCCGTATTATGTAGGTATGTATAGTAGATGTATATTGTCGCTTAAACAATATCTGAACAAAGCTACCCATATACGTTTTTTAGCGTTCACCTTAGTTTAATATAAATGTATGTTTATTCGTGTATACTTATTCATGCCCTTGTCAAAGTGCAGTGACATTACTCACCGCTAATGCCAATTAAATAAATCACAGCGCCTTACCACCAACAATCACAACAACGCCCTCCCAACGTTTCAACAGCAAAGAAAGCAACGCAATGTCAAAGCCATTTCCATTTCCATTTCCATTTCCATTCCAATTATTTACTAATTAGTGTCGTTTGCTGTTTGTTATAGGTGCCTCTTTATATATTTACAACTACATGTGTGCCTATGTGGATGTATGTCATTAACTTTTTTTCTCCTTCCTCTCTTTTCTTCTACCTTCTACAAACAGAGACATCCGAGGATATTTCACCGTATGCCACATTTCAATTATCCGAGACGGGAAACATGTCACAGCCACATCATGCCGGTCCGGCTAATACGCTTTTGCATTCCTTTATGTATCACGAGCGTGCCTTGACCGAGGGTTGCTCGTCACCACCACCCGCAGCGGTATTAAAACCAACCCAACACCAAAATCACCACCATCACCTGAATTATCATTACAACCACAATCAACGTCCAACTAAGACAAACTATAATCATTATCAGACCTCGCCATTTCATAATATCGTGCGTTTAATTTCTTATCTGTTTTTATTTAGATTTTGTTCGTAATTTGTGTTGTTGTTGTTTGAAAGGATGTGTGCTTTTAAATATCTAGAGTGCTAGAAAATAATTGACTTAGTCGGTTTTTTTTTTTTAATTTTCGTAAGGCGCATAATTGTAGTCGAAAGAAAGTTGATTTATTGTTAGACAAAGAAGCGCTTTTGGGGTTTTACGTAATGAATAAGGGAATTCTATTGCGCCTGCCGCTAAATACTTTTATAACATTGTTGTATATTGAAATTATGTCTTATTCGTTATTGAAGTCAATAAAGGTTGGTTTATAATCGTGGTGATCAGAGAGAGCTTTTACTCTAAACTAGGGTTGCCAATTATACTATTTTTTCGGACTGCGTACTATATACTGTTGGAAAAAAATATAATATGCAGAAATACTATTTTTCTTTAATTATAAATATTAATAAATTTCAGTAATTTGCAAGAAAGAATGTATATTAAAATGTATGAGCTTTATCCTGAAGTAAAAATATTGAAAAAAAAATTCTTTAATATAAAAGGTCATACCGAGTTTATTAATAGAACCACAGATCAAAAATTTCAACATTAAAAAAAAGAATGAATTACCAAATTAACTTAATATTATTTCATTCCTGCTCTCTATTCCTGCAACTTCGGCATTCACAGAGGGAGTTTTTTCTATTATGAAAGTCAAGTGGCGAGATGAGAGAAACCAAGCGACTATCTCACTAATAAAAAAAAAACTTTTGATTTATATTAATTTAAATATTGATTGCTAAGAAAGAAAAAAGATGTACACTTAAAAAACGTTTTTAATTTTTCTTTTAAATATAATACTATATTTATTTGAAGTGTACTATATTTTTCAGATTTTTTTGAAAATGTACTATAAATTTCTTAAAAAATGTCGGCAACCCTACTCTGAACATGCCTATATGAAATCTAAAAAAGCTCTAAATTGCAGTTTAGGAGCAACATAATCATACAGACAGCCTCCGTACAAAAACATTTACGAACAAAAGCATTTGATCAGCAACGACCTGAGATAGCTTTTCACCAGTGTGAGTCTCTATCGACGATAACCAAAGAGAACCTTTACTCTCTGTGCGTCCATAAAAAATGTATAGCAATCTTTAAAAACCTTCTCTGGCAGGATATGTTTGGATAGTAAATGGTACTTAAAAAAAACTAAACTCCGGCGGGCTTTTTAAAGCTTTATATAAATTTTATATTGCCGCGAAAAGAGATAGGCTCTGTATCTCTGTCTGCTATAAAGCGGTCAAGGGTCCCAATTTACCCGCGGGAAAAGCTCTTTTAATCTTTCTATAGATTTTGTTTAGGCGCGTGCAGTTTAAAAACGCTCTGTTCGCTGGCTATATCGTGGCTGTTTTTTGGTTTGGAAGCTATCCCAAAGAGTTTGCTGAAATGAGAATGATTAGTTATCCACACATTGGAATACAATGAAGCAGAGAGGGACTTACCTATCTCTCCGTTGCATGGATCCTCTATTATATCGTCTTCAATTGGTCAATTTAATTTCTAGCCTGAGTATCTCAACTCACTTTGCTAATAATCATCGGCATTTAGAATAAATCTATAAAATATACAGGTGCAAGGCTGCGGATACCAGACAACCACCGGATCTCTGCCTACGCGAAGGACCTTCATTCTACGCCAATCGAGATCAAAGCTAAAAACGTTCCTCTAAAAAAATACAGGCATAGAAATTGTATTAGTAAAAGAGTAAGGGCTCTCTCGGTTCAAAAATGTTTTAAGTAATTTATAAATTGTCTTACCTCCTTTTACCTTTTTTCAAAACTAAAGATAAAAGTTTGTGCAGTCAGTGAATCCAGGAACGATATGAACTTCAATATATCCAACAATGTTCTGTAGGGCGACAAATAATGGGATTTTAATGTAAATAGGTTTATTCGTGAATTCAGTTAACTCCGGTTATGCGCCACTAACTTGTAGACGTGGTAGAGAACAGTTTTCTTGACTAAACGACTCTTAATAACCTCAAAGCGGTTCTTAAAGTTCTGTTTGCTAAAGTTGTTAAAAGTAGCTTTTTCAGTAACTGTTTACTTTAAGGACCATCATAGCTTAATTAGTTTTAGCGCCGTTTTCTCGAGTAGCTTTTAAAATTTAACTATGTAAATTTAAACAAAAATTTTCTTCTAAAAAAATGTGTTCGAAGTTCAGATAAACTCTAAAAGCTACTTTAGAAAACGGACTTTAAATTTTCACATTTTTCTATTTTGCCTTAGTACCTTTTTTTAAAGTAATACTAAAGTAATTAAAGAATACTGAAATCATATAGTGTTGATATAACTTACATACTAAGAAGCTCCTCCGCTCACTGCCTATACTTTAGTATCATTTAGTAAAAAAAAATTATAATTTTCCTCAACTTACTGCTTTCAACTATTAAGTATATTTGGCAAATTTTTATTATAATTTTTTTGTTTTTTTTATATTGTTTTTTCTTTGTAAGTTGCTAACCCTCCATCCTCGTTCGCTTCGCTCTCATACCATACGTGCCTGCTGGTTAAATTTTAATTGACTTTTACATTTTCTCGCTTTGTTTTCCATTTCACATGAATTCGCGCGTGCTTGTTTGCTACTTGCTGTCCAATTAGTCTTCGAAGAATCGGCGCCGTCATTCGCGTAAAACTGAGCCAGAGAGTGAGGAGTCCGAATCGGATCAGGATCAATTGACGTCAAGTCGTACGGAGTCATCCAATCAGCATGAGGGAAAAATAAAGCATAGTAAGTTTTATTGTTATGTTTTTTTTTTTTGCATTTTATCTTAACAAGTTTTTAATCCCGCTGGCACAAAAAATTTGTTGGCATGAGATTTTACACTACATCCACACATTGTTGATTTATATGTATACTATACACACTTTGTTTTTATAGATAAATAAATAGATATGTATGTACAGATGTAAGTATTTAATGAAATGTGATGCACTCGTTTAATGAAAATCTAAGCTGTAAAATACAAAGTTCGAAACCAACAGTATTCTCATTAAAATGATGTGACTTGTCAGCACATCTACGCCTAAGAATATTTCTCCTCTGTTCAGCGTAAGGATCTCCCGATATACCGATGATATACCATCCTTGAAAATCAATATTTTTCAATCAGCACACTCTGTTTCTCCCCAGGAGACTTTAAGCAATAATAATACCAAATTTTTTATTTAACCATTTCTTAATACTAACGATTTTTTATTGGTCTCTCTATTGCATTTTTTGGGGTTTTTGGGTACCCATAAAAAATAGTTAGTATTAAAAAATGGTTAAAGAAACAATTGGCTATTATTTCTTGTAGTCTCCTAAAGAGAAACAGAGATTGAAAAATATAGATTTTGAAGGATGCTATACCAGTTCTACGAAACAATTTTTTCCCCCATATAAAATTCATGGAAACTTTGAGCGCTTTGAGCGAACTCTAAATTTTTTATGATTAAAAAAAACAAGGGTATATTTTTTCGATACAGAACAATCCTAAGGGGTGAGGTCATTAAAATTCCGCCTTAACTTTCCTTAGGCCCCAACACCCAACAGCTTCCTATACAGCCTGAAAGACGAAGAAATGAACTGGAAAGCGAATGGACTTTTTTAGTCCGAGGGCACGCCCTATACGACCTTATTATCCGATACGGATCCGCTGGTATAGAACCGAATAGAGTCAACTTCTCTCGGAACTTTCTGGGTCCTTTGCTCTCTGCTAGAGACTTCTACTTCAAACCTTGTTCGCCTTTTTTATTGGCGAGTGTTTTCTTTCGTCAGGAGAAGGTGCTATGCTATGTACCACGAAAATTCTCTCTTCAGCTGGATCCCTTTCGCGGTCGTATAACAGCACCGGGACAACTTTGTATTCGCATAATGTCTATCGACAATATGTTTAGCAGCACGCTCATTGGTTCCGTGGGTGTAATTGCAGTCCGCCACTGATCCAAAGTAGAGTTGTTCTTTGTGCCTTTTGTAATGGGAGGATGTTTGGTTTCTTAGAAAAAATAAGCCGCCTTACCTACACTCACTATAATAGTGTTGGGCTTTTTAGATTGCACCTTTACAGACGTAAAGGGATTCTGCAGCTTTCCGCAATGTGTTTAGTATTTAGCTTGGCTTCCTATCGGGTATTCGTTAATCATATGTAGCTTTGGCATAGTGTTTAAAGAAAATTTCCACTTATGGTTCGACTGCATACGCAATGACTAAGCAAACCCTCGGCTCATCCATATCCGTAAGCAGTCTATTACCTGCCAGGAGCCATAAATTAGGAGGTGGGATTTCAGCTTTTGGGATGAACTGCTAACAAATCTGCTCGCCGATACTCACCATAGATAAGCTTGCACTTCCTTGCATCTTGGAATTTGGTCGACGACCAGATCCGTCAGCGCTGATGTTTTTGACGAGCGCATAATGTTGTTGAAAGCGAGCTAGAGTTTCATGTTTCCGAGTACTAAACTTTGGCTTGAGCGTACAGTGTTTTTGCAAGCTTATCCGCGACCGCCTACCTTATGCAGATCTCTCTAAGACTCTAAATTATTAATTGAAAGTACGATGAATTTATCTGGCTGCAGCACTTAGGCTTGATATGCGTTATATTTCCAACTTTGAACATGAAAGCAAATCTGGACTGTGTCCATCTATTGGATATGTTGTTCAGAGTAAGAACAAGTTGAATTCTAACATGCAAATTTTTCAAACCTCACTTCCCTGATTGCTACATTTAAATTGGTGCTACTCCGTTTGGCTATGGAATCTACTATAACTTTAAAGTTCCAATAGCCCAGGCTATCTTCTCATGGGAGAGAATTTCTTTTGTTATATTTAAGGTGCATAATGTGCTGCTCCAAGGTTTCCTCCCTCGTCATTGTCCGCATGCCATCGCAACCCTGTAGGCATCCTGTGACTCTTCGGAAATCCGGATAGTACCTTACTTAACTCCGGCACGAATTTCACGTTGGTACGTTCCTTCGTGAGGTTCTTAACGCTTTTATACGTTCTTTTTTTAAGCTTCCCAAAATTTCACATAGGCTGTTCCTGAGGCAAAATTTAACGCCCTTCTACACAGTTTTCGCACACTTCTAATTTCTTGACTCCACCAATATAGTTTTGTTTTCTGCATCTAGGCTTCGTACTCGGTCAGGCTTTTCGATTGTCCGAAGTGTCTGGGTTTGAGATTTGGGGTCGAAGTTTATTAATGAATTTGTGAGCTTCATCCATTGGTACTGCAAACGTATTTCGCTTTGGGCTGACCATTGCCTCTCTGCTTCGCGAAGTTGCACCAGTTGCGGATAGGTTTTTTTACACTTGGTCCCTCTATTGTGTTTGTGAGCACAGTTGCCTTCGTTGTCCACCCAAAAGAGCCGAGTCAAAAAATCGTCTTATCGGAGCATTATTATTCACAGGTACGACATGTCCAAATTCCCCTTTCCGTCTTCTTCATTACATGTCACCCATCGTTCTTCAAAAAAAAAATTTCAGAGCATAATTTTTGTTCCACAATAGATGCCTGCATTTAGTAGCAACTGTTGGCAAGACTGATTCTTCTCTTGATTTTCTGTCAGACTCTAGTAATGTTTACGCTGGATACTAAATTGCCGAAAACCTTCACCACTTGAAAATTGTAACTGCAAATAGTGGTGTGTGTACCAATACACGAAAACTCTTTCTAGCTTTGAAAGGGAACGCGATTCTAAGAACGCTTATCCCGCGATAATTGGTGCAAACATCGAGGTCTGCCTTTTTGTGGATTGGGTAAAGTTCGGACCTAGTTCAGCTAAAATGTGGTACATGCTGTCTACCGGCTCTCCGCTGCCGGCTTTGAACAGCTCAGATGGTTTGTTGTTTTTAAGCCGCAATATTGTTGTTCTTACCTCATCCTGCTCTAGTGGAGGGACGTGAGCTACGTCCCTATACACTATGTCAATATTCAAAAGCGTTGAGAAGTATTTCCTCCATAGCTTAAGTGCACTCCTTACATCCGTTACCAGAGTTTAGTCTTCATCTCTGCAGAATCTAATATTATATAGCAATCCGCTTGCTCCAAAACAGACGCTCGCTTGCAACCGAACTTGCTGGTGAATAGACGCTGCTGATTTTAGTGATTTACAGGGCGATTCTGGCTAAGGTAGTTGCAAGTCTTTTATAAGACAATTGAGAGACAGTATGCAAGATAGTTTAAAGGATTTTGTTTATTCTGGCATGAAATTTGTACAAAAAAACTCCCTTTTCCAAATTTTATGATGAAAAGCTCTTTTGGCAGAAAGCACTTGAGCACGTTCCAAATGGAGGTGCAGGTACATACCGTCGTTTAAAGTACAAAATCGCGTATCTTAATTCTGCAAAACCTCGCAACTGATATTTGTGCCAATTATATATGTGATATATCCAAATATCGATATTTAGATATACAAGGTAGCGATAATTAGGGATAAAAGAGAGAACCGTGTTGAAATAAGACAGGTTTTGCATTCTCATGATACGCATGTATTTATGTATATCATTTTGCTCGCGCTGCTTCAAAAGAGGCAATTTCTGAGTAAACAATTCGAGAGATTCGACGTTCGAATCCTGGGGCAACGTTTTTTTTTTTAATTTTTCTAAAGTTAGGTTTTTGTTTTTTATTCAATTTTTAGAATTTTTTGTTTTGGAAAGCAAAATATACATACATATATATATTTAATTTCATCTAATTTTTATAAACTTATTTTGTGCAGTTTGCTTTTTTTATTTATCTAGTTTCTTCTCTTTAAATTTTGTTTATTTGTAGATTTTATTGTTTTCTTTTTTTAAAATTATAATTTTTTTGTTTTTTTTTTAATTTAATTTTTAAGGACTTATTTTTTTTGTTTTAAATTATTGATTCCCCTTTTTTAATTAAATTTTCTTTTGATTTATAGATTTTATTGATTTAAGAAGATTTTTTGTTCCATTTCAGTTAATTTTTAGAAGCTTATTTTATATATTTTTTCTTTTTTAAACAATTTAATTTCTCTTTTAATTAACTATTAATTTTAAGATTTTACTGTTTTGAAACGATTTGTTTTCATTATTTTTTAGAAACTGACTATCTTTTTGCTTTTTTTAATTATAATTTTTATTTTTTTTATAATTCTTTGAAACTTATTTTTTTAATTGTTTTCCTCTTTCAATTAAATTTTCATTTAATTTTTAGATCTCATTGTTCTAAGGCTGTCTGCAACTCTAAAGAAAAACTAAAAATTCATATAAAATGGAGCATAAGAAATGGAAAAGAAATTCTCTCTATCAGAACTTCTAAAATCAGTGTGCAGCTTTTAAGAAAAAATGCTCGTATATTTATCGATGGTCCTGCACTGCATACGGCCCTTTAAGAAGCAAAAAACATATATTTTTTGCGTTTCATTTTTAAGAAGTTAATTTCATGTATTTCTTCTTTTTTAAATTATATTTTTAACCTAATTCACAATATCAATATCAATTCGTCGGAATATATGTATATATATTTTTTTATGTATATATATTTCCAAAACAAACAAACAAAATGAAATTTACTGTTTTCAAAACAAACAAAATGTAAAATTAAAATTTACTTTTCATTATACAAAACGAGTTCATCACAATTTCTTACTTACACGCAGCAGATTCCTTTTGCAAACCACCATCACTTCCAAGGTTCAATATTAAGAAACTTTCGATTTTCTTTGTAGTGTAATTCATCACAGATCATCACACTTCGTAGTTGTACCTTCCCGAACCAATGTTGTACCTTTTTCACAAAAAGTGTGTTGTAATTTCGAAAATTTAAATTTCACTTAACTGTAACAAAAAACTCTTTTGCTATTATTTGATTTGCG
>NW_023458564.1:5465894-5489956 GCF_013731165.1 Rhagoletis pomonella | reverse complement strand
ATACAGATGAATTTAAACTTTTGGACAATCAATCAAAATTTGTACGAGACTTAAAAGCAAACACACACACACCTAATCCAATCCCATTTATTGTACTTAACTTATGTATAATAAAAATATTTCATCCACTTATAAATGCATTAAAATATTTAAGTTTACTTTGTGCATGCCAACTTCATTCCCAAACTCCATGAATGCTAAACCAGACTCTTTAAACCACTCTTTCCCCACCACCTACCCAAAATTTATTGCTAGTTGTATGTAATCCGATGTTAAATTACTACTAAGTTAACGAACAAAATCAACCCAAGGTTGTATATGGGTACATATGTATGTAAACTCGAATGTACATATATTTATGCATCTTTGTATGTAAATTTTTATATAAATTTAAAACATTTATAAAGAAAGGTAAGTTTTCATAATGGTCTAGAGGGTGTGAAAAAAAAACTATTAAAATATAAGTTTAAACTACTATCAAATGAATCCGAAAATATCTTTGATTGTAAATAACTGTAAATTATGATAACATATGTATTTTCAGTGTAAATTGTTAAAATGTTTCAATGGTTTCGGAAAAAAGTTGGCTTTGAACTCACCAAATATTGTATCTGGGGATTAGGGATGAAACGATACCATTCAGGTATCGATAAAGCTTCTGAGCTTTTAAAGCTTTTGAGATAGGGAATTCAAGAAAAATAGTCTCGTTTGGTTGAATAATTACCATGACCTTTAAAATAACTTTCAAAAATAGCTGGTTTGAATTTTTTTTCTCTTTTTGACCTGAAACCAGTACGCAATGAAATTTTTAAAAAGTTTTAAACATATATTTTTGCTGTTCGTACATGAAGGAATCCATTTCCTTTGTCACAAAAATCGAAAAAACTATTTAATTTTAAATTGTTTTTAAAAAGTTTATTACAAGCTGTTTTAAGGTAAAAAAAAACATAAAAAATCAAAAATTTTACTTTGGAGTCATGAAATGAAAAATTACCTTGACCTTAAATCAAAAGAAAAATCTTTGGATTTTTATTCTTTTGACTTAAGAACTTAAAAAAAAATATATTATAAATGGATTTTTTGGTTTTTGCTACCGTGGAAATGAATTCCCCGATGCAAAAACAGGAAAAATATCTGTTAAAAAAGTTCATTGCAAACTGGTTTCAGGAAAAAAAAACATCTTCAATATTTGAAGGTCGCTGGCGTTTAAGCAGTCATAAAGCACTGGCCGATTGATATTGGTGTAGGAAAACATTCCTAAAGAAAATTCCCCTTGGTATAGCTTATTAATTTACGAACTTCCTGCGCTAATTGTATACAGCTCCTGTTAGATTCCCTAGTGGTGTACTAAGTGCTCTCCTAGTGTTTCATACTTAAGTTCGCAAGGCTAGGATCTTCACAGAGGATATGCTGGAACAATTTTCGCGATCTTCGAGCTGGCAGCCGCAGTAAGTTATATTACATGGAAGCCCTATTTTTGTCGCATGTTTTTTCAGGAGCTATGTAGATTCATTTCTCTTTAGATTATTCCAAAGAGCATTTCGGTGCCGCCGCTTATTATTCTTCCAAATGTGCAAAACAATCAACTTTCTCTTTGCCTCCGACGTTCCTCTTTCCGGGAACCCAGAAAAGATAGACGGTCATTGTCTTGAACACTGAGCGTAATTCCATTTTGCATTTATTGACCAGCTTAGATTTGGTAACCGGATATTACTTTAGATTTTTTAAAGCTAAAAATGTGTCATCAACTTCCTTTTAGAGATGCTTTTATCCTTTCCCAGACGTAATGACTGAGCGACGCAAGATTTCCTCTCCTACAAAGCAGTCCATTTTGGATACGGCGATGTAGAGAGAGTCACGCATTTTTGTCGGCTACCACTCGGTTTCTTCTAGAGCTTCGTTTTTGCTAAATGTACAGACGGCTTATTTTTCCAACATTTTTGCAAGCTGTTTGAAGATAAGATGAATACGTTAAAATGTTCAGTATGCAGCATATGAATTAAAAAAAGAAATAATCAGCAATTTTGCTCGTTCTCTTGCGCTATCATTCTTGAACAAGTTTTTTCCTAGACACTTATCTTATAATTTTACAGCCTTGCTTTTCTTCTTAGTACTAAGGACACGAATTTCGATACGATACGACACCAGATCGATACTTTTGTCATTTGATATAGATATATTTTACTCGATACTTTTATAACGATATTTTTTGGGATCGAGTATATGGACCTCAGTATCGTTTGAATTGTCGAAAAAAATATAGAAAAAGTTCAATACGGCAATATTCTGAACCTAAGGGGTGAGAACAGTTAGTAGTTCTCCAAATAAGTGCTGTGTACATCATCTGAATCAATATTTCTTTATTTTGCTTTCGGCAGGTTTTGTGAAATCGATTATAAGTCACAATTTGTTTTGGTTGAAATTCACTCAGAAGTAAATTGCAGAACCTGCCTGAATACTTTAAATCAGTGGTCGGCATACTAACACATTCAAACGATTCAATAAGTGGGACTGTGTGCGTTAAATTCACGGCTCAGCTGGCGCTCTTCGTATACGTGTGAAACACACATGTGCTAAGAGAGCGCTCAGTGAGCTATGGCCTGCCGACCACTGCTTTAAATCACACGATTTATATTTCGAACGATCATAAAAAGGCTTTTTAAATATCACACAAAGGTTTTTATTTTTGTTTACTGGGAATATTTCCAGTCTGTATTTTATATACAATATATACAAATTTTTCATTAAATAACTCGAGTTTTTTATTCAAGAATTTTATTTTTCTCTGATAAGTTGACATTAAAATATTAAGATTGTGTAAAACTGAACTAAACTAAATATTTTATAAGTGCTTATGTGATTTATACGATTTAAATAAAAAACCTATAATATAAGTGTGTTGATAAAAATTATGTTAGCTTTATTTAATTGTATGTATACATATGCATATGGTTTTATATAAATTTATAAATATAAGGGGCCTATTACATAAAGCGACAGTGACAATTTTGTCACGAAAGAAAGTCACAAATTTGTCCATGTGGGGTTTTAAAATTGTCGTTGACAAAACTGGCGCCAGTCATATGAAATTTGTATATAATTCATATGAATATAATAATTGCATTTGCATTATTTTAGTTTTTACAAATATTCGAATCATTGAAAAGTATTGAAATACGCGCAATTATAATATGAACAAATTAACAAAATTCTCCTGTAAAAACTTTCCGACGGAGCTATTTCGTTTTGTCGCTGCGGTCGCGACAATTTTGTCAGAGTGACAATTGTCAGTACCATTGTCAGACAATTATCGACAATATTCCAGTATTGTCACTGTCGCTTTCAAACAATTGCCACAGTTGCCTACAGGCGTCTATGAAACAGGAAAAAAGGTCGTCGACAATTCTGGCTCTGAAATTTTTCGGAAAAATCGATATTTGTCGCACCTGTCACTTTTATGAAATAGGTCCCAGGTTTGGACCAAGTTACTTTTAGTGCTGCGGCTCGCAATAGGTTTTGGTATTTAAACCTGCTATTTTATGTTGGGAATTTGGTAACGATATTTTGAGTATCGGGTCTTTGTGTTTCGATATTAATGGGTACCCGATTTTTTACAGCGATACTTTAAATGATACTTTCGGCTCGATATCGTGTCCCTACTTAGTACCAAGTAAAAATGATTCTAAGAAGCTATGTAACTTTGTACATAGCTTACCTGAAATGTTTGTATCCTTCGTTAGTGTAGTCAAAATTTCATTTGCTTTTTCGTGATCCAGTAATCTTTTCCATGAACCGGAACTTATTTTCGATCAATACATATGTAGGTCGGCTTTAGACCATTTAACAGCCCGTAAGCTTTTTTTGGGGTAACACTCACCTCCCAGGTTATTTATTTTAAAGACCAATAGGGTTGCCTCTGAAAAATCGAAATTATATTTTCTCGCAATTCCAATACTCGCGTTAAATAACTTTCTAATATAAAGAAAGGACATCATTAGTATGATACAAAAATCTAACTTGAATATTTCAGCAATCAATACGGAACATTACATGAAGTATGACGGACAATTTACTTCGGCGCAGTCCCTAGTATCACTGAATCTTCGATTTTATCCCTGTAAGGGGTTAGTTGAAAACTTAATAAGCTCCCATTGCACTCAGTTGTAAGCCATACAAAACAATTAAAGTTATTTTCGCACAAACTTAATAAGGGAATTTCTTTCAGTGGTTGAGGCTGACATTGTCTAAGATTTCAGATCAGGCCGTAACTACCATAACTACTTCTGTAAAATGACCAACTGCATCAAAAAATTACCACTCTTTTATCGATAACAAAGTAGTTATGGTCCCAGTAATATTTTCTTTGAGTAACTGACAAGTACTAACTCGAAATAGCGCGGCTGATCGCATGAGTTTACTCAACCCAATCAATTTTATTTAAAAGAGTTTAGCGGAAGTTTTATCTTTTAGATACAATGAAACGGATACGTTCTGTCAACCTATGTACATATATTTTTAAATTAAATACTTCAAAGCCAACTTTTTATTTTTAATCATAAAAAAAGAATGTAATAAATTTGCAAATATTGTAATTATGCATTAGTTTGAATAACTAGATTAATAAATTATCCAAAAATCTATCAAATACTTATAGCAGAAACTTTGAATATTATTTGAAATAGTTTCAACTGACTGAGGAGACTATAAAAATCGACAAACTAATTCAGAAACGCAATAGCTGAAGATGTAAAAACTCTTGCAATAATTGATTACATGCGGCAGACTTATATTTTTAAGTATTAAGTAATACCGGATTTCCACTAGGCGTTGAATCACAAAAAGTTATAATGCCAAACGACATTAAATATAAAAATGTTTATGTCTGCCGCCACATGCCACCTCATTTTGTCATTTCAATGCGTAGCGGAAACTCGTATTTATAACAACGATATTACTGGCAACTATTGAATTATTCTGCTATTTACATAGAAAAAAATTATAATGATTTCAACTAATGTTTGTAGGTTAAAATAGTATTTAATAAACTACTACATTTTTGTAGCACAAAAGTATGGCGAGGAATTTCTCTTTAGAAACAGTTGTAGATATGTATGCATGTATATTATTTATTTTTCTATGCTAGGCCATTACGAAAGTATATTGATATTAGTTTTTGTAAATTTGCAATTAAAGAATTGAGGAAATTAAAAAATATATACTTTATAATGTACAAAAGCAACTATCATAAATACATACATAAATATGTATACATTTTGTGTAATTAGTATTTTTGTAAGATACGGATGTAAACATCTTTGAGCGAAATTACCAATCAAAGCTGATAAAATTTAATAACAAAAAAAAAAACAGTATTAACATGTTCGCATTTATTTAAGGACGTATTCATGCAAGCCAATGTTTACACTTAAAATTTTGATAATAACATATTTAGTTTTAAAATTAATTATAAAAAATTGTGAAGTTGAATAACGAAACTAAGGTGTAAATTTAAAAAAAGAATGGGAACTACAGCGAAACCGCTATGTTTCGGATGAATGGAAAGAAATACAAAAATTTTAAGAATAAAATGGTCTACTTTTTTATAAACATTTATTTGTAAAAAAATAAAACATTTCGGAAACCATGTGCCAAATTCAAAATTTATGAAACAAAATACAAATTTAAAAACTAAAATTAAATAGATTTAAGTCAAAAGAAACAGTTTTTAAAAGCAAAATTTTAGGTAGTGAAACAAAAATATGTAATATAATATTTAAAAAAAAAACACTCAGATTACTAAAGTAAAATATGTAGTTTTGTGAGAAAATTTGTATTTTTTAACTAATAATATTTAATAAATTAGGAAAACAAAAAATAACACAAATTATTCAAAAACTTAAAATAGTAATAAATAATCAAAAATACGAGTATAATGAAGTGATTACTGTGTGCAAAAAAAATTTTAAAAATCTAAATATCTACTATCTAATTATCAAAATGATTTTTATGAAAAAAGTGGTTATGCTGCTATTCCCGTTATGTATGTATATTTAAGTTTGATAATTTGTCCACTTTTTCCGACATTTGTCTCGTTTGATATAAATTTGAAAGTTTCTTAGGTGTGTTGAAGAAGCTTAAACAAAACTGCTCATTTTTAATTGCAGCATCAGTGGTGGTGGGCGGAATTTCTAAGCGAATTGTACGGCTTGGCTAAAAAAACAAATAAATAAAGCAATCTGTTCATAGTGCAAGGAAATTATCTTAGGAGAAGTGCTCCAACTCTTACCAATTGCACTCCTGGTGCAGAAGAGAGCCACGGTTACCATCTGTACTATTTTTTACTCAGCATAAGGCCTCCACGACATCTTCCTCTCCCTCAAATGTCCCAAGAGAGCAGAAATCCTCGCAAGCACGCGCCTGATTCTGAGTGATACATGGTAGCACCTAACGTCATCACAGAAGCATGCAAACTCTATTAGTGAGTTGTTTATTTCAAGTCCTTAATTCAGATGACTCCACTGTCTATCGGAGGGAAGTTCCTCTGGAATCGTGAAGGACCTGAGCATTCAATAGCGCCTTTCCAAGCAATGGTAAAAATCTTAATTGGTTTGTGTAGCGCGTTTTTGGATAGAGTTGAGTTTCCTACAGGTGACAGTGGCAGAGTTGAACACAGACTCTTGTAGTAGAAATCCCAATTAGTGCTCTTCAGGTTTCCGAAGGTTGAGTTCATTAAACGAGCTTTTCTCAGATAGTACTAAATAAACTTGTGATCGAAAAAATAGTGATCACTAAGAACACCTTGTTATAAACTCATGATACCAGATTAAAGAAAAAAGCCACTGCTGGGCAAAAAGAACTTTTTTCTGTGTCACAGGTTCACCTAGAAAATCGATAAGAAGCTGTACAGAAAAATTAGCCTTTGCAAATAAAAAATAGTCAAAGTGTTCAGGGTTGATTAAAGGGTAATAGTCGGTTAGGGATGCACATTTTGGGGACTAACATCGATACATCGATGTTTAGTTACATCGGAGAAATAAACATCGATCCAAAAATATATCTCCAGCAAAATATCGATATACTGAAACTAGCAGCCTGGACAATTGGCGTGTGGTGGTGTGGACATAAAATCAGGGTCTGCAATGACAGCCAAGGTGCTCTAAATAGTTTTCGAACCACACGCACCTCTTCAAAAATAGTCCAGGAATGTTAGTATATAATAAAACTCATAAGAGCCGTTGGTGACACCTGCAAAACATTCAAGTGTTTCGTGAAAATGCTTGGCAAGGAGGTAGCATAATTCCTGCTCAGACAGAGAAGGATTGATCTACGAAACCTGATAGGACTGATTAGGGTGCACAATCCATTGGAACGACAGGCAACATGAACGATGCACTATGAACATCTTGCTTGGAAGACCAGGATAGTACAGAAACTTTTCTCTGCCGCTGTCCAGCCTTTGCCAGGCTTATACATACATACATATGTTTATACATAGATGTTACATTTTTGGATCGTATGTTAAGATTTATAAAGGACTCTGGTAATTTTGCAGAGAGGCAATGAATTCCTTCCTCACCTAAATATGGGAAATATTGCCTGAGAGCTTGGAGAATTTTCGGCCACACACACAGTTCCATTCCAAGGTCGCTAGGGGCTAAAGTTTCAAAGCCTGATTTTGTTAAAATTCTAACGGAGGGTCGATCCTTTTTAATGATTAAGTTAGCGTTCCCAATACCGGAACCTAAATTTTTAGTTCCTGAAAGTTTCACCAAAAAAGGAATAATAAAAATCAAATTTTTTTAGAAAAATAATGGGTATTTGAATGCAAACCAAGTCTGGGAATCACACTAAACTCGATGTTTTAAACATCGCTCAAACTGTCGTCGACGAATCGGCCATTTAGCGATGTTGGAAAGTTGTAAACATCGATTGCAAACATCAAATTTTTAGCCAATATTATCGAAATTTTCCAAAACATCGATGCATTGTTTGCATCCCTAAATGGGTCTAGTTTTCAGAGTTAAAAATGTTGATGAATAATTTCGTGCAATATCATAGGGGCGTCATACCCAAAGAGTTTCCGATGGGAGACACAATCATCATCTCTTTCCTAAAGAATCGATAACTCCGTGAACAAGATCAATGGCCCCTTTTTGAGCCACTTTAGTGGGGGAACAGCTAAAAGAAAGCAATTTCGACACGTTCTTAAATTAGTCAACATACCAATTTTTTTTTTTTTTTAATTTTTATACGTGTTCTCTGGAGATCTCTTATGAATTTTTGTACCCACGGAGTTAGCAGCATTACCAAAAAAAAAAACAACAAAAAAATAAATTATATAACTAAATTAAAATACCAAATATCGAAAAGATATTAAATAGAAAAAACTCTGCCAAACACCGATTAATGTATTATGTAGTAGATATATTTTCAAAACAATAAAATAAATTATGTCTGATTGCATACATACACATTTACAAAACTCTTAATGTTTAGATTTATGCAATAGAGTGAAATCATTCACGGTCCAAACGGTGACTGCAGTGTGTGCCAACAAATAAAATTAAAATTAAATATTTAATAATTTCATGCAGCTGTACGTAAACAATACTATGCAAACACACATACCTAACTACTTCTGATATGTATAAATACTTATGTAGCGAATATACAAAACTACGTAACTAACTAATAGTTATATTTATGTAAGATTTGTAAGTTAAAATCAAATCTTAAACTAATATACATACATATGAGAAAAAAGCATTTATTTTAGCCACTCAGCTGTTGCAAAGAACTCGTAATAAACCAAACATGTAACATTTACATTTGTATGTATTTTTTTATTTAACAATTTAATCACATCGAATTGTACGAATTTATGTATTACGAGTATAAACAAAAACACAACTGGAAAAAAAATGTACTGAACAGCAAAAGCAATCGCAAGGTTTTTATAATTTGAATCGAATATCCAGCAAATTCAATTATCCTCATATTGTTACATAAGTATACATATGTAGATACAAATAATGTATGTAAAAACCGTAGTCTGAAATATATATAAAATCAAGCCAAAATTAAATGTGTGGCAAATGTAGCACAAGACAAAAAAATATATATATATATATAAATAATTAAAATTAACAAAAATCTTCAATAACCACAATCAAAATGCAAAGTAATCATAATTAGTGTAACAATTATTGATAATATGTAATGTAATATTTAAAAAAAAAAATTAACTAGCACAAAATGAAAAAAATTAAATCAAACTAAAATAACGAATTATATTAAATGTGTAAAATAAATTATACAGTATTTAAAAGTCGATAAATGATTTTCTTTTTTTATTGAAGGAATTGAAAGGGTAAGTAAGTATTGTTGGCTTTTGGTTGCTGCTTCCAAAATAGTAAGGTCATTTAAGCGCCGAAAACTAAATATGCTTCGACGCCGGAATCGAACTTGACCAGAAATAAGGTTAAAATTCGTGTAGGTGTTTCTTCTTCTACTTATTTGGTGCTGTAACCGTCTAAGCGATTTTGGCCGAGTCCAAAAGAGCACGCCAGTAATTTCTCTTCTGTGCCAACTGACGCCTATTGGAAATTCCAATTAAAGCCAAGTCTTTCTCCACTTGGTCCCTCCATCGCAGAGGGGGCCTTCCTCTTTCTCTGTTACCACCATCGATACCCGCGTTGAATATCTTGAGGGCTGGAGCGTTTCTGTCCATTCGTACGACATGACCTAGTCAGCGTAGCCGTTGTATTTTGATTCGATGCACTATGTCCATGTCGTTGTAAAGCTCATACAGCTCATCGTTAAATAGTCTGCGATATTCGCCATCGCTAACGCGAAAAGGCCAATGAATCTTGCGCAGAATCTTTCTCTCGAAAACTACAATAGCCGCTTCATCAGATGTTTTCATTTTCCATGCCTCCGCGCCATACACCAACACAAGCATGATGAGTGACTTATAGAGTGTGATCTTTGTACGACGAGAGAGGACTTTACTTCTCAATTGCCTACCCAGTCCAAAGTAGCACTTGTTGGCAAGAGATATTCTCCGCTGACATTATTATTAGTGTTAATGCTGATTCTTAAATAAACGAAGTCGTCTACTTTTTCAAACTTGTAACTGTCAACAGTGACGTGGGTGCTAAGACGCGTATGCTCTGACTATTTGTGTGATGACAGGAGATACTTCGTTTTTTCCTCGTTAATCTCCAGAGCCTCACGTTTTGCTTCTCTATCAGATTCCGAGAAGGCAGAACAGACGTAGGCCTTGTTTCTACCCATAATGTCGATGACGTCGGCATACGACAGCAGTTGTAGGCTCTTGTAAAGTATTGTGCCTGAGCGGTACTGTTCTGCGGCCGTTATTATCTTCTCCAACATCAGATTAAAGATGTCACACGAAAGGGAGTCACCTTTTCTAAAACCTCGTTTGGTATCAAACGGCTCGGAGGGGTCTTTCCCAATTCTGATGGAGATGGTGGTATTGCTCGACGCCATTTTACATAGCCGCATGGCGGGGTCGCCTTTTTTGTGGATTGGGAAGAGCACCCTTACATTTCTGTCGTCGGGCATGCACCTTATCAGCTCCTCGCTATTGTACTTGAATACCTAGACTTACAGGCCATCAGCTACAGCAACTTTGTTATTTTTCATCCGCATAATCGCTATTCGTACCTCGTTATATTCGGGCGCTGGGACATCGGCTCCATCGTCATTGACTGGGAGCTCGTGGTTCGTCTTCTCCACTACTTTCAGTGCTGCAATTCAATAGGGTCGAAAAGTGTTCCCTTCATAATTTAAGTATGTTCTGGACATCGGTCACTAGGTCGCCATGGTTGTTCTTACAGGAGTCTTGAGATCTTCCGTAAGTCGCCTAACTCTCTGATAAAAAATTTGGCCCTTTTTCGTGTCGGCCAGCATTTCAAGCTTTTCACGACCTCTCTATTCTTATTGCCGCAAATACGTCTAGCTACCCTCTTCAGTTCGCTATAACGGTTCCACATGGCTCGCGTTGCGCCCGCTCACAGCCTGGCCCTGTGGGCGGCACCTTTTTTCTCAACAGCTTCTGCTCATCTTACCAGTAATGTGCGGGAAATGTGGTTCACTGCTCCCGTATGTCGGTTTGTTGAAGAGTGCTCTCTCACATCAGATGTGAGAGTCGAGTGGCGTTTGTTGTAATCGCAGCTTCTCGATGTTGAGCTTTTCATGCATTGTTGGGCGCACATTTCTTGCTGCCGAGTGTCGGGTGCGTACCTTGGCTGCAATAAGAAAGTGGTCCAAGTTGATGTTTGGGCTTCGTACTGTACGTACGTCTAAAACACTGGAAGCGTGCATTCCAGACTTTGATTAACTAAAAAATCGCTCACGGAATTGCATGGTTTTAGCTGTCTAAGGGCCGGTTACTCAATCTCTGGTTAACACAAATCGGAATGAGAACCTCCGGTTAAATACAAGGACTGCTTTATCGATCATATGTTATATGAATGATGTCCAAATCGTCGATAATAATGTTTAACTGGGAGGCAGTGATAACCAGACATTGAGTAACCGGCCTTAAATGAAAGAGTTTTATAGTATAACCGCAAATCTCTCTGAGAAATCAGTTGCATTCGAGCGATGGGTTATAGTGACCCGATAAATATTATTTTCACTGTAAACTTTTTATTGATAATAAGTGAAAATAGTGCAAAATTTCATGTTCCCAGTTGCGTAAATGGAAGAGTTATCACGCATAACCTCATATCTGAACAATCGGATTTATGGCAGCTATATTTTGTAGTGGTCCGATTTTACCAGTTCCATCAAATGATTAATATGTACATTATAAAAACATGTACATCCGTTTACCAAATTTCAGTCGGATATCTCGAGAAATCAGAGACTAGATTGCGTTCAAACAGACAGACGGACATGGCTTAATAGACTCAGCTCGCCGCTTTGATCATTTTTGAATACTTTTTCATGAGTCTTCTGATACTTAAAAATATCGGACCAAAGTTATAATACCATTTCAAGTTCTTGAAAGCTATAAAAACGTATGGAGTCCCTGTCGCTCAATAAAGGAGGAACGCCAGTTATGTATAGTAAGACTAAGATGGGATTTATATTATTTTAAATCTAGAAAATAAAACAATTGGGAAAATCACACGCCTGTTTTATCTCCTCAAGGCCGGAACAGAGAAAAGAGAGAGATTAAGGGCCGGTTACTCAATGTCTGGTTAACACTTATCTCCGATTAAACATAGTTATCGACGTTACCGACTCCCTGTTGTATCCATGGAGCCGAAGACGTCGATAACGATGTTTAACCGCAGATTAGTGTTAACCAGACATTGAGTAACCGGCCCTAAGAGTCTGCAGCTGTCAAAGTAGATTGGGCAGAGTTGCATTTTTTTCTATTGTCGCAGCGCTGCCAGTTAAAATGCAATTTGTAAAATTATATAAAAGCATAAAGAGTTGATGATGAGTAAAGCTGCTATAAATAATGGTTATGTTACAAAGTGGTAAAAGCATTTTGCAAAAGTGTGCCGTAGTAAGTAAATACGAACAACATTTAAGCACAAAACGGCCGAAATGCACTTTGACCAGCGAACATGTATTATTACATGTATTATAAAATGTTCTATGCTTTGACTATCTATCCGTTTTTGGAAAGGAAGAGAGACATAGTTAAGAGACAATTATGAAACGTATGCCATTTCTATTACCCATTTTCTTGAGTAAGGGAACAATTTTTGGACGGTTTTTGAGCAGCCGTGGGCTCCTTCGTAGAGTTGTGGATTAAAGAATTACAATTTACTAGATAAATTAAAAAATAACAGCAATGGTTCGGAACCCAACTTGAAGAAAAAATTTATTCAATCGATTTTAACGATGTTTTGTTATATTTGTCTAGGGTGGCATTTGTGTTTCGTTTCCTATCGGCCTTTTGGCCACTAGCAATTTTTTTACCATAATTTAACGTCAGCTATAGCATTGATAATTGTTTTTTTCGACTCATGGCTGTTAAACGTCTTTGCCGACATCTCTGTTTATTTGGCGCCATCTTCCGTTTGTTAGTCAATACTGCTTTATCTACTTATATTCATTCTAGGGGTTGAAATCTGTGCAAATTCTGCACAACACCTATTTTAACATTACTACTGATGGGTAAATATCGAAGAAGCATAGCGTTGCCAACTTTATATTTCATGTACTTATGTGGATGTATTTACAGCCGAAAGCGGTTAGCTGAAATTTGGTTAACAGAAAACTCTGCTTAATTGGAACGGAATCTTTGGCCCCAATTTTATTTTAGCTCATTAATACAAATTCGTTCGGTTATTTGAGGCTTCGGCTAAACGAAAAAATCTGTTTAATGAGTCAACATTTATTCCCCGAAACTCGAAAAGACACTACTAGTTCAGATCCGTTTAAATGCAATTGCAATTTAGTTCAAATCAACTTCATAACATTAAACGGCATTGAACTTGTTTTCGAAATTACAACAACCCAGTTCACGCAAAAAAGTGATCTGCTGATTTTATAGAATTTGTCGATCAAGCTGACTTAGTTCGAATTGTTAAATTGAGTGAAGAAAATTCAGATAGCTAAAATCTGGCTGTTTAATAAAAGTTCGCTTAATTGGCTACTTTTGTATTTAATCAAAGTTGTGCTAATTGAAAATCTCGGTTAATTGCAACTGAACGGACGTAAAAATTGTGTTGCAATTAACCGGTCTCCACTGTATGCACATGTTTGAACAAACGAGCAGAAATTTACATATCGATGGTTCTCTCCAAAACCGACTTAACCAGTGTTGCCAGAAAATGTTGAGGCTTATAGCTAAGTTCTTCGAAAAAATAGTAAAAATTAGCTAAAAAATTTCTTAGCCAAAAAACTTGCTAAAACATTTTTCTTCAAAAATAGCGAAATAAACTTTTATTTAAAATAGCATCATATCTTTAATAATAAAATTATTATAACGCAACCAAAAATGTTAGGTGATTTCGTTTCTTCACAAAAATGTTGCCCCTCGCCGGTGCAAAATGCGTTTGATGTCACACTCAACTTTGTCTAGCTGACGCATTTCATAATATTGTCGTTATCTGATTTTCAGGGCAACCATCTCCCCTGATAAAGCTTCAAAGGTCAGAGAATGTGCCTTTTTGCCTTACAAGAGTGTGACATTTTAAGAAATGAACACAAAATTTTCTCACTCTTTGTCTTTAATTTAGAATCAAACACGAAAAAAGAAAGGGGCAATCAAAAGGCGACATTTTTTGGTAGAAACGAATCACCATTAATTTCATTACAATGTATTTATATACACTGGGCCGTATGCATAAAAACTAAGCAATTGCTTTTTCTTAAAACTATATATCTTTCACTTAAATTTATTTGAACAAATCTAGTAAAAGGTCTGAAAATCTAAGATAAAAGCATTTGCTTAGGTTTTATGCGTACGGCCAATTGAATTGGAAGCTATTTACATATATGCAGCGATGGTAAAATTAAAATGGTTTCAATCTACCAACTTTCAGCAGGCAAATACAGGCGGTCGTATCTCGGCAAGGGTATAAGCAAACGACAAAAAACCACAAGATGTCTACCAAAATACTGGTTTGGGGGTCGTTAAAGCATCTGGCAACACTATGGATGTTGCCTTCTTCTATATGAGGCCCCTTATTGTCAGGCAGTATAACCTAACCTAGCCTAAACTGGGGAACAATTTTAGGGTCATGAAATCTAATGGTGAAGCCTACACTGCAAGAATAATACACTGCAAGAGCCAAATTTTGAAAACCAATAATTTTTAAAAGCGAACTAACTTTGCAAAATCCTTTAAGCTTGCTGTGTTGGCCAGTTGTTCGTTAGAAAAATGCATATCAAAAGCACATATCGCACCCTAAATAAAAAACCGGCACAACTCAAAATTTGTCAAAATTAATTTTTTTCCATAAAACAGTTCACAGACCGTATACCCAACGTCCGCGAAATTTCTTCTTCATCACTATCTTCTTTAACTGGAAAAATACTACTAAAACTTTTTAGTTTTGCTTGCGTCGATTGCGCAGCGTCAACAGTTTTTTGCCTCTCCTGAACATTTAGGATTTTTTGAGTTGTGCCGGTTTTTGTTTTAGTGTGCGATATGTATATATATGCCAATATACTACACTTACCACACTCAACTAAAAAAGGAAAAACAAACAACAACAAATTATTGGAGAATGGGGAAATTCTTTTCCAAAATTGATTTTAATATTTCTGTGTACAAAGCACGAACCAACCATTGTGAGTCGTTTTGCGCTTAATACCTCTGGATAACGCTATGTATGTGTGTAGCTTACATTCCAATAGTGCAACTGAAACAATCGGCAGTTTAATCCGCGCCTTAAATCAACAATGCAACTATTGTCATTATGATTGATGACCTTCATGACCGAGTGCACGTTTGGGGGTCACACAATGAAACTATGCTCCGAATAGTGACTGTATGTATGTAGATATGTAAAAATGTGCTTACATACATATGCATTATGCCGACTTACATGGTCTTGAAAAAATCCGGAGTATGCAATATTGTCAATGGAGCGATGGTATCCGTTATCTCTCTACCGCTTTGTTCACTGGGGTGAGTGGTGAATATAGTAGAGTAGTGATTTTTACAATGGTGTATTGAATAATTGTTTGTACGAAATTATTTGTAATAAATAAATAAATAATAAATAAATAAATAATAAAAAAAATCGTATTAAGAAAGTATTAAATCAAAGTGAGTCGGTCTATTTAAAACTTGGTTGCCTAACTATGTCTTTACTTACAATATAAGATGTGGGCGTTGCTAGTTGTAGCAAGTAGGAAAGCAATTTGTAGTACTAGTTTTCGCCCAGCGCTTGAAATTCAACCACTAAAATTAAGGGGAGTTGAGGTGGGCTGAGCTGGAGTGTATTGAGGGGAAATGCGTTGAAAAACATAACATAATATAACATAACGTAACATAACATAACACAAAAAACGCAACACAACACAACACAACACAACACAACACAACACAACACAACACAACACAACACAACACAACACAACACAACACAATACAACACAACACAACACAACACAACACAACACAACACAACACAACACAACACAACACAACACAACACAACACAACACAACGCAGCACAACACAACACAACACAACACAACACAACACAATAAAATATGCAATACTAAAGCATACATTTAGGAGGCATTTCCGCCCCAACCATTTACATGTATGGCATTGCTATTGGTGTCACTTTTTAATTGATTTTTTCGCTTTAAGTTAAACTTATTTGAAATTTGAAAAATCGTCTGCACATCAAAATACCTTTCTAATGATATATAATCCTTTATACTTAAGAAGTATAGTTTAGCCGTAAAAGGGGTGATATACTTTTATTATATCCATATCTATTGTATAACAAAATAACACTGGAAAGGTGTTTCATTAATGATATCATAGCATTATCACAAAAAAATGCTCACAAGAGGGAGTCTCCTGTTTTACGCCAGCTCCAAATGGCAGTTGATCTTTTGTCAGAAGCTTTTTCATGGCATAAAATTACCCGAAGATTTGCCATAGTTTGCCGAGAGGCGAGCGCTAATAGAAAACAAGAAATCTTACCTTTTGGATGGACCAATTTTGAATTAATTCGCCTTTGAAGTGTTTGCGATATTTGTATATATCAACATTCAGCTAGTTTATGGGTGGAACATAAGGCCTCATTAATCAAGTTTTAACTCCTTTTTGTCTAACATAAACCCTAAGTTGGTCATCGATCACGGGAGATTAGAAATTGTCAACTCCATAAGTGATATCGCTGAAAACATAATAGGCCAATGGGTCAAATAAGATGACAAAATGAGTGATTTAGAATTGAAAACTAGTACATCGAGTAGTTGTTCATGACTTTTTTTCTCAGTACTGAGACAAAGAATACCAGGAGATGGGCATAATCATGACGTTGGCTTTTGCAAAAAGATTTGCGGTAAATAAAATTTTAGCCCGACTGGGAGTGGTTTAAAACTTGCCCCTTGAGTCAGAAGTTTCAAGGTGCCTAAATATTGATTTTGTAATTGAAATTTTTTATAGTTTATAAATTTTGTTTAATTCTTTCTCCTTTAATGACTTGTATTTTTGGATTTTTATGAAAAGCTCTTTTTCATGCCAGTAATACACTCGGAGGTTTGCCATTGCCTGCCGAGGGGCGACCGTTATTAGAAAAAAACTTTTTTTTGTTTTTGATGTTAGGTTAACCGGGTAGCGTCCACTACTGACCACTACAACACAGCGGCCACCAATTGGTTATATAAATCATTAATTTAAGCCATTTGTACAATATAAGTAAATAAATAAAAACTAGAGTGCCAGTTACTGTCGAAATTCGACAGTTTTTATAGTTTTAGAAGCCTTGGAGAGGTTTTCTAACTTAACACGTAGCAAAGCTTATACGGTACAAATTAACTAACCGGAAAATCTTCTGCTAAAACGTAACTAAATTTTTTTTTTATCTGAGAAGGTCTTTGGAGGACTTCGGCAGGACTTGGAATTGACCCGATACATTCAAGTTTATCGATAAATTTCAATGATTTGATACATATCGATAGTTCGATGAATTTCAAGAACACTAAAATTCGATAGCTCAACAAAATTCGTTAACTCGACCAATTTCGATAACTGTGAAATTCGATGGCTTTATAAATTTTTACTTTTGACATCTCCACAATTTTTCGAAAACTATCTCAACATTTTGATAACTCGTTACACTCTGTTAAGACGATTAAATTCGGTAAGCAGTGATAAATCGATAAGCTTATATAACCTTGAAATTTCGATAAATCGTTATATTTTGAAAATTCCATAAACTTCGCTTCGTTGAACCAACCAATTTCAGTAGATCAATAATTATCGATAACTCTGTAAGTTGAAAGAACTCCATGCATTACGACACCTCGATAAATTTCGTTAAGTCTATAAATAATGATAATTCAATAAATATCGATAACTTGATACATTTCTTTAACTTGACAAATTTCGTTAATCCCACACGTTTTTATAGCTCGATAACTATCCGTAAATTTGGACAACTAAGTTTCTGTGTCCATAAATTTCGACAACTCAGTAAACATTGATCAGTTTGAATAATTCGATACGTTGCGATAACTTAATAAGAATGGATAAATTTCGATAATTATAAACTTCGATGATTCGATAAATTTCAGTAACCTTTATGGCTGATTTTATTTCGATTCCTATCGGAAAATTTCAACTCTGTTAACCTAATTCTTATGTATTTCTCATTGTCTCCATTTTCGCCTTTATCTCAATTTTCGTCTTTATCTTCACTTTTGTTTTTTTTTTGTCTTCATCGTTATCACTTGTTTCTTCATCTTCATATTTATCTTTATTTCAAAGTTTAATTTCAAATACGAAGTAAAACAAAATGCGAATCAGCTTAAATTGAACAGGTTGCAAAAACAACCATACACAAATATGGCAATTTTTAAACGACGATTTTCAACCAATTTCGAAACTATAAAAACTCTGCTCATCTACAGAAAATTACCTTTCCAACGGTGTTTTTGGTTTTGAAATCGGTAACTTTACCTTGGTCTTCATCTTTGTTTTTATCTTTCACATCTTTGCTTATATCCTTTTCTTTTTCTATTCACGTAGATGAGATGAGGTGCGATGACGTGATAAGATGTGACGTGATTTTATGTGATGTGATAGGATGTCATGTCATGTGTTGTCATATCCTCTGATGTCATACCATATGATGTCATATCATGTGATGCCACGTCATGTAATGCCATGTCATGTCATACGATGTCATATCATGTGATTTCAAGTCATGTAATGTCATGCCATATAATGTGATGTCACATCATATAATGTCATGTCACGTGATATCGTGTGATGTGATATCATATTATGTGATGTAATATCATGTGATGTCTCTTCATATCTTGTGATAAAATGTGATGTGATGTCATTTAATGTGATCACCAGGGAACGGATTTTTAGGACCTAAAAACCTATAAAAAAGGCAAAATAAAATAACGAAATAGGCTGGAAAAGGCAAAATAAAATAGCAAAAAAGGCATGAAAAGGCACTAGGTATTGCAAAAAACGCAAAATAAGGCACTAAAAAAAAAACAGAAAATGCGAAGTACAATCAAAAAATACATTTATTTGTATTTGTACTTTGAATCTTTGACTATTTTATCCTTTCGAGTTTCTAACTCATAAAACTTTAATTGAACCACAAGATACATTTTGAAGTTTTCTGGCAGCATTTTCATTCGATTTTCGCGAAGAAAAGCCTTGAATGTACTAAATGTGCGCTCGACGTAAGTTGATACAAGTGGAGCCCAATTTAAATATGGAACGATTGAAACGTTCATATTATCAGGAATAAGGGCGTTTTCCTCGCCCTTTACAATTTTATCCACACCCCTTATTGTCTCCAAGTCTACGTTAGCTGAGAAAACGGCTTTGAATTTTTCCAACACCAATTTGGCAAGAGGTCCCTGCGCTTCTATAAGCCGCATGGGCATGTGTATATTTTTTAATCTTAAACAAAAAAAATTTTAAATGCTATAATCACTTTTTTAAAGGTAGAAAAGGCAAAAAAGGCAAAAAAAGGCAACATCATATGTGTATATATGGAATCAGTGGCGGTACTGTCATATAAGCCCAAAAGCCCGGCTTGCCTAGCATAAATTTCTATAGTTTGAAATATTTTCGAAATAAAATTTATTTTAAGACTTAAAATTTTGTTACCTGTATCACCCTCACATCCAGTGTTGCCGCGCCCGAAAAATAAAGTTTAACAAAATCTTTCAAAAAGTTTAACAAACACCGTTAAAATTAAGCAACTTGTTTATCGGGTCTTATTAAAAAGAGAATGCCTGGAGGTACTGTAAGTTTCTTCCAGAGCTTGATAAATTGGTTATAGAAATAAAAAGTAAGCAAGTCAGTAAGTAAAGGCTCTCTAAGGCTGAGTTTTGTCGAAGTCAAAAGTAAGGATGTTATAGTCTAAGGGCCAATTTCAAATGAATATTTAAACGGCACTTAAGTTTAATTGTGGATTGTTGTTTAAATGCCATTTAGCTTTCGTTGGGTTTCAGATCATCTTTGTTTAAATATGCTAAAGAATTGGCAGCACTGCTGCTTATTCATTGAAATTGTTGTTGCATTTGCATGTTTGTTTACATTTTCTGCTGAACAGCTGTTTATTTTAGGTGGGATTTGGTGGGATTGATTAAACAACCTACCAATCAATCTTGGTTGTTTGGTATAAACACAGGGTTGCATATCTTATATTTATATAGCAAAATTTGTCATTTAAGTGCAGACTAAATGTGTGATCTGAAGAGGAATAGTGGAAATTAATCAACAATCTCTACTTAAGTAGGCCATCGGAAATCGGGCCTAACAGATTTGAAAACTATTACACATTCTTTCAGACTTTCACCACATACTCCTATAATATTTATCTGCCCTTTCGCTAGTTTTTTGAATGCAAGCAAAATAACGAGTTAGGCATCATGTTATCCAAAATGTGCGTGTTGATCTTGTCGCGCAAATGAAGGGACCTAAAGTTTTAGGTCGCCTCCGAACCGCAAATGATTTTTATGTGAAGCGATTTCATGGCAGAAATACATACACTCGGAGGTTTGAAAATGCGACGACCACAGATCGGGAATTGCGTAGAGCAACATTTGCTGGAACTTTATGTGGGATCTGGATGACAGTCTTCCTAAAATAAATTTGAAAGATTTATTGAAATAGTAACTCTTTTGACCATGATAAAAACATAACAAGGTAAAACCATTGAGAGGCAGTCTGACGTTTGCCAACAATATAATTTTAAAATCAAAACTCAAACTCACACACACATTCTCATTTTCAATCTCAAACAACAACAATTGTGAACAATTTAATTTTTTTATTTTCAATTTTATATGATTTTAAAATGTTGGCAAACGTCAGAAAAAAATCATGGCCGACGAAATGAGAGAATGAATTTACCTTGTAATGTTTTTATCATGCTTTTGACTATGAATTTTTGAGGAAAATTATTATTTTTGACTATTTTAATAAAAATATTTAACAAAACGAAGAAAAGTTTAACATTTTAACAGGCAGGATAAACTTAAGCAATTTTGCTTAAATTTAAGCAAAACGGCATCGCTGCTCAAATCCACCAGCTGACTTCCACATTTGGAATCTTTTACAATTTTTAAATGTTGCCGTCAATACTTTCATCCCTCTTTAACTTATTGGCTTTTACGAGGCTTTCAAAAATAAAGAGTTACAGCATTCGTTCCTTCACTCATTATGAATCGAACATATGTATGTATGTATTACAGTGTTTTTGCGTATACATTCATGCATATGTTTGTATTTAAGTTGTGTATTCCTTGTTGGTGTTTTGGATGTGTGAGAGATTTTGTATGAAATTTCGAAGCCAGCTTCTGTGAATTCAAGAATGTACAAAGTTTGGGATGTTTAAATTGAAATCAACAAAAGAGTTAATGGAATACACAACAACGTTAATTAAGAAATCAGAAGTGCATATCATAGTCCTTCGCAGTGAGTAAAAGCATTGGAGATATCGTTTTGGATCTCATTAAATTGAAAAATATTTCATTTAGATCTCTACGTTATTGTTTGTGAGTTGCTGCGCTTGGTGTGTAAAGCCAAATTGCTTTCACTATGGAAATTATAAACTGCGACGACCTTCGGTGCATTAAAGAGCTAATAATTAACAAAAAACTAGAAACTTTGAATTTTGCTAAAAAGAAGGAGTTGATTGCTTTAAACAAACCAACACCAGACTTGCGTATTACACAAATTAATAAATCCCATAAAAGATCTTTTAATAGATCTGTGTATAGTATTCGGTGGATCGCTGGATGCTGACCTTTGAACAAATTGTTTTGTTGGTACTGCATTTTCTTTTCAAATGAAAAAAGCGTGTGGAATTCGTCAGGATATGACGATTTGAATAATTTAACAAAGGCATCAAAAAGGCACCAAGTAACTCAAAAACACTTAAATTCTGTAATATCTTTTTATAATTTTGGTAAACAGAGAATTGAGACCGCAGAAAATTTACCACAATAGAAGTGTTTTCCAAAGGTTAGTCGACATTGTTTGCCTGTTAGCACGGCAAGAATTGCCTTTTCGTGGTCACGACGAATCGGAAACTTCGTTAAACAAGGGGCATTTTCTCGAGTGCGTTCTTTTGCTTTCGAAATATGACCCAGTTTTAGAAAAACACATGAAAAGAAATAAACCTTCAGATCCAAACTATCTATCAAATAAAATACAGAATGATATTATCCAGAGTGTATCTGATGTCCTAACTAAGCGAATTGAAATGGAAATCAAGAATGCCTCATTTGTTTCTGTTATCCTAGATGAGACTTCAGATGTTGCCAATCGGGAGCAATTGTGTTTAATATTTAGGTAATTTTTTATTTAAAAAATTTAATTAACTTTAAAGTCAAACATAATTTTAGGTACTTTTCAGAGAACAAGATTCATGATCGGTTTTTGGGAATCATCGATGTATCAGAAAGGCGTAATGCAGATGCCATCAATGAAATGAATGAAAAACGGAGTTCAACAAAAAATTAAAGATAAATATCCCCAAGCTATTTACATCTGGTGCAATACACATATTTTAAATTTAGTGCTCTCTAAATCGTGCAGCAGAATTCGTGAGGTTAGCTCATTTTTTTCCGCTTTGCAGTCAATTACTACCTTTTTTAGTGTAAGCACTAAAAGGATGGCACATTATGACAAAATGTGTAACAAACGGATGCCACATACTTCTGCCACAATCTCATAGAACTTTTTATAGATATGATAGAAAATGACCATAACTGGGATGGTGATACAAACTTTTGCGTTCAAAATTTTCATATTTTACTTAAGTCATTTGAGTTCAACTTTTTTCTTGAAGTATTCTATGTGCTATTTGAAAAAACCGATAATTTATATAATATAATACAAAAATCACAAGTCGATGCAGGATACTGTATCAATAAAATAAAAGAGTTCAACAATTGGCTAAAAACAACTTTTTCAAATCTATTTGATAGCTTTTATACTAAATCATTAGAAAATAATTCGGCTCCTAGAGTTAAAAGACATATTTCTTGCCCTCGAAATGAATTTAAAAGAATATTTCGAGAAATAATTGATAATATATCTTCTGAAGTTAACGAAAGATATCACGAAATTTTCAAGTTGACTTTTTTTCAATTATTAAACAAAAACAATTTTGGTAGATATAATATAAAGTTTCCAAATGATGAATTTCTTGTTTTAAACAAATATTTTGGTAAATATTTTGACAAATACATACTGAAGCAGCAACTAATATCTTTATATTCATCGCCAGAACTGAAAAATTTTGATGTGTTTCAACTAATCGATTTTATTAACCAAAATTGTTTGGAGTAAGTTTTTTCTGAATTGACCAAGTTAGCTAAATTAATTGTCACAATTCCAGCAACAAGCTCTTCGGCAGAAAGAGCTTTTTCCGCATTAAAGCGAATACACACATATTTAAGAAAGACACAAAATCAAAAACGACTTTCTGAACTCTCCATTATTGCAATTGAAAAACAACTATTAACCGAATTGAGGCATTCGCGTACATTTTACGAAGAAGTAATTCAATCGTTTCTTAAGAAAAATAGACGATTCCAACTTGAATATAAATAATTGTATGCATTACTATGTAACACATAACAATAATTATATGCAAAAAAATAGAATGGTTGACAAGGTTTAACATATTTTTTCTTCGTCATTTAAGTTTGGTTATTTATTTATAAAAATATAGTTCTGTCTTTAAAAAACCTCGTGTAAATCGAAGTTTCAAACTTTACGTAATATTAAAAAAAATTCAACAAACTTTCGTAAAAATCTCGAGGTTTTTTGATTAGATTTCCTAGTGTAGCATAAGCACATCGCCCTTTTTACTTTAATTGTCATGTGC
>NW_023458564.1:5414283-5450894 GCF_013731165.1 Rhagoletis pomonella | reverse complement strand
GTTGCAGTTAAAGAAAACACATGAAAAGGCACGATTTTTTTTAAATTCGAAAAAATGTAAAAACGGTGACACTTTTACCTGAAATTTTTTTGTTTATCAGTGAGCTCACCCCCCCACCTACCTTGCCCTAAAGTTTGGTACGTTACTTCTGGGACACCCTGTATGTATGTAGTTGAGAGTCATTGGTTGCACACGTCTACTATAGACTTCCGCAAAGTAAATATCGCAGAAAGTGTTACCCATAATATCTTCATAAATCTTAGTGAAGATGGTATAGCTGAAGTGTAAAAGATGAGTTGATTCACTTCTTGAATAGAGACTTGAAGTTGTCCCGAGCCACGCCACGTGATTAACTGTCGGACGGTGACCGGAAGGGACTCCCATTCAGTCAGTTTGAAGCCATCCTTTGCCGACCCCCGAACTATTTGCCCATCTTTCCAGGAGCAGCTACCGGAGTTCTCAGACCTTATTTATTTGGATACATCCACTTGGTTTGCTTAAGGAAACTAGTATAAAGCTGGCGAACCCGCATGGCATTAAACTGCCAAAATTTAATTTCAAAACCCTACAAAATATTCAAAACGTTAGTCCGAGTTATAAGCGAGTGCCATATTTCATCTAAACAAATGCAGCAGTTTCTGAGTGAAGAGAGGTCTCGTATAGTGTTGCTTTTTAATTACGTCAAATTTCAAATCACTCTGTACCGATAAAAAATTTCTAAATTCAAAAAATAAAACTTCATCGTGCATTTACATTAGAGTGGTCCAGAAAAAATTTTGCCAAGATAGGGTTCCGGGCACCTTCCAAAATTTTTCCTTTTGCCGAAAAAGGTGCTGGTACGTTGCTTACGTTTCTAAGTTATAAATTTAGAGGACGCTCATGATGCCCATATTTTACTCTAGAAGTATTGTGTACATATATTAAAAAAAACGATTGGATAAGTAACCTAAGAACATTTCAAAACTTAATTATCTAAATAAATATCACAAGCTTCAGTTGTCATGGCAACAGTACCTTTATATAAAAATCACCAATATTTTTGCCAGTTTCACAGCGATCCTGTAGCGCATTTCTAGGTCATTGAGCACCCTGTATTGGTTGCAGTAGAAAACTGATAGTTGGTATAGATATTATAAATATGAAAACGAAAAACCAAGGGCGTTCCTCGTTTTCTAGTATGACCTTTTTTTTCCATAAAAAAATTGGACCACTTTAATCTACTTGCTAAGTTAAACACCTTTGACCTCTCTGTTTAGCTGAGGGAGAGCGGGAGACCAGGTTTAGAGTTGCGAGTTAGAGGGGTAGAGGTGGTAGGGATTACATTTGCGAGTGTTTATGTATCGAGCTCAATGAGCCCATATGGTTTATAGGTGCACATCAAGTCAAACACGCACTCCACAAACTGTACAGCACTCGGCTGGGTATTGGAGCAAATCAACTTTTTTAAGAGATTGAGTCATAAGTAAAAAAGTAGTTTCTCCGTTTTTCGAAGTTAGCCTCCGAAATCGAGATATGGGCCTTCGAAGTTCGAAGGTCCAAACCTTTGGTAAAAAAATATTTTTAATTATTGAATGTAAAAAGCAAAAAAGTAAAAATACAGACGTGGTCCGCCTTTTGCTCTTATTTATATGGTGTATAACATTTTTTGTGAAAACTTATATTACAGGTGCTATAACGGGTCAAAGGTCAGATCTTCGAAAAATTAAAAACCTAATATTTCAGAAAATTTTGAACTGATTTTTAAAAGATTTATATCGTTGTTTCGTTTGACGCCCATCTTTTAATAATTCATTCAACTTAAAAATCCTTTTCAAACATTCCATTTAACTTGTGTATAAGTTAATTTAATTCAAAATTTCAAAGAGGTGGCAGCCCTCTTCAAAAGTATTTTCAAGCTAAAACCTTTTAACTCTCAGTAAACATATGGCAACGCCGCTAAATATAGTCCAGAAATAAAGCATTTTCAAACCAATTTCGATTGATACCCATATTTTGAAAATTATTTTAATGTATTGAATAATTTGAATTCAAATTTTTTAAACAGCTGGCAACCATCTCCAAATATCTCAAAAATATTCTTGGTGTTCAAATTAAGGATTTCTTAACACTTTTTCGTTTGACACCCTTATTTTAGTACTGCATATAACTTGTGTATAAGTTAACTAAATTTGACTCTTCAAAACATTACCTTCTTAAGCCCCTATGTTGATACATATTTGTCTTACCTAATTCCCTAAATTCAAATTGAATTTAATTTTTTGAAAAGGTGGCAACCTTATTGTCAAGTTAAGAAATAAAGCTTTTCAAATTCATTTCGATTGATACGCTAATGGATTTTACGAGAAGCTTTTCCAAGGCAGAAGTACACATTTTTCTTATTTAGATATTTCTCTGACCAAGGGTCAAACTCAGGTCCTACGTAGCGGTAGTACGCACCTCTTACCACTTAGCCCCAGCGGCCACCTACATGCATATACGATATACATATGTACATATGTATCTATATATTTTATCAGCTTGAAAAAGATTAGTCAAGTGGTATCAATTTCTTTTCTAGGGAAAATACAACTGCCATTTTGTAGAGCAAGGCTGTAATTGAAAATTCCAATCTCTTTTTAAAAAACTAAACATTTACATTTACATATATGTATGTATTTAATTGAAGTAATTAAGATTTTTTGCACTCGGCTTTTCAACGAATCAAAAAAGTTAACTAGTAAATTTGCAAAGTAAAATAAGCAAATAAAAAACATTTCAGTTCAACGGAAGAGACCAACTTTTATTTGGTTAAAGTTTATCACACAAATTAATGTTTTGAAACAACGTATGTATTGCATTACACACATGCACGTATATAGTTCCAAAACTGATCTAAATGCAGAAGTGAGATATGAATATGCGGTTGCCATTTATTTTACGAGCATAAGAATGTACAAACATATGTATCAACCTATATCCCCGAATGGAAAATAGCTCGCCGATAAGCATGTCACACTTTATTTTTTATTGCACTGCATTTCCTATAACCATTTTTAGGTTTAAAAATACCTACCAATTATAAAACTACGAATAACTTTCCATTCCATTTATTCTACAATTTGCTCGCATACAAGTTTTCGAATTAATTGTGCTTTTTTTCAAATTTCATTTCGAAAACTCAGATATGCAATTAGCTTTAACGGCAAAACCGGGTATTGCACATCCACTCACATTTATGTGTACATAATTGGTTAAGAGTATGAAAAGTACTCAAGTGAAAGGTGTTTATTACGTGCGTGTGACACATACAGACATATGTACGAACATACACTCCGTGTCATAATTATAAGCGCACCATATATTGACAAGTTTTAACAATTTATCTTTTGCTATTTAATTTAACAAATACAGAATAAATCCAAGTTTTAAACTGTATGTTGTATTAAACAAAAAAAAATTAGCAAACTTTCGTAAAAATTTGGAGCATTTTAATTAGATTTCTTAGAAAGATTTTGAGTACGCAGTTTTGTAGCCCATTCAAATTGAGTACAATAAAATGCAAATTTGAAGTAGCTACGACTTACCGTTGATTTTTGGCAATTTTTTTTTTTTTTGAAGAAGTTGCTCATTTTCATTTGCATTTATAAAAAATTTATTTTGGGAAGTATACAGTACATTTGAGGATCGAGGTCTTTCGTATCGATACTTTTAAGGAGTAGGTATTTTTCAGAGTACTGAGCAATTACTTGAAATATGTACATATATACATGTTGATAGCATTTAAATGCTTAGTGTAGAAATCTTACAAGCTGGCAGCACTTTATTCAAATTAATATATTAATCCCAAATTATGTCAAATGAATGTCTAACTATCCAGGGTACAAGTATTGTACTAGAAAACTAATGAAACTTCAGGTTGAGTGCAATCATTTCTGAATTTCAGTAAATGTAAATAAAACTCAGTACTTTAAAGTACCTATTCAACACTTAATACTGAGTACTTTGAATCGATCCGGAGTACATGTATCAAGGAGATAATTAGAACAGTATTAATATTTTTAAAAATCGGGTGCTGTCAAGCCTTTTGAGAATCGAGTTCCGAGTACTTTTGGTATCGTATGGAGGAAATGACCGACACTGTCAAGAAAAAAAGTCTCAAACACCAACGGTAGGTCCTAGCTATTTAAATTTTGCACTTTTTTATACTAGAATTGAATTGGGAATTTGCCGAAATTTGGTGCAAATCGTATCCCAGTTGTGTGAATACCCAAATATTTTTCTTTATGCCAATCACAAAAAATAATTTGTTGAAATTTTTCAATACAAGATTGCTGTATTGTACCAAGCTTTTTACACCAAAAAAAAAAAAAAATTCTCAATTTTTTTATTTAGTACCAATCGAGTGACACTTAAAAATGTATGCAATAAAAAAAATCTACGAATTTTCGTAAAAATTTCGAGTTTTTAATTAGATTCTGAGTATGCAGTTTTGTAGCCCATTGAATTCTAGTAGAATATAGTGCAAGTTTAAAATGGCTAAAAATTACGGTTAATTTTTTTGAATTTTTAAATCTCGAAATTTGTACGAAAGTTTCTTGAATTTTTTTAATATTGCCCAAAGTTGGTAACATGGATTTACACGGGGCTTGTTAAAGAAGAAAATAACCCGAATTAAATAAAACCAAAATAATACGTTAAAACTTGGCAAAAATGGGTTCGGCTTTAATATTTTGACCACTGTATGTGTTTGTTTATATATTTAATTGGACATGCTCATTGTACATAACAAAATTAAAAAATAATGTTGTCTTTTTCTTTGCTTCTTTTCAAAGCTCACTTGGCCTTTTTTCAAGTTTAAAATTCAAACCCTGATTATTAACATTTTTTATCGGAGACGCTATATTTCGGGGGTAGGAGGGTGTCCGAAAGACGCAGCACGCTGTTAAGACTTTAATCGTCCAGTGCTAAACGTGCGATTTCCATAAAAGCTTACTCTTTGATATTACACCTAAATACTTTACTTTTGAAGAAATTTTAATGGTGACACCTTGATGGGTAGGGGGAAGAAATCTGTCCAACCTTCTCTTTCTAGCGAACAGCACAACACTAGTTTGATTTGGGTTTACGGACAGCCAATATCAACACACCACAAGTTTCAATCACAATCCTTTGCGCTTTGCTGCAAACAACTGACAGAGAAGGGCATGTAATTAGGCAGGTCACATCAACTGCATAGACTAGGGCGTAGATATTAGAGCCATTAACTTTGGTCAACCGGGAATCAACTACCAAGTACTAGAGCAAGGGAGAAAGCGCACCGCCCTGAGGACAGATCCATTGAACTCTGCACGTGAGGAAGATCAATTGGAATCATCACAACACTTTCTTTTAAACTGTCCAACCTTCGCGAGGCTAAGATGGAAGCATTTTGGATCGCACTTCTGAACAAATACTGAGCTCTCAGGGATCGATATCAGCCGCATTCGAAATTTCGTAATCGGCTCGCGGTGGTAACTTTACCCAACCTAAGCTGTACTCTTTTGAGCTATGAAATATTTGGTCACATTAAGCATGAAGGACATCGTGATAATGGGCCTGAAGCTTTTAGGGCCAGTATAGTCCTCCCGACCAACTTTAGGGATAAAGACGAAGTCTACTAGTCTCCATGATTAATCTTAACTTCTTATATTTATACCTTTCATGAGCATGAAATGGTATTATAACTTTGGTCCGATGTTTGTAAGTACCAGAACAAAAAGAGATAGACCCATGAAAATGTATACTTATATGATCAGAACGTCGATCTGAGTTGATTTAGCCATGTCCGTCTGTCCGTCTGTCCGTCTGTCCGTCTGTCTGTCTGTTTGTATGCAATCTAGTCTCTCAGTTTTCGAGATATCCGGATCAAATTTGGTAGGTGGGTGTATTTTTATAATGTATTAATCATTTGTCGGAACCGGAGGAATCGGACCACTATAACATATAGCTCCCATACAACTGATTGTTCAGATATGAGATTTTTCATTATAACTTCTCCATTTATGCAGCTACGAACATGAAATTTTGCAATACTTGCACCCATTATCAACAGAATACTTACAGTGAAAATTACAAAGATCGGGTCACTATAACCTATAGCTCCCATACAACTGATTGTTCAGATATAAAATTTTGCGTTATAACTCCTCCATTTATATAGCTAGGAACATGAAATTCCGCACTGTTTTCAATAATTATCAACAGACAACTTACAGTGAAAATTAAAAAGATCGGGTAACTATAACCTATAGCTCCCATACAACTGATTGTTCAGATATGAGATTTTTCGTTATAATTCATCCATTTATGTAGCTAGGACCATGAAATTTCGCGCTGTTTTCACTCATTATCAACAGAAGACTTGCAGCGAAAATAACAAAGATCGGGTCACTATAACCTGCAGCCCCCATACAACTGATTGTTCAGATATGAGATCTTTTATCATAACTCCTCCATTTATGCAGCTAGGAACATGAAATTTCGCACCATTTTCACTCATTATTAACAGAATACTTACAGTGAAAATAACAAGGATCGGATGACTACAACATATATCATCCATACATCTGATTGTTCAGATATAGGATTTTACTGTAAAACTCCTTTATTTGAACAGCTAAAACCGATAAATTTCGTAAGATATTTTATAAATAATAATACCAAGTCTACTGAGAAAATCGTCAAAATCTATGCTGTATAAGCTTTATCTCCTATAGCACTGATTGTTAAGATACCAGTTTTTGCCATATATCTCCTTTATGTACGAAACTAAACCCAATAAATTGTGTTACCGGTTTACATACCGATCACATAGCGGTGAAAATCACGTAGATTGGTGTCATCTTCCATACCTCTGATTGTTTAGATGCGATTTTTTATATAAGTATGTAACTCCTCTATCGATGTATGCAGATGTATTCAAAAGCAGTAATCTGTCAAAGTAAAATTTGCAGATGTTCATGAAAGGTATGAAGCCTTCGGCATAGCCGAAGACAGCGCTGCTCTTACTTGTTTTTTAATAAAAATGTTTCCAACAGATGTTTTTTAGTAAAAAAAGGCTAACTCCTATTTCTATTTTATTTTCAATCGAAATAAAGTCTGCTTACTCCATATTTTCATATATTTGTTGAAGGTCAATAAATATAGTATACAGAGGCTAACAAAAGGGTGTTTTAAAATTTTAAAAAGTTGTTCGTAGTTATAACTTAAATATGTGTTTTCGCTTTAGGGCCAGTATGTAGCTGTCAAGAAAACGGTCAGGCCTGTTGCCTCACTCTTCCCCAAGAAATAATGGAACGGGCATATATTTCTGTTGCAAGCATGGGTCGCCTTGTGCTCTTTTTTTCACAAAAAAAAACCTTAAGAAAACCGCAGTAGAAAGCGTAGCAAATTTCTTAAGAACTGCGTACTGCCTTAAGCCATTTAGCCATTTCTTGTACGTCATTTTATATGGAGTTTTTGCATTCCTTCATAGTGCATCTGGCCTTTACTGTAAAATTTTACCAAAAGTTAGCAGCTTTTACCGCGGTGGCGACGATATGTGCGGATAGAAATCTTGACATATAATTTTGCAAGGCCACGAAAAAAATCTACTTTCTCCTCAAAGAGCAAGTAAACGCTGCAAAAAATTACACGCCGCCATGCAACGCTGTTAGAAGCCAATTTATCTAGTTTTAGTTGATTGCTTTACCGAACTTTAACGTCTCAATTTTATATGTGGTATGTGTATTTAACATCTCCGATCGGCACTGTAGCAAGTAACCTCCTAGAAGTATTGGCGTTCATACATACATATAGGTACATATACATATGTACATATACATATGTATCTGTTGTTGCATGCAAATAGACATATGGATTGGTGTTGCAGCGGTGGTGTTCAAGCGTTTTAAAATGGATATGTAACTATTTGCAGTCTCCTTCAAGGCATTCAACGTCATCGGTTGTAAACGTATTTTTTTTTTACTTTCAAAACCACGCTTTAGCTAACGATAGTCTAGAAATATACACACATATTTATATTTAAGTAAATATTAAGTAGATACCCAGCTAGCACAATTGCCAGACACTTTCTGATATCAGACAAGTCGCACAAATATCTGAGTAAAAAGTTGTTTATTGAGACAAGTCTTTCAGATTTCGTACAGATTTCTGAGCGAAGTGTTTAGGGAGTTTCATATATTTCCTTATCCGACATGTCTGATCGTATTCTGTACGATTTCAGGCAGATATGTCTGACTACGTTTATTTCTCATGATTATGTGGTCAAACCTCTGTTAGATATCCGTCAGAATCGTCGATAATTAAGTTATAATTTACCACGACGTGTCGGTTAGTCTTCCTGTCAACCTCTCCATATGCTTTTCTGAACGATATCGGCCAGAAATCATAAATATTTCCGACTTTTTTTCTGGCGATTCTGAAGGATATCTAATAGATGTCTGGCAACTTTGCTAGTTGGGTATGTACATTATATATGTATATACATATGTGCACTTAGGGTGGTCCAAAAAAGTAAAGTCGGAATTTTAATGCCGCCACCCCTTAGGATTCCGCTATACCGAAAAAAAACTTTTTCTTTTATTTTGAAATAAAAATATATTTAGAGGTCACCCAAAGAGCTCAAAGTTTTCCATGTATTTTATACGGGGAAAAAACAACTTTTCGTAAAAATGGTATAGAATTCTTGAAAATCTTTATTTTTTAATACTAAAGATTTTTAATTTGTCCCCCTTTGCATATTCTGGGGGTTTTGGCGGATCTATAAAATATAATTACCATTAAAACTAAACAATTAGGTATTACTATTGGGAATCTACTATACCATTTCTACGGAAAGTTCTTTTCACCATATACATGGAAACCTTTGAACACTCTCTTAATATTTTTTGATTTTGATATTTTTTCGGAATAAAACAATCCAAGGGTTGGCGACATTAGAATTCCGACCTTAATTTTTTTTTTTACCACCCTAATGTAGATACATCGCGCAGCATGTATACATATGTATGTCAATGTATGTATATTAGGATGCATTATTCTTCATACAAAAAAATTTGGTACCGTTTTTCCATCGAAAATATGAAATATATTATATTTTAAGAATTACGCCGAAATATTTCCGAAAAATATTGAGATTTACGTGATGTGGACCCATTTGAAAATGTCTCCGAAAATCGAGTTTTTTATAAATAAGTTTAATTTTATGAAATAATTTTTCTAAAATATTACCTCAGACATAGAAGAGCTTAAGCTTAAAAGATCAGCGTACCATTTTTTTTTTTTTTAATTTTGTCAAGGCAATCAAAATAACGAGATTTTTGCAGGTATTTTGAAAAGGGTCCAGCTCACGTAAATCTTAATATTTTTCTGAACTATTTTGGCGGTGGTCTTAAAATATAATGTTTTTTATGATTTCGGTGGAATCCCGCTTTTTTTTTGGTGATACACCCTAATGTATAAACGCACTTATCCTCAAACAAAAAATTCGTATCGATATTTTTAAATTTTCCACATCATTAACTTAGCTCACTTGAGTGAATTTTCATCTTTCACGCTGATGTGCATACACACATCTGCAAACACACTAAAATATATATGTATATATTTAAAGGAGCGCGAATACAAGCTGCATACATACACATGAACAAAAATGCGGCTGTTGCATTGGGTGTCGAGCCAAGTAAGTAATTAGGTACATGGTTTTGAGATGTCAAACCCTCTTCTGCGAAAATTTCGAAAAATCGCTCTGTATATTTTCAGCCATCTATCTTAACTCTTTAGCCATGAAAGTATGCTAGAAATATTGTTAACGAAAAATAAGATATTTAATTAGAAAGTTTTTCTTTGAGAAAAAGTGAATAAAGTAATATCGCATACCGTTCCAGGATTTTTTTTTATTTATTTTATTACACATGAAAAAATGCGCCTAGTATACCAGGCAGAAATCCTATATCAGCGATTTCAATCAAACTCGACTGCATTGACTTTTAAAACAGATGGCAATCTTGTTCAAATTATTTTTAAATCAAAAACTTGTTAAATATTTAAATTATCTAACACTCTTAAATAAATTTTAATTTAATTATAAAATCAGGTGGCAACCCTCATACATGCAGTATGGAAAAAAGTTTCTTCAAAGCAATTTTGATTTATATTCATATTGAAGTAATTTATTTAACCTATTGCTTATATTGAATCTAACTTTGTGACAGGGTGACAACCCTCTGCAAGATATTTTCAAACCACAACTTCATTCCTCGGACATCCATATCGGGATATACATTTAAATTTGTCTGCCTTTATTTAAGTGGAACTTGCTTTTGAAACAGGTGGCAACCCTTCTACATATAATTAAGAAATACAAATAAAATAGATTTAACTTAAAACAAAAATGTGAACTTAATTTTTTCAGGTGGCACCTCTTTTTGAAAAAATAAGAAGTTATTGCACATCCACAGGCCAAGCCCTTTAATTTGATGCATTATTTTTTAGAATCGAACGAACAGTACAGATCTGATATGACGAAAAAAGTTTCGCGGATATGTAGATTGCTAAAAGAAAAACAGATCCACATTAACTGCAATCAACATGAGTACGTATGTATATATTTACATACATATGCAGCGATTAGGTTAAAAATATTGCGCCATCTGTTACTCAAAAGCCGAGAAAGCCTTCTCTCACTTCCAGTGCATGCACGTGTTTGCAAAATGATGACGAAGTGATTTTGTACGGAAAACCATTTATGCCCATATATTTGAATAAAATAAACATACTTAGAAGATAGCCAATACTTCCCATATACCAAACGAAAGGAAAACACCTGAGTTTTTGACTAAAGAAAACAAAAACAAAATCATTCGAGCGGTTTTCGAGCATTTTGGTAATTAAAAAAATGTTCTAATTTTTTCGACAATTTGTTGCCTTAAAGTGCTCAATATTTATTGAATTTACAAAAAAATGAACCTATATCCCGAAAATCAAAGTTGTATCTGCAAATAAAAAGTTGCTAGGGCACTTTAAAGGCTCAAAATTGATCCCAAAATAAGCCAATATTTACCGTTGTTTCTACGACCGAAACCGAACTGGTTACCTCCAAAAATAAATCTGTCGATAGGTTTGAAACGCCACTTTTCTTTGAAATCGTTTCACTAGTTCTCGCGCAATAAGCGTTTTCGTAAAGCTCTAAAAATTACAACAACAATATTTGAGCATAGCCTACATATCGAAACGAAAGACGTATTCTATGTCAAAAGTACGCAAAATATACAATTAGAAGTAAAATATGTACGATTCATTCTAAGTGGATTTGCTATATATTTGGTGTTTGAATGGAAATACAAAATAATAAGTAAAAATATGCATTTTTAATTTAAGTTATTCGTCATTTCCTGGAACAAATCTAGAATACCGACCGCTCATTAAAAATATACAGACCTTTTAGAAGGTTAAAGGAAGAAAGGAAGGTTTTGAACTGCATAACCGATTAAGAAACTAATGACTCCGCCATAAAGATAATTAATTAATCTTTCAGCTGATGTATGTACATAATTTATATGCTTCTTTATATTTTTAAGCCAAAAGCACTAAAAACGAACAAATGTTAACGCTTTTCATTTTCAATTTCATAGATTGTTTATAATGACTTTTGCTAAAATTTCAAAATCGAAAGTTATCAAAACAAATTCTATGGGACTGAGAAATATTATTTTCTACTTTTTAGTCCATTTATAAAAGCGTTGTATATTAAAAAGTTTTTTTTATATTATTTATTTTCTACTTTTTAGTCCTGTCTGAATAAAATTTTGCAATAGATATTAAAATAATTCAACGATATTAATAGAAAGTTGCACACACATGCATTTACATATGTATGTACATACAAACGAGCACCAATTAATTTTATTTAAAGAAATGGCGTGTCGTCTATTTCCGCCGATATGCGTGTATAAACCCTCCTCAAAGTCTAGCCAAAAAGCCAGCAACTCACACAACAGGTTCCTCAGAGCAATTCGCTCGAGAAAGTGGTACCCGGTACACGTAATACGCGGCACACAGCACAACAATCCGCCAAAACAGGCAACCCGGCCGAAAATTACCACCGTAGAAGGCAGAAACCCCGAGCGGCAGTGCAGGAGCCCAAGTATTACCCTTAAAACGGCCACAGGAGCTTAAAAAGACCAACTGGTCCCCAACTGGGCCGAAGGTAAGTAGTTTCGGACTAGTCCCAAACTGGTTCCCAACTGGTTCCCGGACTGGTATCCAGTCACTTCACTTACAAAGCATTCGATTTAGTTGACAATAGTCAAACTAATTTTATTTAAAGAAATGGCGTGTCGTCTATTTCCGGTGTAGCAAACGTAGTACATAGGGCGACATCTAGATGTCATCTACCTCGCCCTATTCACTATGCTTTTTTATAGGAGCTTTTCAAAGCTTTGCTTTGGTGTCGGACACACAACATTGAAAGTTTCTGGATCCACAACATTGAAAGTTTCTGGAACACAACATTGCAAGTTGATAAAAGCGTTGTAAAATAGAAATAAACAAAGCCAATAAACCTCTTATATCTTCTCTATTTTTTACCTCCGCTAAATTTGGTATCGTTGAAATCAGCGTAAAAAGTTCTATCAATCGGCATTTTTGGTTATTTTGTAGCTAAACGGTCGCTACTCTTCATTTGTTCCAGAAAATTAGGCGAACGAAGGCGATGCCAACGAATATTTAGTATGACGAATTTTTGGTTTTACTACTAATATAAGTAGAAACTGTAGAGTGAGCAACATTCTGCACAAGTAAAGGAGCCGCTTTTATATGTGGGAGCGAGAAGCCTGTTTTATTACAAAACCTTTCTATTACCCAGCCAGCAAAGAAACGTATATTTTGCCGACAGTGCAGTTTAGTTCAATTTTCCGTATCCGAAAACGAATAGAAAAAACTCCTACAATTATCATCAATTTTCGTATTCGGAAAACGTTCGAAACATTCGAAAAAGATGATGTCATTTGAAAGCAATAATTGTATTTTATTTGCTCAAGCTATTGGCTGAGCGTGCAGAGGAGTGTGCCGCTATTTGCTAGCTTCCAGAAGGTGCCGGTTTCGAATTCCGCCAGGTGCTTCCTAATTTTATTTCTTTTGAACGATGAAAAAATATCTGTGAAACAGACAAATTTCAGAAAAAACAGCTGAAAACGTATCCGCTTTACAAACAATTTTCGATAGTTTTCTGCACGTACGTTTCTGCCGCACACTTTAGTGGGAAAACGGATCGTCAAAGTATCCGAAAATGGAATCAGTAAGCGGACAAAAATCCGTTCTTCATCCACTTTTTTGTCCTTTTTCGGATCGATTTTCGAATTTTTTGCTGGCTGCGTATTGAAGGAGGTCATCAATTCGTCGGAATATTTTTTATCTTTTTTTTTATGTACATATGCTACCAGAAAGCTTTGGACCACGTGAACCGTTTTCGATAATTTCTTTTATCGGAAAGACGATTTTGAAAAATTCGAGCATGCGGTTTTGTTGGAGAATGAACTGCATTTTATCGAAAAAATATTGGAAATTTAATAAAGAAAAATAACCCAGGAAAAGCTAAAAGGCATTGTCACTATTCAAGTGCATGGGAGTGTATATAGGTAAACTGAGTATTTATAAAGCTTTTAGTTAAGAATGCGAGCTTTACAACACACTTGAGCTTTCAAGTTCTTTAATTTGTATCACTGAATTGTTGTGCTTTAAATTGTCATATAAACTGGTACTTTTTTGTTGTTCCCAGTAAAAGTTTATTTTTCATTTTTGGCACGTGTACGTACATGCATACATATTTTCCAAAATGCCCTGCCTTTTCCCATAATTCCCAATAATTAGTTTTATTTGTAGCCTCTCTGAATCAAACGAATGAGACGATTCTCTTAAAAATCGGCAGTTTGCATAAAAGTAATATAGAAATTTTCAGGAAGTAAATTGTTTAAAAAATGCCTGTATTTAAACGGCTTCCAATTAAATATCTTGCATTAGGCTTTCTCCAAATCATAATTGTTTGAATAAACAATCTTATATTAAATCAGTTAGTTACCCTTACCATATATCGATGGACCCCTGCAATAACGACAAAACTTAAAATTTCATGTATTTAAGATGTATAGCTGACTAAATTAATAATAATCATATTTTTCAGTGAAACACCGTCATATGTTTACTTGTTACCAATCGGACAAGGGACGTAATTGTGTTGTCAGTCGAAGTTGGTAATCCTACAGCAGCCGGATTCCAGCAATCGCTATCGCTAACTTTGATCGCTAAAAATCTCCAAAAGAATACCAGGTGCGCTAAACAACATGCAACGTCGACTGTTACTTTTCCATGTTGTATACTTTTAGGCTCCACTGCTTTTCATTTGGAGAATTTCGGCGCCGATACTTGTCACCAAATCAGTTTCATTTTGAAGAATAAATATCAAGCGCTAATGTCCTTCCTGTTGCCAATAATAATGTTGAAGCATTGAATCACGTCAATTTATTTGCATTTCTGTGGATATTATTTGTAGCAGCGCTCGACACCGTTCACTGACCCTTCACTTCAGAACCAATTAAAGTGAATTCAAGCGCCATCAAGGCCTAAGATGATCACAAGGGGCTACATCAGAGGTTCTGGTTGTCTCAGGGTTGTCTGGTGCCTCTGAGCTATATCAAGGGCGGCATCTCTCAGCGCCGGAAAAAGATGGCTAGTAGTATGTGGAAAGACTTATAATCTTGTAGGGTCTGCAGGAGTCTGTAGCCCACCTACTGCGCAAAACGCACTGATTTTCTTATCAAACTAAATAGGAGGGATCTATCTCGACTAACTTCCGGCTTGCACAGGGCACTGGGCCTTGGGAATCCATGCTGCAAGACTAGAACTGGAACAAAACACTTCCAGTACCATACATCAAATGCAGAAGAAACGGTAGGGCATCTGCTCTGCGATTGGCCAGCACTATGTAGGACTAGAAGCAGATTTCTAGGCAAACTCTGCTTCTGCGGTTTAACAGACATAAGTGATATTAACCCACTGCAACTTCTTAAGTTCTTGAACTCCACAAGCTGGATTTGAGAGAAACAACAGACTTCTGGGTGGTTCTTGTTAAACTCGCCGCTTCAACCAACCAGCACGGATAGCTGACAAAAGCAAAGGCGCCCAAAAAAGACAAAGGAAGGCCCAAATGGGGAAGGTATGTCTGCACTTGGCTTGATTATATTACATTTGATCAGTTTGCCCAGACTGAAAAATGGCTTCAGTGCCCATATAAGATCAAAGGAAAGACTGATCTAAAAGTTGCAACTTAAATAAATCGCATAACTACTAATCTTTCTCTCCTTATATCGTCTAGAAATTAAACACAAGTCACCACTTTTGTGATTTTTTAGTACATAAGTATACAATAGGGTGGTCCTTAAAAATCAAATGAACGAATTTTTTCTGTCTCACCCCCTTAATCGGTAATACCACGGTCACAGATATCACATATAAATGTTGGTCCCGATTTGAGACGGTTAAGGCGTGTCACACAGGGGGCAAAGTACAGATTCCTCTATAGAGACTAAAAAAATTAAAACAAATTTGTTTCATCTAATACCCAAAATCGATATATACTATAAATTTTGGTCCCGATTGGAGTCGGTTAAGGCTTAAGTTCAGATTACCCTATAAAAACGTCTTAACCGTCTCCAATCGGGACCAAAATTTGTATGTGATATCTGTGACTATAGTAGCATCGACGTAGGGGTTGAGGCTTCCTACATTTAAGAACCACCCTAGTATACACATATGTATATTTATACTTGTAAATTGCCACATGTTCACATAAGGAAAGGTAAAATTAAATAATTTTTCAAAAAATAAAAAAAAAATTAAATGTGTATAAGCGGTATTTCTAATTAAGCAATACACTGTGCGCGTAAATAAATACAGTCACTTATATTTTAACTTACATTTACATAAATTCGATTAGAATCATTAGCTTAACTTATAAGTATTAAGGAACTTTGTTGAACTTCACTAAACTTTCGTATAATGACAAATACATTGTTTCAGGTAAGAAAAACAACGCCAATGTGCCCATGACCATGCCCAGCGCCCCTATGGCGAAGTAAAATCGGGGCTCCGCAAAATCGGCATAGAATAGTGTCAAGACCAAAGCCACTTGCAAAGCTTGCTCGCACACTACCAGCGTCGCCAAACACTTAGCTTTCACCGAAGTTGTGAATGCCTCTGCCATATAAACACTGGAAGCCAACGCGACACCAGCGCAAGCAAAAATCTGATAGCAGAACATCAAATAGACGACCAACTCAAATGTCAGATGCGGCAGTATAATTGTCGAAATTTCCGCGTAGATGTAGTGCAGCACGCCGCCCATGAGAAAGGCGCAGTTCCCAGAGAATAACAGTGAAATTACGGTGATCTTCCGTCGTCCATATTTGTCCACGCACAAAGCGCCCACTATGCTACCAAGCACACCACAAAGTGCCAGCAGATAAACACAATTCATGGTACATTTCAAGCCAGTCATGCTGGCCGTGATGAAGGTGCGATTGACTGGCAATGACAGCGTAATCGCACCGTAGCAACGCAGCAGCAGCACTTTTAATAACGGCACGGTGTTGCTCTTGCGCATTGCCATCCATATTGTTTGGCCGGCATCATATTCCAGCAGCTGCTTACATTCCTCGCACGTTTGTGTTACCTCAATGCTGGGGTAGGGCGCGCTTTGCAAACGCTTCATCACATATGTGGCGGCCAAATTACGTTGCTGCATCTTCAGCAGCACGGGCGATTCGAAGCGATAGAGAATGTTGAAGATGAGCGCAGACAATGCAATCACGATCGCTAAGAAGCCATGTAATTGATTAACGTGCAACGCATAACCGCTGATTGGTTCCATTACGAACCACAAGCGCGTACAGAGTAGTTGTAGACAGATGCCCAGCCAAAGGAAAATGCGTTCACTGGCAACCAATAAACCACGAATGTCTTTGTGTGCTACCTCACCGGCTGTCACAAGGCCTTGTATTTGATTGATGCCGTACGCACAACCTTCCATCAGGCAACTGCACAGCAGCGAGGCGAACCAAGTGGGAGCGCTGACAAAGAGAACGCCGCCGAGCAGAAGAAGCGCGCCACTTATGCACTGAAATATGAAAGTGAAAAGAAATACAAAAAATATTATCAGTACATATATGTACATATTTGGCTTATGAAAAGTCGATAAGACCAGAAAATATGATTGGATCATAAAATATATAAATTGCTTTGAATACTCGTACAAGTGCGAAAGTGTTAAATTTCAAGTGGCATTTTATCGAGTGCGAATAATTGTGCAAATATATAAATAGCAACGCTGATGTGTTTATGACTCTGTGATATAAAAAAAAATTATCTTGATATAACATCTGTACATTAGGATGCACCTCCAAAAAAAAGGTTCCGCTTATTCCACAGGAATTACACTACCTCCGCTAAAACATTTCGGAAAAATATTAACATCTACTACGTGAGCTACTCTAATTTGAAAATGCCTCTAAAAAATCTTATTATGTATTTTGATTCCGCTGATCTTTTGAGCCTAAACTCTTCTATCATCTGAGGTTATTTTTAGACAAAGTAGCTTTAAAATATAATACATTTTATATTTTCGATGGAAAAGCAGTACCGATTTTTTGTATGCAGATTGATGCCCCTAATATAAATATAAACACATAAATAAACAATAGCCAGATAAGGGAAATCGGGACTGCCTCAAAGTATGTGAAGATAATTATTTTGGAATCGATATCTACAATTGCTGAGATAGTACTGATCTTTTTCATAAAAATTTGTTTGTTATATGTGCATATGGTATGGGCTTTCGAATATGCATTTGCATTAGGGTGGTCCATAAATGGCAGAATTATAAGAAACGGGAAAAAGTAAAGCATGTTTTATAATTTAATTTGTTTTAAGATTTCTGAAGGGAAATATTCTTATTTGAAATTTGATTTTAACGATTTTGTAGTAATTCTACGAAAAAATTTAGTTTGGCTGTGTAAAATACATGGGAAACTCAAACCCCTGACGGCACAATTACAAGTTAAACAAATTTCAAAATATGGCTCTCCATTTTTTCGATATTCAGTTCTGAGGGTCGCTGGATAATTTTTTTTTTTTACCCCCCTAGTGTATGAATGATGGTACGTATGTACATAACGGGTGATTTTTTTGAGGTTAGGATTTTCATGCATTAGTATTTGACAGATCACGTGGGATTTCAGACATGGTGTCAAAGAGAAAGATGCTCAGTATGCTTTGACATTTCATCATGAATAGACTTACTAACGAGCAACGCTTGCAAATCATTGAATTTTATTACCAAAATCAGTGTTCGGTTCGAAATGTGTTTCGCGCTTTTTTATCGACAAATTTTGTTCAGCGATGAGGCTCATTTCTGGTTGAATGGCTTCGTAAATAAGCAAAATTGCCGCATTTGGAGTGAAGAGCAACCAGAAGCCGTTCAAGAACTGCCCATGCATCCCGAAAAATGCACTGTTTGGTGTGGTTTGTACGCTGGTGGAATCATTGGACCGTATTTTTTTCAAAGATGCTGTTGGACGCAACGTTACGGTGAATGGCGATCGCTATCGTTCGATGCTAACAAACTTTTTGTTGCCAAAAATGGAAGAACTGAACTTGGTTGACATGTGGTTTCAACAAGATGGCGCTACATGCCACACAGCTCGCGATTCTATGGCCATTTTGAGGGAAAACTTCGGAGAACAATTCATCTCAAGAAATGGACCGGTAAGTTGGCCACCAAGATCATGCGATTTGACGCCTTTAGACTATTTTTTGTGGGGCTACGTCAAGTCTAAAGTCTACAGAAATAAGCCAGCAACTATTCCAGCTTTGGAAGACAACATTTCCGAAGAAATTCGGGCTATTCCGGCCGAAATGCTCGAAAAAGTTGCCCAAAATTGGACTTTCCGAATGGACCACCTAAGACGCAGCCGCGGTCAACATTTAAATGAAATTATCTTCAAAAAGTAAATGTCATGGACCAATCTAACGTTACAAATAAAGAACCGATGAGATTTTGCAAATTTTATGCGTTTTTTTTAAAAAAAAAGGTATCAAGCTCTTAAAAAATCACCCGTTATATCTAGGCTTTCTCGATATCGTTACATATATTTAACAAGTTACTCCTAAGTTTAACAGATTGCCATTTATTCTGAATGCACTTTATACTTTTTTTACTGGAGTTTCCTATGAAAACCTATCAAGCCAATTTCAAATGATACTTCAAAAGTTCGCGCTGCTAGGCGTGTGGGAACAAATTTTCTCAGTATATTTTGAATAGGTTGTCATGCATAAGCCATTATAGGTACTTTAGGTTATTAGGTACGAAATGGAGTTACCAATTTCTTTCGATATTATGAGCTCACTCGGGTGCAAACCACTCTGGAATGATTTTTGGAAACGGTTTGACAATCGAGCGTAATCTTCTACTACTTAAAGTCGGACAGTAACGTAAAAGGTGTTGCACATTTTCTTCTATTTCTATATACTTACAACTATTATAATAGACCAGTGCATTCCCCTCTAGTCGTAGGCCAAGCTAACCAATTAAGTAGTCGCCCATAATAACGCAGGCTGCCTGACTGTCCGAGAAGATGCAGACTAGCTTTTTCTCTGTAGACACTGGGGTCTTGCCAACACATCCACCTGATACACACTCCTGTGGTCGGAGAGGCAAAAAGATGTTGTTAGCCTTATTTCAGGTGAAAAACAACTCCCGCTTCAAAAAAGTGTATGGATTTAGGAATTGAGTGAGAACTTAGATTCCCTCGATATATGTATGTATGGACCGGCTTCTTTAAGTTTTACTGCCGCAATAACAGCATCCTATTGAGAAATTAAGTCCAGTGCAATAGATGCAACAACGAGATTTGGACTTCTGTGGGCATGGAGCAAAGGGTTCGTATTATGCACAATTCCGTGTTTTAGACTTTGAAGACTTCTAAGCGCTGTTGATTTCATTGGTGCAGGCCGCCAAACTAAAACTCCATAGAGTATAGTTTAGCAAGCACCAGCACAAGATCGACAGATCCAAAACGTTTTAACAAAAGAATAGTCGAAGGGTGAAGCAATGGCCTTCACTGTAAATGTAAGGCGGAAGAGGCTACAGACTATTCGGCGTTACCTAGCAAGCATCGGGCGAAGGTGACCTGTGTAAGTGAAATATTTTTTTGCGGCTCTTTGCAGTTTCAGCTGGGTTGCCATTGCGCTTCAGCTTGCTGTAGAGAATTGCTTTTAAGAACTTAGCTTTATTTTCGCAAATTAAGCTGTTACCATCTTTTTACTTCCTAGTAAAGAGAAATAATTCAGTTTCAGCGGGGTTTACCATTCAATCACCCTTTTCGACTAGGCAACTAGTGAATTCAGGTAGGTCTCTATTATATTATAAAAAGTCTATGGAAACTTTCTCTGAACCACTGCTGCTACTTCGTCTGCATACGCAATACAACCCTTAGTTCTAAACTAACCAAGTTGAAGGTGAGCAGTTGGTGGGTGAGTCCAACCAGAGACTGTCTGTCTCAAGCGCATTCATAGATAGGTAATTGCGAGTAGTATTTAGTATGTTGTAAAAAGTAACGGCGATGTTGAGGAATGTTACTGGTGTGGAGTCCTTCATTTCAAATGATTGAGACAAAAAATTAAGCGCCATCTTCGGGAATCCACTTTTAAAGTAGGCATACTGGTCTTTGGATAAAATGGATGGGTTGGAGGAGAGTCTGATATAGGTTAGGAGTCCTTCATTTCAAATGATTCGTCAATTATTGAGACAAAAAATTAAGCGCCATCTTCGGGAATCCACTTTTAAAGTAGGCATACTGGTCTTTGGATAAAATGGATGGGTTGGTGGAGAGTCTGATATAGGTTTTAGAAATTCTCTCCACTGTTTTTAATAAACAAAATTTTAAAGCTTATTAGTTTAGTATGAGTGATTTTACCTGTCTTTGATATAGACACCATTATCATGATATAGCATAACTCTACACAGCTTATAAAGATGGTTTCCAACTATGGAGCTATACGTTCCAGACAAGGTTGTTAGTCAACTTGTTAGATATACTACATTTTAGGTCATCTATAATTAAATACGTTCCAATGTAGGCTGTTAGTCGACTTGTTAGATTTACTACATATCTGGTCAGTGAGATTTAGAGTTCTGGAAGATTGATATAGCCCACCTAATATTACTGTTGATTATGATTTCATTAATAGACTGTGTGTTGGCTTCCGTAAATTCTAATACTAATCTACAAATAAATGAAGCCATCCGGAACCCTCCCTCTATTTGAATGTATCTGCCATAAAATGTATACTGGAATATTTGATCTCATTCGGCGTTGTATTGAATATTTGCATCGACCCTCCTAACGTCCTGTATCTAGACATATGTACGTGCTCTATCATCTTCGAATATTTTTACTTACATGCGCAACATTCTTGCTAACGCGCTGCACAAATGCCGATGCCATAATTGCTCCAGCAGCCACACCAACAAACCAGGCTATTGTCAGGAGATGATAAGTTATTATGCTCTTTGCATTAACAGTTGGGGTTTCAAACACAGACCAAGCTAATTTCATGCCACCAGCCAAGAAAATAGCAGAAGCTGAAAGATAAAACTCAAGTTGAATAATTAGAGCTGTTTAAACATAAAATAGAAGCATTAAAAAATGTGTACGATCGGCAATACAATACCCTGCAAGAAAGTGTACTAGTTCAGAAATGGTACCGCAACTGGACTTCGGAGGTGGGTACTATTAAGATTCAGTTCAATATATGTTCGATGCAAACAGCTGTCAAATTTAACATTGCGTTCTTCCCCTTCATTGCCCCTTCTGCATAGCCTTGGGCTATTTCATAACCAGACAAAGTGAGCAGTTCAATGCCAATTTGAACTAAAGCAAATAGAAAAGGGGCATTTCAGCAGCACATAAGAGTAGCTTCAATTATAACATGCCACTCACAAAAGGTCACATTCACCTTCGCGCTGGTATTCCTGTCGAAAATGTTTAACCCTTGGATGGACAACCGGGCCGAAGTAGGCCGATTCTGAGTTTTAACATCCAATTCTTCTTATTTTTTCGGATATTCTTCTAAACTTTATGAATAATATAACAGAAAATGTGTTCCATGAGCCACAGCGAGCTTCTCCTCCGATTTGTGGCTTGCATCTTGATGTTGTCACATAAAGGGGAGGGACCTGTGCACAATTTTGCGCCGACTCCGAACGGTGCACAGTGCTGTAGCTCCATACAAAATGTGAAAAAAATATAATTATAGACGGATTAAAATGAATGCTAGTCAAATTGAGGACACTGAATTCAAAAATGTAATTTGGTTTTTGATACCTTTCATACTTTCTCTGTAAATGCAGTTTGAAGTTTTAAAATTTGGATTATTGTTGCATTTACATAGGTATGTAAATACATATAGTTCATTCCATTTTCTAAAGTGAGGTGTCGGTTTAGAGGGATTAGTCTGTAGATGAGCATTAAAGTTGTATTTATTTAAAAAAGGGTTGCCAGCTGTTAAAAAATTTAATTCAAATTATTTAATAAGTTAAATGAATTAGATTTTACAATATGGGTATCAATCGACATGGTTTTGAAAATACTTTACTTCTAAACTACACGTATAAGGGTTGCCACCTCTTTAAAAAATTAATTTCATTTTAATTAAGGGATTCCGGTTACTGAAATATGTATAATAACAGTATATTTACATACTGTAATAAAATAACAATACGATATCGTGACCCTTTCGTTTAATATTAATATTTTTATATTTCATATTCAAATTTTGAATAATTAAATTAAATTCGATTTGTAAACCGGTGGCGACCCTCTTCAAAATATTTGCAAGCTATGACCTTAAACCTCTTTCGTCTGACTCCCATATATGTGGTAATACAAATTTCAGTCACCTAGTTCCCTAAATTGAAATGGAATTTAATTTTTCAAACAGGTGGCAACCCTCTTACATGTAGTTAAGAAATCAACCCTCTCAAAACCCATTTCGATTGATACCCACCTTTTAATAATTCATATAACTTTTTAAATAACTTTAATAAAATTTTTTTTAACAGATGGCAGTATTTAAAAAAAATTATACCTTTATTACACATTTAAAGAACAATGCATTTAGTGTGCCTTCACATTTTTGAAAACCAAACCATTGGTGCAGATCTGATGGCATTAACAAAAAATTAAAAATTTATTTGATGCATCCGCATTATTTCGCAAAGTGGCAAATTTCTATTTTATTTTTCAACAGATCAAAGACCATACTTTTGATTTATGCAATAAAACAACACAATTTTACATGATTTTTAGATTTATTCATTTAAACTTTAGTTATGTATATGTATTTTGATTTTCAACAAAATAAATTCGCATTTAAAATATAGCGAGTCTAATAACCTATTTCCACCAAATGCTTAACTGCAGTTAAGAGCTCAGATAAGAATTTTAGCATGGGGTGATCGGTAAGATTTATTTCTTAATTTTCGCCTTTTTCCTTTCGTTTACTTCTACTTAATAAATGGAATTACCCTCTTCGAGTTGTAATCTCCTTTTTCCAATAAGCATAAACTACAGTTAAGGCTTGGTGGAAATCAGCTATAAACTACAAAATTCAAATTAAACAAAATAATAATTTTTTACAGTAATCTTAAGCAATTTTAAACGGAAAAATTAAAAATTTTACCTAATATCTCATAAGTTGTATTTTTGACAATTTTTCTTTCTTTCTTATACATTCGTCAAAATATACGAGATTTCTAATTTTAATGATTCTTAAATTCAAACAAAATAAAGTAGCCTGCTCAAAATTTGGTAACAGTATATGTATTAATAGATGGTAGTTGATAGGAGCAGTGCTTTATTTAGATTTAACTTCGTAGGAAATTCAAAAAGTCAGTGATTAATTAAACTTCCCTCGTATAATCATAAACCATGTTTGGGGTTAAAATGTTCGTATTACATTTTATATGAATATGTGCTTGCTGTACAATTGTATCAAGGATGCCAATGAAGGCACTATAGATGTACCTCAGCCATTGTCACCGACACAAAAAATTCCACTTATTCACTATTGTTGACTAATTAATCCACTTATTCGTTTTAAAAATCCGAATTGGTGCAGCTGTACCAAGGATGTCACAGAAGGGTCAATATAACCGGGAAGATGGAAATCACAAGATATTGGGCATCACAACTTCGTACATATTTTTGCTGTAAAACTTTTCTAATTACATAGTTCTCTCACCTGAGGTCATTGCCTGGAATTGCAATCGATAGCGACAAAATAAGCGCAGCCATGACATTTGACTCTCTTCCTCAATGGTTGGTAACAGAGGCATTGTCTGTTTTAAAGTATTGGCACACGTTCTGCCGGCTATAGCAAAGCTGGCACCTTTTTTGGTCGGAAATTTATCTATTTTGTTTATTATGGCATAAAACTTCGGTACACCTTAACCCTTGGCAGTTCAATTGGTCGCCATTATTTACGCGTTGACCGCTACGGGTGCCGCAGTGGATTACGCGCGAGCTGTTTCCATTACTACCCGTCCAAATTCAACAACAAATGAAAACAAACCGATATGCAATTTCAACAATGTTCAAACGTTTTAGACGCGTTAAAAACCACTATGTTCGCTTGCCGAAAATTTTGCGATTAGTGACCTCCTATATTGGTTAAATATTCGCTCGAATGGTCTTCCACTGATTGATGGCGCTAAACGGCTTTTCTGCAGCTAGTTTGTGTAAGTGATAAGATAATAAGAGTAAATATTTAGCAGAAATGGACATACATACATACATATATACAGGGCCGCCGAGAGAAAACTCGGGCGCCAGACTGAAAAATCACGGGCCCCTGTACATAAATTGTATTCGTTTAAAAGAATGTGATCAATTAATAGTTTTCCTATCCCCTGTAGCCTATAACGAAGATGCACTTCCTAGCGAAAATATTGAAAAATATTTGTTTTTATAAGGAATAATTTTTTTTTTATTAACATGTTAATTATAAATATAAGACAAGCTGATATAATTCAAAATCGGTTAACAAACTCAACACAAACATAAGCCTGTCATTATTTTATGATCAGTTAGCACTTTTTATATGATATTTTATGATATTTCAGGCCCCTTAAAAATCTGGGGCCCGGGGGAATCCCCTTTCAACCCGCTCCAGCCCTCTAGACGGGCCTGTATATGTACATGCATAATCTCACCTGTGCATATAATAATTTCAATATTGTCGAACGTCAACTTCCAGCAGCGATAAGATAAGTTCAATTGGATTAATATTGGGTTCGGCAATGCCACTGAGGCAAAATAATAAAACTTAGCCAAATTTTTTAGTTAAAAAATAGATTAGTTAAAAAATTTGTTTGTTATAGACTTATCTCTCTTCATACAAACGTCAATCTTTGGTCATTACAAACAGCCTGCGAGTAGAACTGGTATGACCTCAACCATAGAACATTACTCGAGTCACACCTTACAGTGGGATTTTTTAGGGCGTACTGGGAGGCCAAATCAACCTGGTAACTTGGTCAGTCAATTACGTGACAGATACTGTATATTCAGGTAATGACCTTTCGCGTGCTGTCTGGCACGGAAAAACGAACCCTTTTCCGCCAGAAAGTCGATGAGAGGCGAGAGGGACCAAATGAACCAAAAAATTTAGGGTCAAAAGGATTCAGGTGGATTTGTACATATTGGATCCACATTGGAAAACAGGCAACTACATCGTGATCTTAAAGTCCTAACCGTTGCAGAAGAAATCAAGCAAACATGCTGTCTCTTAAGATCTAAGGCTCGAAACCCACCCTAACCTACATATAAGAAAAATGGCATACATCCCAAATTTTTTCACCCAGCTGAAGAGAAAATTAACAAAAGATCTTCTTCGTTGAGTGTACACTTAATTCATGTTATAAATAAAATAATCTAAATCAGCATTCGATCACTATTTAATTTTTTTTCTTGAAAACAGCGACAATTATTATTATTACCGTTCACCGGAAATAATAATTACATGGTGCTAAAGTGAAAATTAACTTGTTAGGTGACCTAGTAGAGGTCGTAGATTTGGTCCAGTAGTTCACAAAAATCTGTTTCAACATTTCGTAACATCCTCGAATTATCAGAGCTTTTATCTTGATAAATATTGCCAGCAATTTGGTCTATGACTGCTACATTTTCATTTGCGCATTACATTTTCATTTCGTGGAGGCAATATTAATGATATTTTAATATAACAGCAAAAATTTTGCCGTTTTCTCTTAAAATATTTGTTATTATGTTCTTGTATGTAAAATAGCAAATTTTCTAAATTTTTTAAGTAATTAAATCTGGCAAAAATAGCCATCTTACAAATGCTTTTACCAAGATAAAAAATGCCCACACACAAATATTGCCTCTGATAAAATTTATATCTGGCAATAAAAATGACAGTTGGTAGGCAAAAACGTTTGCCTGCGGAGACGGGTCGTAAGACAAATGAAAGACAGATGGCAAGATAGTTCGAAAGACTTTTGTTATTCTAGCATAGCTCTCTCATTCACCACTCGTGGAAAAGTTAATTGGAGAATAAATCACTTGTACATCATCCGATTTCGAGTACTCAGAGGGAGGATTTTTTTATTTACATTTTTTTTATTTAGGTCTTTTAATTTTAAGATTTTATGGTTTTAAAAAGGAAAATATATATCTATTTTTTTAATTTAATTTAATTTCTATAAAGTGATTTTAATTTTTTTTTTCAATTAATTTTTTCTTTATTATCTAATTTTCTTTAAATGTTTTGATATTATTGCTTTAAAAAAGCATATTTTTTTAATTCCATTGAACTTATTTTATTTTATTTTTTTAATTAATTTTCTTTAAATGTTTCGATATTATTGTTTTAAAAAGAAGCATACTGTTTTAATTTCATTTAACTTATTTTATATTTTTTTAAATTAATTTTTTTAATTTTTTAGTTTAATTTTCTTTTGGTTTTTGGTTAAGATGATTTTTTCTTCTTCTAAGTTTTAAATTTTTGTGTTTTAAAATGATTTTTTTTTCATTTAATTTTTAAAAATATTTTTATTTATTTTTGCTTAATTTTAATTTAATTTAATTTTTTCAGCTTAACGCTCAGCGCTTATAAAAAACGCTTATAAAACTTAAAGCTTATAAGGGTAACAAATTTACAATCAGTCTAATACCTTTTGGAAATTTTTCAAATCGGACGATAACCATGCATACCTCCCACAGAACGGTAATTCATAGAAATACGAAAACTGCGATAAATCAGTCACTGACGAAACTATTTCATACAAAATCGATGTTAGCAATAATCTATTAGCAGTAAAATTATAAAAACTTTTGAAAAATGTCCCAAGCGCGCTGAACGGTTCAAAGTGAGCTGCTTTTCGGCTTCCTCGCCACTCCTGCTTGTTTAGAGTTAAAATTGTTGTAAACAGTGGGGGATTGGTTGGAAATTTTGTCTGAATATGTCATTGATTTCTCCTACGTTTTTTTGTGCTTCTCGACATTCTTACAACAGTCTCTTATTCAATTCATTATCAGGCCTTTACTTTAGCTTGCCTTTATAGTTTATTTTGACATGTTACATAGTTGACTTTTTTGCTCCCTCAATTCTGCTAATCGTTTTCTCCATTCAAATTCCGTATCGATTTTCAAGCATCTTTCGATTTCCGTTCACATTTTTCTATTTTCTTATCAACCCTCCAAGCCATTTAGTATGGAAGAACTGCTTTTGTTTAATTTTTTAATACAAAAGTTATAACATTCGACTGGTGTGGCATTTCATGTTGACCTCATTCGAAACTGGCTTATAATTTTCAGACACAGAGACCAGGCTATACTTTTTAAAGGTTTTTGGTGCGCTACATTTTAATCTCGAATCATATTTGCTGGATCACCTGAGGCTCTCGATGCACCTTTTCCTAATCATGCAAAAATACGTTGTTTTTTTTTGCTATATTTATTCGCCGTAAATTTTATTGCAAGTAAATATTTTTGGGAAACTCGATGTGGTATTTGAAAACATAAATTTTTTCTATTGAAAATACTTCTCTATTTTATAACTCATAAATGATTTTACAAATTTACAAAAATATCGTGAGGTAATAATTTTTTTGTTATAAAAGTTCGAGGACAAAAATGTCGCTCTTTCGGTGCACTGGCCCATGTATGACCGGTCGAGATTACAGAGTTACTTCTTCAGGTGTGGCAAATCCATCTTTGACCATATTTTCGCAATGCTACTAGCACTGAAAGAGGTTCTAAATAAGGGAATCGGCACATCGCCACAGACAAATATTAAGTCTCCCAAGTTTGCCCATATTTCAAAATGTCTCTACAATTCCGTTTCTTTAAAAAAAAAAATCAACTACGACTTCGACAAAACCTTACCAAACTGGCATCTCTGTCCATCATTTAATTGGTAGATAACGATTAGGTGCATAGATATATGTACATATATACATACATATGTACATATATCTTATCAGTTTTTTATTGTATTATAATTAAATCAATAACTTCTACTGAAGTGGATAAATCTGAATTAATTTTTCAGATTAATTTGTTAAGCAAAGAAGGAAAATTGATCGTTTGATATTTTTACTGAAGTTTGTCAATGAATTAATGCTTAAATTAAACTAAGTAAAGCAAACAAATTCACACATGCCTATAAGTAAACAAAAAAAAAATATTTAATAAACATTTATAAGTTTGTACAATGTACATACCTCTTATAGTCTAGTAAAATTGGCATTGAGGTACTAAATTAATTCACCGTGGATAAAAAATACTTATTCGATGGATAACAAGTAAAGAAGTCTAAGTTCGGGCAAAACCGAACATTAAACAGGTGGCAGCCCTCTTCAAAAGTATGTTTAAGCTCAAACTTTGTTATCTAAAATGCTTCATTTCAAAAATAGAGTAATGTTGGATAGAGCTTTTATGAGGCCAGCACAATCGATCTATATACATAGGTCGTTTTTATTCCCTCAAATAGTAATAATAATAACTACTCAGTCTAATAATAGCAACAATTAACTTAATAAAGGTATGTGCCAGCATTATAAAATAGTTCATAAAACACTCGAAAAATTGGTTTATTAAAAATTTATATTACCAATGCGTATTTGTAAAATATTTAGATATGTAGTTTTATCGATAAGTAAAACATATTTTGATATATTTTTTAAATTTTGGTATATGTACAGAAAAAGTAGTAAGTGGCAGTGTTATTTCGATTAGGGGTCGGAAACTATCGCACCATCGAAAGTGTGTGATAGTTTTCATTTGAATTATGAGTGTATTTCTTAAATTTGGCATTGAAATTAAAAACTCAAGACCCTTTTTATTTTTTAAATATTTATTGTTGTATATTTTTCGAGCTCAAGGCCACATGAAAATCAAAACACAATTTTTGGGGGGCAAAACGAAATATACTTGTTAATTGTTTTAATATATTTTTAATTCAATCATTTTTACGCTAATAACGATTTTCAGCAAACTTTTCGATTATTTCCTCGTGAATCAACTCGCGGTTTTCGGTAACGAGTTTTCTATGGACGCTCATGAGGCATAGTCCAGAAAGCCTTTCTTCTCCTGTTGTGCTTCTGAGCCAGGTTTCTACTCTACGAAGTGTACTAAACGATCGCTCCACAGTCACTGTAGTGCATGTAAAAGCACTCAAAATGGAAATACCCCTTTCTATCGCTGTTAGATATTCGTTTTCTTCTTTAAATAGATCTACAATTTCAACATATTTCAAATCTTCTTCGGAAAAGTTCTTTTTCTTCCATAAATTGTACCAAAGAATGAGTTCACTTCCCATACCTAGACCATAGATCTGTTGAAAATATTTCGAGTTCTTTTGTACCTTTTCACTAGAACATTTAATAGAATACAATGGGTGCAATATAGACAGCGAAAAAGCTGGATTATTTTCATCAGAAGAGCGTAGTTGTAAAGAGACCGTTAGTGAATCCAGATACGGTATTATTATAGACCGTCGCCAGTACTCATTTTCATTGAAAGATGGGGTTTACTTCATTTTTTTTTTTGTTTACCTGCTTCCTAGATCGGCTGTAAACATACGAGATTTTTTAATTAACTCCGAAGTTACTCCTTCTGCATTCCTTCGATTATTCTTAACCACCTCCAAAATATTTTCAATATGCTGATCAACGGCGATGAGGTCTATTGTCTTCGTTTGCAAAATGTTTCCTGTAGATTCCAGAAACATTGAAAATTTACAGGCTAACCTAATATTCGCGGCTTGCGTTTTGGTACGCATGCCGTCGAATTTGTTTTTTTGCGTCACCCGAAATTGACTTGCATGCGTTTGCATTTGATTTCATTGAGCGAAACGTCAAATCAAAATGTCACGCGGAACAAAAATTGAAAATTGAGTTAGCTTCATACGCACGCCGTTCAATTTCGGTTGATCTCATACAAGTTGCATGTGCATGAGAAATTTTTGACAATAAATTGGCGGCGTGCGTGAATATTAGGTTAGCCTGTTAGTAATTTTCATCCAAGCAACTTCCAACTTCAACTTTCCAACTTTCTTGCGGAAAAGTTTACCTGAATTGACAACTTTTCTACAGCTTTCACAACTTCAGGAAAATTTTTTTTGAAAATTTCCTGATTGCCTTATATTTTTCCGACCATCTTGTTTCACAGAAACGTGATATATCAGGAGTATAATTCTTGCGTGTTATTGATTTGCGAAAAAAGTGTATCACATCTTTTAAGGTAGAAATAGTACTTCTTATTTCTGGAACCTCGTTTAAGTCATTCACAACAAGATTTAACAGAATAGGAAGTGTTTTCCTCGTTGGGGTTTCCATCCTGTTTATCACAGAATGGTAAGAAAAACTCAAATGGGTGTTTGATTCAATTCTATACACGGTTAAAAATTTCGGTTTTAATTTTAAACTTTTTGGACTACATATATGACCAAACTAAATTCAGTTTCAAATACAAACCTTCCAAGTTTAAAAAAAAGAGAGCACATATGTTGCGTTTAGAATTTAAACAATTCGGTTTAAATTTTAAACCCAAACATTTTCATAATTAAGAATAAAAAAAAAAAAACAATCTTAAATTTCATGCTCCGTCTGGTTGGGACTGAACCCGGACAGCCTTGGTAGCAACCAATTGTATCAAGCATCTTTGCACACTCAGCTACAGCCATGCATGTAAATGTGCTTTCATGTGTTGAGTTTGAATCAACACCACATTTCGCTGTGCAAACATATTCTATTTCGGTTTAGATTTTAAACCAAATTTTCTATATATGAAACCTAGAAACTAGAATTAAAACATTTTGGTTTGATTTTTAAACCACGAACTTTTTGGGCTAAAATTTAAACCAGAATATATTAAAAATTGCGTAAAACTATTGACTGGTTTACAAAGTAGACTATAAAAGTTTAAAAAAGGCAGTAGCGGTTTAAAAATTAGACCCTACCTGGCTACGCCCTTGGCTTTGTGCACTAGTTGTAGGTGTAACTCAAGGATCTTGATCTGCAGCTCTATGTTTTTCGCATATCCGCTGCACCTCGTCCTCTACTATTTTGACAGTTTCTGGAATATTTAGCTTGAATAGGTACCATCTTTTTAAATGCGCCGATCCAAGATGGTCGCTATTCTTGCCGCTGATCGGTGTACGTATTGTATGTATAACCTTTTCGTCAGCCCACCAAATAAAAGAGCGCATAATGATTACGATTGTCTGAAATCATCGATAGTGCTATTGATTGATTCCAACCTCTAATTTCGATAGCTGTACACTTAGGTCTCTTTTTATGCGGTACATGCGTTCCTCAGAAAGCCGCATAAAAAAAAATCCGCATAAAAAAGTTCTTTACTTTCATACCAAAACAGGGGATGCGTTCAAGCATTTTAAAAAACTGCATAAATTCAGATACTCGATGTAAAAAATTCTAGAAAACCGCATAAAAAAATCCAGTGAGGCATTATTGAGCAAAAAAAACTATTTATTTCTTCACTTCAACACTTATTATTCCATGTAAAACCGAACATTAATGAAATAAATAAAATTTTATCTGTATTTTAACCAAAAAATAAAAATAAAAATACCACAATAAATACATGAATTATGTAAGAATACATAAAAAAAAAAAATTTAGAAAAAAAAAGGTTTTTTTCTTAACAGCGGTCGCCCCTCGGCAGGCAATGGCAAACCTCCGAGTGTATTTCTGCCATGAAAAACAGCTTCTCGTAAAAATACAATCGCCGTTCGGAGTCGGCTTAAAACTGTAGGTCCCTCCCCTTTGTGTGACAACATCAAGGCGCACACCACAAATTGAAGGAGAAGCTCCACTTCTGTGTAAGCGCCAATCTATTATTATTATTATTATGTAAGAATACAAAAACAAATTATTTATCAGAAGCATTGTCTTTTACACACTGAAAAAAGTAATAAAAACTCTCAAAAAAGCAAAATCGCTACTGCAAAATAATGGTCAAACCAAACCAAACCAAACCAAAACCGCATAAATTCAAATCCGCATAAAAAAAATCCGCATAAAAAGACCCCTAGGTGTACTTTACATTTCACTGGGAACATAAACATACACACACACACATTCGCTTACATTGTTCCAAAGAATTTTAGACACCCTGCTTCATTAAAAAAAAGGTTGTTGCCATGGTTAAAAAGCTTTCAGCCAGTTTGGCATTATTTGCTACAGATGTCGCCAAAACACAAGTATACATGTATGTATATCAGTGTTGCCAGTGGACTACTTGGACCTAGATTTAAATTATGTTCACGTTGACTATAAACTCGAGTTTAACGTTTTGAGTTTACGAACAACTGTCAAGTGTTCTCATTGGTGTATTTAAGAAACCCAGAGTTTAATTTGAAATTTTTTTGTTTACTTTATATTATCACATTTAGATTTAGACAGAAATAATCCGAAGTATTCGTGGTCTTGAATACCAACCGTTTAGCTATAAAAAAAAATTAAAAAATGTGGCTCGATAGAACTTTTCATACTGATTTCAACCATACCAAGATTATTTGAACAAATAAAAACCAAAGCCAATATAAGAGGTTCAAATTATATCTATTATACTCATAATATCTCAGAAATTACTTGACCGATCACAAAGTGATTGAAGCGAATTTAAAGATAATGTAAATACCTTTTACGCGACGTGAAAACAATCCGTTTTAAAACAAATTTTAAATAAACGCCATTAAATAAAATATATTTACATATTTTGTGGTTATTCGGTATTTCTGACTAAAAAATATAAAAAAAAACGGAGAAAATTATATACACCAAGTGAAAGGCCCCCTTATTACCTTTATTTTGACGTCATTAATAGGTTATGTTGTTCAGAAGATATTAATATTTGAAAAAATTAAAAAATCTAACTTTAACCATTGATCCCTTCTTTATTTTTTACTTCGGGCAAATAATTTTGGTAGGGTTGAAATCAGCCCAAAAGTTCCATCGAGTCACATTTTTGGTTTTGGCATAGATAGATTGATGATATTCTAGATTTATGTGCACGGAACGAACTCGGACTGCCTATATCTGATTATATCCTGCAGTACGGGAACAAAAAAACAGAAAAAGGGTTGCATTTCCATAAACTTCAAATACATGTGGTGTTTAAGGAGAGTTTAACGAAAATCGTTTGTATGGTAAACTCCAAAATCGCCCACAAAGCCATTAACTCGAAGCTCAACGTGAACATAACTGTTATTTTCGGCGTTAAGATATAGAAATTTGCGTTTAGCTGTTAGCTATTTTTTAGCTTTTTTTAAATCGACTTGGCTATTTTAGCTAAAATTTTTTTATAATTTCCCATTTTTACACAGAATTTTGAATTTTTTGTGAATATCAAATAGTGCAAAAATTGGTATTCTGACGTGCCTAATCTCTTTTTAACAAACTTCAAAAAAAGGAGGAGGTTATCAATTCGTCGGAATATTATTGTTTTTTTTTTTTGTTTATTTATTTCAACCCTCTAACCTTTATAACCGTCTGAAGACGGTCTTTGCTTGTTTGCAAATAAATATAACTGAAATAAGATGGCAATATAAAAACCAAAACCACGGCTTTAAGTGATCATGATCAAACTAATATGCTCTATGTATTCTACATATATGTTGAGCCCACGGCTCAGTTAAAGTTGTGGGCAGCGTTGCCGTTTTACTTAAATTTAAGCAAAATCGATTTTTTTTTTTCTCCTGTTAAAAAGTTACATTTTTCTTCGTTTTGCTAATTTTTTTAATTAAAATATTCAAAAAGGATAATTTCTTCAAAAATTCATTGCTGACTATGAATCAATTTTGAATAAATTTTTTAATTTTATTTTAGGATCCCGTATAAAGTTCCACGAAATTTTTTCGGTCGCGGCAACCAACTATTTATTTTCATAATTCCGCGCTCAAACTGAACTAAACAAAAATTATAACAAAAACAATAACTGTTTCAAACCAATGGTTTACGACATCATATTTGTTATTTTATTACAAATATATACATTGTCAATCACTGATTTGTTCTGATTATATTCCTTTTAAATTACTGGCTCTTAAATTAACTCATAAATGCTTTAACTCTTCACTTATTTCTTGCTAAATATGCCCAATTTTTTCTTTTGCCTGAAACCCATATTGGTATATTTATGTACATATTTCCGTTACCTTATTCCCTTAATTAAAGTGAATTTGATTTTTTAAATGTGGCAACCCTTCAACGTGTCGTTTAGAAGTAAAGCATTTTCAAACCCCTTTAATTGGATACCCATATTGTAATATCTAATTCATTTAACATATTTAATAATTTTAATAGAATCTAAACCAGATTAGTATGGTCTCTGAGACACTACCTGTCCGATGTAAAAAGAATTCTCGAAATCGGTTGACGTGGTCCAAAGTTATGCGGTAACATACATACAAAAAAAATATTCCGACGAACTGAAAACCTGCTCCTTTTTTGGAAGTCGGTTAATAAGAAGAAAAAATTTTTCAATAGAAAAGAAAACGCCACGGCCGCTGTGGTGTAGTGGTAAGCAGTGCGCGCTTCCACTCCGCACGGCCTAAGTTCAAGCCCTGGTCAAAGCAACATCGCAAAAAATGTCGAAAAAAGGTTGTTTCTGAACAGCGGTCGCCCCTCGGTCGCCAATTGCAAACTTCCGAGTGTATTTCTGCCCCAAAAAACAGCTTCTCATAAAAATACAATCGCCGTTCGGAGTCAGCGTAAAACTGTAGGCCCCTCCCCTTTGTGTGACAACATCAAGGCTCATGCCACAAATCGGAGGAGAAGCTCGGCCAAACACTAACATATGTTTAAGTGCCAATCCATTATTATTAAACATGACTTGTAATATAAAACATAGCTACGTATAACGACAGTTTCCTTTGATAAACAAAAATAATTTTTAATGAATTTATTAGCCTCTGTTTTTGTGATTTATTTATTGAGTGGTGTAAAGCTAGCTACGTATAATCCTTGTTAACCAAAAATAATGTAATGAATTATTAGTCTTCTATTTGTGATTTATTTAAATAAAACATGTGACTTTTTGTTGAAACATTTGGCTGAGATTTCCTATAATGGACCATTTCCTATATCACCCAAAGTATTACGAATTTTTTAATGAAATTCGGAGGGGGTGTTGAGGAGGTGCTCATTGACCGATATCATCAACATTTTGTGTACAAATGCTAATAGTTTTTAAGTTATTCGTTGTTAAAATTTCCCCACTGCTTCACAATTATTTTTTTATAAACACTGCACTAATCACTTTTCTTTTTGTTAATACACCATCTTTTCTTCATAAACAAATGGATGCACATCTTTTTTCACTAAATATTTAGCCATTAATGCTTATAAAAGTGTTCTTAAAATATTTTTCTATTCACAAAGAATAGTAAACACACAATTGTTCAGCGATGGCCGCCATGAATGAGGTGCCATATCGTTGAAAATGTTAATAGTTCTTTTTAGCCAAAAATACTTTGTGATGCATTACGGGATTGAAGGCTAAAAGGAAAATATTAATTTTACGGTCTTATTTATGCACATATATTTAATTAATTTTCGCCTGCGGCGCTTTTTTCTAAAAAATCCAATACTTCCATATATCTTGAAAATTTTTAATAAAAAATCGCGCGATTTTTTATTACAAATTTTCGCCTGCGTCTCTTTTTTCTAAAAAATCCAATACTTCCATATATCTTGAAAATTTGTAATAAAAAATCGCGCGATTTTTTATTACAAATTTTCGCCTGCGGCGCCTTTTTCTAAAAAATCCAATATTTCCATATATCTTGAAAATTTTTAATAAAAAATCGCGCGATTTTTTTTTACAAATTTTCGCCTGCGGCGCTTTTTTCTAAAAAATCCAATACTTCCATATATCTTGAAATGATTGATGATACGAGGCCATATATTCTCTTCGGTGTGTTTTTATGGCTGG
>NW_023458564.1:5376905-5394283 GCF_013731165.1 Rhagoletis pomonella | reverse complement strand
CCAGCCATAAAAACACACCGAAGAGAATATATGGCCTCGTATCATCACCAGCATATGACAACGTTGACAGCAGTAGCGCTAGAATGATGAGCGGCGAAAAGGAGAGCGAAACCAAGCCACGGTATAAGCACATCTTCAACAGTGCTGGTAACATTAGATCACTGTTAAAGCTATTATCTTGGATATAACGTTTATGCTCCTCTAGCTGCTGATATGTTTCCTGTGTCACAACAAATGGCCGTTGCAGACGACGCAAACAATCGATGGCTTTGTTCTCATCGTTGTGCAGCAGATAATAAACGGGTGATTCGATGACCAAAAAGTATGAAAGTAGAAAAGTTATTACGGCAAAAGCAATAACAAAGATGCCATGCAGCTCTGTCGAACCAAATTTGTACTGAAAGCTGGGTATTGTATCGCTATTGCTGTATGCGAATATGCAACAAATTTGCAAGAATATACCAATTGTGAAGCTGCCCATCTCAAGCAATGCAGCAGCCTTGCCACGTTCACTGCTTTCCACCTCTTCGCCAATTAGAACCAACGTTGGTACAACTACGAGACCCACAGCGAAACCATTCAAGTAGCGAGCTGCTGCAATAGCGCCATATTCGTGAGGTAGAGACACAAAAAGTATGCCACCAACCAGAATTAAGAAAGAGGAAAACAACTGTAAAAGAAATAAAATTTTTATAATGAAAGAAACCTACTGTTATCCATTAATTTCACTTACGTATATTGGTTTTCTTTCCATGCGATGTGTAATGGATCCCGAAACTAAAGCGCCAATAATTACCGCAATATACCAGCAAATCATTAGGTGTGTATTTACCATGAAACCTTGAACCGCGGAGAAGCCACAACTCCAGGCTAGGTTCATGCCTCCCGATATCAAAACTAATGTGGCTGCAAGTAAAGAGGGGTAGAAAATTAAAACTCTTGTTATGTATTAGGATTAGATAAGATTAATATTTAGAAGACAGGAAGCGAGACGTATTTGCTGTTGTAAGAAGAGGGAGGCTGAAATACCTGAGTGCGAAAAGATTGAAAGCTGTGGAGAAGAAGAACTCGAGCCCTCAGTCGACGATGACGTAGTCGATGCTCCGCCACCTAACTATGACGAGGTACGAATAGCAATAGCAGGCTTGAAAAACAAAAAAATCTGTTGGAGCTGGCAGCCTGCTGCGCTGGCGGTGGGTGCATCAACTCTTATGCAGAATATGGTCATATAAGCGCATGTCCAACGACCAAAATTTAATTGTGTTCTGCCCAACCAACAAGTGAGGCGATCCCGCCATTCGCGCCAACTACCGCGGGATCAGCCTTCTAGGCATAGGTTACAAGGGTTTATCGAGTGTGTTGTGTGAAAGAACGAACTGATTGGGCCTTATCAGTGTGGCTTTAGGCCTAGAAAATCCATCATAGACTATACGCCAAATACTCGAAATGACCCGCTAGAAAAGGATCGACACTCATCATCTATTTGTCGACTTCAAAGTCGCTTTCGACGGCACTAAAAGGAGTTGACTATATGCCGCGATGCCCGAATTAGGCATCCCGCGAAACTGATACGGCTGTGTAAAACAACGTTGAGCAATACAACCAGCTCCACCAGAATTGGGAAAGACCCGCCGAGCCGTGTGTCACCAAATGGGGTTTCAGGCAGGGTGACTCCCTTTCATGTGACTTCTTTAATCTGATGTTGGAGAAGATAATAAGATCTTCAGAGCTGAACCGCTCAGAAACAGTTTACTACAAGAGCGTGCGTATGCGCGCGAAGTCTATTCTGCCTTTCCCAAGTTGGATAAGAAAGCTAAGCGGATGGGTCTGGTGGTAAATGAGGATATGACGAATTATCTCCTGTCATCAAACAAACAGTCAGCGCATTCGCGCCTTGGCATCACCGTCACTGTTGACAGTTATAATTTCGAGAAGCTAAGATCGAACGTCGCATGTAACTCATAATAAGATACGTATAAGTTCATACTTGGTTACAAGTCTTCAATAACTAAGCCACTTAACGCTTAAACGATCCTAGAAAGCGAAGTCTGGGCCTAGTAAAGGTTTCACAGAAGTCCATAAATTTCGGATTTGACCAGTGGTTCGTTGCTATACATTGGCTATTGAGAAATCCTAGTAATGCGAAGAAGTGTTTTTATGTATTATACTTATCGATATTTCCGGTTTGAAGAATTTAGCTAGTCGAATAAATTCGATACTTGCGAGTAACCCTGCGATAGAACAAGTAGTTACATTTTAATTTGCCACTTGAATAAAAAATTCAAGTTTAAAATTTTTTTTAATTTGGATTTAAGCGTAATTTTTCCAAAAAAAATCCCATCTACTAAGAAGGAAAATCGGTGGATAAATAAAAAAGTTGTGAATGAAATATGTATTACCAGGAAAGAATGTTACTCATACGCCATACTCGTATTTACATAGCCATCCTCGTACAGGACGCAGGAGTAACATTCTTTCCTACACATATTTCATAAAAAAATTACCACAAGTTTTGACGTAGCATACGTCTTACGTTTCGCTATGGAGGCTATAGTTGTAATTTTTAGAGTTTTACAAAAACGCTTATTGCGTGTGGCGTTTCAAAGATAAAATTCCAAGCCTATCTACGGTTTAATTTCGTCAGTAACCAATTCGGTTTCTGTCGTAGAAACAACGGTAAATATTGGCTTATTTTGGGGTCAATTTTGAGCCTTTAAAGTGCTCTAGGAACTTATGGTTTGCAGATTTTATATATGTAAGTTCAACAAATATTGAGCATTTTATTGCAAAAAATTGTTGAAAATATTAGCAAATTTTTTTTCATTACCAAAATGCTCGAAAACCGCTCGAATGATTTTGTTTTTGTTTTCTTTAATCAAAAATTCAGTATTTTTCCTTTCGTATGGTATATAGGAAGCAGGGATATTGCGAATATTTGCATTCGCATTCGTTATGCGAATGATTCGCATCATTTTGCACATTCGCGTTCGACATTCGCATTCGCAACAAATGATAAGAATGCTTTGCGAATGCGAATGTGTACATGGGTTTGAGAGTTACAAACTCGAAAGGAGAAAGTAGTCAAAGATTTAAAGTAGAAATTCTTAAAATAATGAAACTAGGTTATGGTTCTTCTCTTTTTACTTTTAAAATAAACATTTCTAAAATAAATGTTTTTTTTTTATTGTTTTTCGGTTTTGGTCTTTTTTTAGTGCCGTCTTTTGCCTTTTTTGCGATTGCTAGTGCCTTTTCCTGCCTATTTCGCTATTTTCTTTTGCCTTTTCTAGCCTTTTTCGTCATTTTATTTTGCCTTTTTTATAGGTTTTTAGGTCCTAAAAATCCGTTCCCTGCTTATAAGCAATCTAGAAATAATTTTAGATTCCTCCAGCGAAGGCGAAGGCTCGAATACAGAATCTGGAGACATTAAAAAATTTGAAATTTAAGCTCAATTGAATTGAAAAACGAGCTCATCTCGGTGAAAATCCTCTCGATTTGTGGAAAACTAAGCTAAAATACGACAAACAGACAGATCTGGCCCGCAAATATTACTTTTTTTTAAATAAAATATGCCCCTTTTGAACTTTGACTACTAGATTCAGATGTTATAATAATTTACAAAATTTTTAAGTAATAAAAACAATGACTTAAGTTGATTATAGATTTTTTAATGTTATACATAACATTCGCATTCGCACATTCGCATTCCGATAATTCGCATTCGCGAATGTGAAAAATATGACATTCGAAACATCCCTAATGGGAAGTATTGGTTGATATCTTCTAAGTATGTTTATTTGATTCAAAAATATGGGCATACATGATTTTCCATACAAAATCACTTTGTCATCATTTTGCAAACACGTGCTTGCGCTGGAAGTGTAAGAAGGAGAGAAAAAGTATGTGTGTACATAGGTATGTATGTAAATACATTAGACTGCATCACTCCCCATACAAAAAAAAATCGGTACTATTTTTCCATTGGAATTATAAAATCTATTATATTTTAAGACGTCCACCAAAATATTTCGAAAAAATATTAAGATTTAAGTGAGCTGGACCAATTTCAAAATACCTCCAAAAATGGAGTTTTTTATGAATAAAAATAGTTTCTTAAATTGTTTTTTTAAAAAATCCCCTCAAATGACAAAACGGTTTAAGCCTAAAAAATTTGCATAAAAATATTTAAAAAAAATTAAAAAAAAATTTGAACGGAATCGTAATGATGAGATTTTTGATGCTGTTTTTTAGCTTTTTTCAAAGTTTGGTATAAGAAAAACTTGAATAACTGAGCCTAAACTCTTCTGATTTAGACTTGAGAGGTGTCGGTGGAAAGGTATTTTCTCACCCTTTTTATTTATTTGCTAATAAACTCATTCAAAGGATGAAAGAGAAAGGTAGGATGAACGAACGTCATTTAAAGTTGAATTAAGATGTGTTGGTATTTGAAAAAAAAAATTTGGACACGAATGATTCTTTTTTGGGCAGAAATAAAAACAGTGTGAAAATACCTTTCTACCGAGATCCCATAAGTCTAAATCAGAATAGTGTTGGCCCAGTTATTCAAGTTTTTCGTAAATCAATCTTTGAAAAAAGTAAAAAAAACAGCATCAAAAAACTCATTATTACGATTCCCTTGAAAAGATTTTTAAATATTTTTATGCAGATTTTTTAAGCCTTATCGGTTTTGTCATCTGAGGGGACTTTTTTCAAAAAGTTCTTTACGAAACTATTTTTATTCATAAAAAACTCCATTTTTGGAGGTATTTTCAAATCGGTCCAGCTCACTTAAATCTCAATATTTTTCCCAAATATTTTGGTGAACGTCTTAAAATATAATAAGTTTTGTAATCCCGGCGGAAAAACCGCAACTTTTTTTGGTGATGCAGTCTAAAATACATACATACACACATATGTTGATTGCAGTTAAGCATAGTTTTCTGTTCCAGTTTCAACAGCAAGCAACACAACTTTCATGGCAGTTTAAAATACACTTGTACATTTTAGATTTTGTGAAAACTGACAGTTTATAGAATTCAGTAGCGGCGAACACAAAGGGGGGTTTAGGGGTTAAACCTTGCTCCAACCGGTCGTAAAACTTTACTCACGTACAAGGAAATTGCGAATGATTACTTATTATCATATGACTGGTTCGAACACCCCAAGAGAATGGCTCGTTTTTAACAGTTCTATTAACATTTTAGTAAGTCAACTTATCTTTGTACATAACGGTATAAGTAACAAATATGATTGCAAATGAACAAGAATTATTCAAAAATTTTCGAAAACTAACAATTAGCGACCGCTATGGTTAGCAGTGCGCGCTACCATTCCGCAGGGCCTGTGCTCAAGCCCAGTTTCCGAACAACATCAAAAAACAAAAAATAGAATAAACAAAAAAGTTTTTTTCTAATAGCGGTCGCCCCTCGGCAAGCAGTAGCAAAACCTCCGAGTGTATTTCTTCCATGAAAAACAGCTTCTCAAAAAAAATCAATCGCCGTTCGGAGTCGGCGTAAAACTGTAGGTCCCTCCTCTATTGTGTGACAACATCAAGGCGTAGGCCACGAATCGGAGGAGATGCTCGGCCATACACTAATGTATTATATGCAGGTCTAAAAGGTACGTTTGGCGGGTGTGCCTAGCTTATGTCCAATTTCTAGCTTCTGTTTCGGTATAAAATCCCCTTTTTTTGCTAAAAAGCTAAGGAAATTTTTGAACTAAGTAAAACTGCACGAAAAAGTATGACTTCTAAGAAAAATGTAAAAGACCATCGCATTGAATTATGCATGGACGAAGGTAGAAGCGATTCCTTATTGTTGTCATATTAATTTTCTTATTCAGTAAAAACCATACTCTATTATATTAGCTAGTCTTTGCTCTGTGCGGAACTGCACTGCTGTTGCAAATAATTTTTTTACTGAAGTAAATGAAATGCGCGGGCACCCTGATGAATTGTTTAGTTGCATTTTTTAACAGTATAATCAAACAGCGTAATTGACAAAAAAATATATATTTGACTTCATTCTTTCAACTATACATAATGTGGAAAACCTAAGAAATATAATAAAATACGATATATTTAAATAGCCTCCAAAATCGTCTACAAGAGACGCTCCTGATCTACACAAATCAGTTTGATTGGAAATTATTATTTTTTCTTTGATTTTGTTTATACTTTACTTTTTGATGTCAAAATTTCATGTGAAAACAATATGTGTTGTTGGAAAAATTTCAGGGCTGTGAACAGAATACTAACCTTTAATATTTCCATGAAATTTTGACACACCCAAAAGTGAGGTATAAAATAAGTAAATAAAAACAAATTTTCAGTCAAACTGATTTGTATAGTTCTGGGGCGTCGTTGGTAAATGCTTTAATAGATCCTATCTTTTTATATATTTCTTAGCTTTTCTACATTCTGAGAAGTTGAGAGAATGAGTCTAATATTCTTTTTTGGTCAAGTAAGATGTTTAATTTCATTTTTTAAAATCATAAGTTCATTTCGCTTGAGGAGTCAAAATGCCCATACCGGCTGTAGCGATTTTTTTGAAATTTCGGACACAGACTTTCCAAGCATGGTTATAGGCTAAACCAAAACCGATATCTAAAGGGGGTCTGGAACCTCCCATACAAACCGAATTTTTCATAGTGCATATCTCTGGAAGTAGTTGTGGTAGAGTCCTGGAACTTGGTATGGATATATGTATATGAAGCCAATCTCAAGCTCATGGAAAAATATGGGTTTATCGGAAAATTCGACGTGACACCGTAGAACTTGGAATAGAGGTAAATGAAATCAATCCCAAACCTATGAAAAATGGGGGTATATGAAAACGATCTCGTAGCCATTGAAAAGAGCTAGCGGTATAAGCCATATAAACTAAAATTCTGATGCCGCAGGAAGCATTTACCTAGAATACTGATATGAGGTATTTTTCCAAAGGAAATATGTACAGAAAAACGGGCGTGACACCTTTTGGAAAGTTACATGATCACAGGGTGTATCCCTGGAACCATTTTAAGCTAAAGCTTCAGAGATTACATTCTTGCCAAGCCCCACAGGCAGAAGGTGAAATTGCGTCGCAAGTTTTACGATCGGCTTGGGTAAGGTTTAACCGCTAAACCCCTTTTTGTTTTCGCCGCTACTGAATTCTATAAACTGTCAGTTATCACACAATTTAAAATGTACATGTGTATTTAAAAATGGCATGAAAGTTGTGTTGCTAGCTTCATGTTGCCAACATGTTGCAAGCTTTTTTACAGTAAAAATAAAAGGTTAAAGATTAACACTTAGAAAAAGAATGACACAAGAATGAAAGTAAAGGTGAGTACGTACATAGATAAAGAAAAGGATAATTGCAAAGGCAAAAATAAAAACAAAAACAAAGATTCTTAAAGGCAAAAATGAAGACCTAGGTAAATTTAAACTCTTACTTAAATATATAAGGGCAAAGGTGAAGGGGAATATGTAGATGAAGAATATGATAAACATAAAAGTAAAAACAAAGATAAATACATATGAAGAAAGAGGATGAGGATACCGATAAAAGTAAAGATGAAGATAGAGGAAGAAAGATTAAAATAATGGTAGTTATAGAGAAAAAGATAAAGATAGAGATACAGAGATATTGTAATCGATATTTCATCGGTTTTGTTATGGATATTTTTATCGATTTTGTTATCGAAATTTTTATCGATATTGCTATTCATTTTGCTATCGATATTTTCGGAACTTATCGATAAATAAACGATATTTTTATTGATTTTGTTATAGATAATTTAATCGATTTTGTAATAGATTTTTTATCTATCGATTTTGGTATCGATATTTCTATCGATTTTGTGAACGATATGGTTATCGATTTTGCTATCGATATTATTATCGATTTTGTCATCGATATTTTTATCGATTTTGGTATCGATGTTTTTATCGTTTTAGTTATCGATATTATTATCGCTTTTGTTATGGATATTTTTTCTAAGTGTGTGCTTTCGTTTTTGACTTGGATACTTAACCATACCACGTATTCTACGTTTAAATTTAGCGGCTGTATCTCCGATACAGCCTGCAGACCGAGACGAAGGCGCTGGACTGTTCTCTTTTTTATTTATCCATCGATTTCCTTCGTTAGTAGGTTCATTCTTTGCAAAAGAACAGGCTTAGATACAAATGTATAAAAATGTCTGCTAATTTTAAAAATTTTCCCTATTAAAGTTTGAATGTTTTTCATTCACCATGCAAATTAAAAACGGTATACAGGCCCATAATCTACGACGCAAAAATAAGTTTCCGTGTTTCGGCGTCATTTCAAAACTTAAGATTTTCCCTACAGTTAATTACTTACACAAAACCCTAATTTTCTCCACTTCACAAAAAATAAGTTGGTTCATTCTGCTCTATGACCGGAGAGTAGTGTTGCGGTTTCTTTTTCCAGATATAGTATAATAACATCCCCTAAAGTAGTCCCACGACAGACCAATATAAATTCATGGATCATTGTGTAGCCCATTTCCTGGGTAGACTTTCTGCTGGAATTTTGCCCATCATACCGTTATATCTCGGTACCAAAATTACGAAAACCAGGTTTCTGCATGCTATGCGTAGATATTATAAACTGAAGGCAATTTCAACCCAGTTTTAAAGTGATCTCGGGTGCTCGAGCACCGCCCAGCTATCAGAGGACTGTATGTCGATATTTTTGTGGGTGGGCCCAATTTCTGATATCGACATATGTAACTCATATCGAAAGACAAAGGTCATTTCCCCATGGCCATGCAAAGGAGACTTCTCAGTTGCATATTTGGGCTATCAGTAGACCAATTTGGGCTATCCTTTCGGGGTTTTAGATCGGTCATTGCCTCATTTGGTTACATTTTTTAGGCAAAAAGACATTGAGGTTATGTGTGAACCTAAACTTTGAAATTTACAAATCCGAAGAGCTAATGCGTAGTGTTTTCTCTTGTTCCAAATCCATGAGAATGGATGGGTTTATTAGTTTCTTATCCTCCACATGTCTCCTGTACATGGTAGCCTATTCCATCGTAATACAATTTGTAGCGGAGGCAGGTTTATCAATGCCTCGAAGGCCGGGATAGGTGTTGTTTTCATTGTACCAGTGAGTATGTAGTAATTCGAGTTTGATGAAATCGACAGTCAGGCAGCTTTAAAGGTCTTGGAAACCACTCACACCTATGCAAAAATAGTCCACGAATGTAAGTTGAGGCGGAGCTGCTGGCTGATGAATTGGCTTTCTGCTGTTTTTTGGAGCATCTAATAAAACCAGAGCCAATTATAAGCTCAAGCTGAGCAGGAAGTGCAAAGCCCTTTCTCGTAGAACAAAAATTACGCAACACAAATCTCTCTGGCCGTCCTGTTCGTGTGGGCGACGGGTATCGCAAAAGATGGAATGACAAAGTATGTGAACTTTTTAATGAAACGTTCAACGTTTTTTTTCGAAAACGCCCTATCTCAGAAAATGGCTGAAGAACGCCCTACTTCAGATCATGGTTGAAGAAAGCCCTATCTCAGATTTTGATTGAAGAACACCCTGGCCCCTATTATGAGTAGCATTCGATCCTCGACTGTGGTCGAAAGTGCTGATCGAACGAATTTTCGTTTGGTATTATGGCGCTCATTCGATGAAGAATAGGGCTATTGTGAATATAGCTCGTTTAGGCTGTTCAAAATAGTATATTTTCCACCGCTGTGAAGCTTTGTTTACAAATCAAGCAAACTAAATAGTGTGCTTATACATATGTACATATGTATGTAAATTTGGCAAATTAAAATGAATTAAGAAAGAAAGTTTATAAAAACGTGGTAAAAATGAGCACAACGGGAGTTCTGGTATGATTTTGTTCTCAGAGATCGTGCCAACAGAGTATTGTGTTTAGTATTCGCGACGTTAGAACTGCATGAAATTAATATAAATTATTTAAAATTAGTGTCTAACCGCCAAAAAGTAAGAAAACAAATGCAAAATCATACATATTTCACAATTTTCTAACACTTCGCTACACCAACGAAAGCAAAATTCTGTTCGACAGAAAATTCGATAATAAGGGTCCCTATCTCAGCTGCCGATATATTGAATTTACATTGAGATAGGGCATTCGTGATCCATTTCCATGAAAAAAGGGGATGCGTGGAGTTTTTTGTCAAACGTATCGAATAGTTATAGGATCTGGTCATGCCCTCACATATACTATGAAATGGATAGTGCATTTCGAAACTAGTTTTACAGATGTGCATCACAATAAGTTTGAAATGTCTAAACGAAATTGAAGGAACATTAGAATTAAAACAATTACACAAATAGCAACCTACCAAGCTTAACTGAGTTACGGCTTAATCGGCTAAAACCGAGTAATTTAGGAAGACTAATTTCCTTCTGAAAGTCACAAATCTAAGCTTGGAAATAGTTATAAGTGTTTGGAAAAGTATACAACTAATTAATCCACAGGTCCTCATACTCCGCTCCGCTTTGCTGGGATTTACAACTATTTAGAAACCGGCAGTCCAGCTTTAACCCACACCCAGGTAGGTCCTCTCCAAAGCCACCCATTTGTCGGATACCATAGCTCAGCTTTCTCAGTTAGTTTTCAGAAGTTATTTCAGACTTAATTTCTATTTCCCTGGGAGCTAACTTCCAGGAAATCTCCAGAAAAATCTCATGAAGGTTATGTCGTGACTTAACTTCAAAAAAATGTCCAGAGAGAGGAAGGCCATCCTGTGAGGTCGCTCCGCTACATGGAACTTATGCCACGGTTCCATGGAAGCTATTTCCGTGGAAGTTATATAGAAACCCCTCAGAATTGCTTTTCATGTTTCTGGAAAGAGTTTATTAAACGCATCCCTATGTCAAGCATGAATCCAATCGCTCAGTTTATGCTTTATATCCTCTACATACAAATCTGGTTATTCTACTGAGCTGCGCTTGGTGAGTATACTGATTCCCAAGAAATCTCTGAAGGGCCTTAAATATAAACGAGATGACACTGATTGATAAGAAACTGCTGGGAGATACATGTGAGACCTTTTAACTTAAGTATGTATGTGGTTTCCGAATATTGCTCCGGCCAAATCAGCTCGTGTACATAAGGATCAGCTAGAGTTACGACAACACCTGTGACTTCTGCAATTGAACTGTTAAGAGGGAAAGAGTAGTGAGTAGTGAGCAGTGTCAGATTTACTACGGCCGTAGCAAAGAGCCAGGGCTATACGAACAAACTTATTTAGCCCGCGCAATGATTTCTGTACTGGAATGTCGTAGAAAAGAGTAGAACAATTTTTTGAGTGGCTGTAAAAAAAATTAAAGGAAGCAATAAGGTAAGCAGCGATTGTCCATATCATCAATATGTTTCGATATTATCTATGCTTTTATTTTTAATATTTTTATTAAGCTTTCTACCACGATTGTTTATTAGGAAAATTTGAATAAGCAACAAAGTCTGAGCGGTAGAAGTTATAGCAGCTATTTCGGAGATCACCACATCTCCTCATCAGACGTCTGCTGAAGTCTAGAAAAAAGAAGTCTGATTTTCCTAATAAACAATCGCTGTACAAAGCTCAATAAAAATATTAAAAATAAAATGTTAATACGCCACAATAACATTGACAAATATCTATGCTTTTAATTGTCCTATAATTTATTTCCCTAAATCATTTTAAAATAATTCTGATTATCACTAAGTGATACATACCAATCGATTTCTTTTTTCACCGAGTCTCAAATATGAAAATAAATTTTTGTTTGCAATTTTTATGCAAAATTAGAAGAAAATAACATTTATTTTTGATTTTAATATTATATGTCTTAGATGACAGTTATTGAAGACTTTTATTTATTTTATAAAAGTCATCAATAAAAATCAGTCAGTGACTTTAACTTTAAAAGTCATCAATATAAATCAGTCACCTACTTTTATTTTTTAAATCATTCGTATTAAAGTCATTAACACTTTTCGCAGTTAAGAAGGTGTTGGGAAACAAAAGTTTACTATGACTTATACAAATGACTTTTATAGGTCTGATTTAAAAAATAAAGGTCAGTGACTGATATTTATTTATGACTTTTATAAATAAAAGTATTAGATAACTGTTATCTAAGACATATAATTTAAAAATCAAACATAACTGTTTTTTGCAGATTATTTAGACAAAAATCAAAAAATTATTGTTATTTTGGATTTATAAATAAAAGGTCAGAAATAACGGTCATTTAGGGAGTAATTAAATAAAAGTTAAAAAATAATTGTTAATGAGCAATTTTTTTAAATAAAGGTTGTAACTGTTACGGTCCCTGCTGATTGTTGTATGAAACGACAAAAAAATTCTGATCAAGGACTCTTTTTCAGAAAAGAAGCTACTTCGAAAATCATACCTAATTAAAATTTCATTTTTCTTTTTGATAAATGAATCCTTCAGCCTTTTTCTACCCTTTTTTGCTGCAAAAACATCAAAATCAGTAAATAATTTTTTATGAACTAAAGGGAAATATGTGCATTAGGGTGGTAAAAAAGAAAAGAAATTTAAGTCGCTATTTTTATGCTCTCATCCCCTAAGATTGTTCTATATCGAAAAAAAATAGACCGCTGTTTTTTATTTAGAAATAAAAAATTATTTAGAGGTCGCTCAAAGTTTTCCATATGTCTAAATAAAAAAATAAATAAATAAATAAAACTTTCATAGACTTGGTATAACACCCTCGAAAATCAATATTTTTCGATCGGAAAACTCTGTTCCTCTTTAGGAGACTTCCAGTAATAGTACTCAGTTGTTTATTTTACCATTTTTTAATACCAAATATTTTGTATGGGTCCCATTCCATTCGAATTTTTCCATTTTATACCTACCATTGCTACGAAAACTTGTTTTTTTTTCATATAAATTACATTGAAAACTTTGAGCGATCTCTAAATATATTTCGACTTTGGAATAAAAAAAATAGGGTATAATTTTTTGGGTATAAAACAATACTATGGGGTGGGAGCAAAAAAATTTCGACGTTACTTTTTTTGGACCACTCTTATACCTACATATGCACCTGACAATCATTCCTTTATGTTGTGTAAAAGATTCAAAACAATATCTGCCATTTGCAACTGAACTCTACTCTTTTACAATTTACTTACAAACCGTAATTCAGAACACACAATCCCTCGGGACAAAAAAGTAAATTAAGCATATCTGTTGCATTGCCGGACACGCTCTGTTTTCTATTTATGTACATACATATATAAGTTTGACTTAAATCAAGGTTTATTTTGCCTTTGCTGGAAGATAAATACTATACATATTTATGTATATGTATGATCGGTGAACATTTTTAGCGCAAAACATCAATCATTATTATTTTGCAGTAATAGTAATTGCTCAAATTTACCTGATCCAGCTGAATTTGTTTGTGGTTCATTTCTCCGACTGCGAGCAAACCAACTATCCGCGGGTGGTACATCTTGGCCGGCTGGTTGAGGATTGTTGACGGGCACCGACGTTGCTTCAACGTGAACAGCCACCTGTGCAGGTGTGAAATTTGGAGGAACAGCTTCACCATAAGGTCGATCAATAGCACCATAATTAGCTGGTTGTTGTTGCGCTTGCAGATATGCACCGCGTTGCTCCATTTTATTATTTCGAGCGCAGATAAGAAAAAGAAAAAGAGTTAAATTATTATTTTTCCGTATTTTGTCAACCGCTTCGTTGTTGAGTCGCGTTAGCACTAAATGTTGGAAATGAGAGGGCAATGCACATTGTTTTATAACTGTTAATACAATAACATTTTCATATGCCCAGCAAGAAATACATATGTTTACCACAGAAATGAATTAAAATCTGCAGAAATATTGGGAGTCGCTTACCGTTTCCCTTCTGGAAGGCTTACATTAATATAGGAGAATAGAAAGTTTGAAAAGATCATAGATCACTCTTTCTATTCCCGGTAATGAGTAAAATAAGCGAAATAAACATTGTCACTAGTATGGATTCCAGAGATTTTTTGCTGGGTGTATGTATGCGAGTGCGCGATATCCCTGTAGAAAAAACTCATCACCACTTGCAGATAATAGTAAGAACAAGATAAGATTTGAATTAGACTCTCAGCTCTTTATTCTACATATCCATGTATCAGCTATAGTATTGCGGCAGCAGCGCTGTTTTTTTAATTTCGAACTGGTTTGCTAGGAATTAAGTAGGAATGTAGCCCAGGGCCATTGACACGGCCTAGGAACCACAGATTTCCAAACAGGGCTGCGTGATTTTGAATTAGTCAAATGAGCTGTTTATTTTGAAAATGGAATAAGTCATTTCATGCCATTGGACTTTAGGGATCATTTACAAATCACAAAATTTTTTTATTTTTTATTTGGTCAATAAAGCAAATAACAAATAAATTTTATTTTATATTTGTCCCAGGAATCAAATCAATAAAAATTTCATTTGTTATTTGGTCAACGAATCAAATTACAAATCAAATTTTGTTTTTAATTTGATCGATGAATCATTTAATATATCAAATAGATTTCTTAATTAAAAGCGTGGATTTAAAATCAAAGGGGATTAAAAATTACACAACCCTGATTTAGAACAGCACCTATTTGGTGGCGGCTGTGATGTAGTGGTAAGCAGTGCGCGCTTCCACTCCGAATGGCCTGGGTTCAAGCCCTGGTGAAAGCAACATCGCAAAAACATGTAGAAAAAAGGTTTTTTTTCTTAACAGCGGTCGCCCCCCGGCAGGCAATGTCAAACCTAGTGTAGGTACATATTTCTGCCATGAAAAACAGCTTCTCCTCTCAAAATACAATCGCCGCTCGGAGTCGGCGTAAACAACATCAAGGCGCACGTCCCCAGCGCACAGTGCCGCCTAAGTAGGCAAAAATCGAAAAATTCGTTATCTGCAATGTGAACTTGTTTGGTATTTTTGCAAAGACAATTTATCCACTAACAAGTAATTTTTAGCAAAAAAAAACCGACTTCAACTCTCATATAAAAAAAATATATATATATATATACCTCATGATCGGATCTTAACCAGATTAGTATGGGACCACCTCTGAGACACTACCTTTCCGATGCAAAAAGAATTATCGAAATCGGTTGACGTGGTCCAATGTTATGCGGTAACATACATAAAAAAAAAAAAAAAAAAAAAAAAAGTTTCCGACGAACTGATAACCTCCTCCTTTTTTGGAAGTCGGTTAAAAAGAAATTATATGCCGCCAGGAAGCCACTAAAGTCGAAAAATTGTATACACAAAATTTTAATAAGAGCATAGCCATGCGTAAGCGCTTCACAAAAAAAAAATGTCAAAAATATATTCTTTGAAATAAAATGTTGGTTAGATGTTTTTTGTTTCCATATAGATAGTAGAGAATTACAGGAATAAAAATTTTGTAATAAAATTAAACACAGGGTGTCCCTGCGGTGTTAAAAAAAAAAAAAAAAAAAATTAAAAAAAAAAAAAAATTAAAAAAATGCTAAATTTTAATGTAATGAGTAAAAAATATATGTCAAATAGGTTTTTTTTTATCATTTTATTAAATAGTACGGGTTTTAAGCTTGCTCATTTTTTGCACTTTCTGAAGTAATGCGTTTTTCGCTAATGCATTAAATAATTTTTTCATTTTTTGTCAGTGCCTTGAGATCTGCTCGATTCGTCCCATTTTCAAAAATGAAGTGTCAGATTAAAAAGCTTGACCTGTGGACAATAGAAGATTTTTGTTTTTAAAGAGTTGCCACCTGTTAAAAAATTAGATTGTCAAAAAATTAGATTAATATTTTTTTATAAGTTCAGTGAATTATTAAGAGATGGGTATCAATCGAAATGTGTATTAGCTACATGTAGAGAGTTGCCACCTGTTTAAAAAACCAAATTCCACTTGAATTAAAGGAATTAGGTAATTGAAATAGGTAGGCATCACCATAAGAGAGTCAGACGAAAGAGGTTTAAGAAGGTTTTAGCTTAAAAATATTACGAATAGGGTTACCACCTGTTTATAAAGTCGAATTTAGTTAAACTAAAATAATAATTACGTCAAACCATAGGATTGCGCCATCGTATTTGTTGTTTTATTACAAATACATACATTGTCAATCAGTGATTTGTTCTGATTACATTCATTTTAAATTACCGGACTCTTAAATTAACTCAGGAATGTTTTTACTCTCCAATTATTTCTTGTTAAATATGTCAAATTTTTTCATTTGTCTGATACTCATATTGATATACATATTTCAGTTACCTTATTCCCTTAAAGTGAACTTGATTTTTTAAACATATGGTAACCCTTCTACGTGTCATTTAGAGGTAAAGTATTTTCAAAACTAGTTCAATTGATACCCATATTGTACTATCTAATTCATTTAACTTATTAAATAATTTTAATAAAATTTGTAACAGGTGGCAACCCTTTTCAAAAATAAAAAACTTTATTGCACATCTACAGGCCAAGTACTGTCATTTGACACCTCATTTTTGAAAATAGAACGAACTATATGTACATACCTATGTAAAAGCCACAAGAACCCAAATTTTCAACTTCAAACTACATTTACAGTGAAAGTATGAAAGTTATACAAAAACCAATTGCATTTTTGAATTTAGCGTCCTCAATTTTACAAAGAAGCGAATTTTCATTTAAATCCGTTTATAATTCTATTTTTGCCCACATTTTATATGGAAGGGAAGCACTGTGCAGCGCCAGTCTATTATTATTTGGAATTAGTTGGTTTTCCCAAAGGCATGCCATACCAAAAAAAAAAGTTTATCTGATTTTGAATTCTTGATAATAAATATTATATGATTATGATACTACTATATTTATTTAACTATAAATTTAAATATATTTTAGTAATTTGTAAGAAAGAAATGTTTTAAAATGGATGACATTGAAATATCAATATTAAAATAAATATACTTTAAAATAAAGGGTCCACAACATTTTTAAAAATACTTAGAAAGATTTACCAAATTTACTTAAAAATATTTCGCTTATGCTCTCTATTCCTGCAACACTGCTCGGCATTCACAGAAAGAGTTTTTTCTGTTAAGATTTTCAAATGGTGAGATGAGAGAAATAAAGCGAATCTCACTAATGAAAAATTAACTTTTGATTTATATTAATTTAAATATTGATAGCGATAAAGCATATGATACTTTTAAAGAAATATATTTTTTTATAGAGGAAATGCATAAGAAAGAAAAAAGATGTACACTTAAAAAGCATTTTTACTTTTTCTTAAAAAAAAAATACTATATATATTTGAAATGTACTATATTTTTTCAGATTTTTTTGAAATGTACTATATTTTTTCAGATTTTTTTGAAAAACTACTACAAATTTCTTAGAAAATGTTGGCAACCCTACGTGTCATGCACATTGGC
>NW_023458564.1:5364843-5371905 GCF_013731165.1 Rhagoletis pomonella | reverse complement strand
GGTCAACGTTTTTCTTTTAAGAATATAAAAGGAGATTACGCACGCTTCCAAAGATTTTCCAGATGTAAATAATGGCTTCACGAGAGAATAAATAGTATATAGATATGTAAGGCGCTATCTATAAGAAGGGTTCTGCTCTTTAGACGTTTCAACCTAAACTAATAACTTTTTACTTCACAAACTGTTTTTGCTTTTCAACACTAGTTTTACATTGTCGAAGCAATCCGGGCATATGCTAGCTATTTTATAAATTCGGTTTGGAATGGAGTTAATAGGATTTCGCACGACGCCAAGTGTTGCAATTTGCCACCTTTGGTTCTTCAGTTGTTCCGTACTATTAATCTTCAAAGCTCTCCATAAGGTTTTGTTCGGTAGTAAGTGTTGGCAAGCCAAGCAATGGGGCTCGTCATAAAATTTTTGTATAAGGTACATATATCGACGCCTCCAAACTATACCATGCTAAGTCACCTTAGATTTAGTCAAGCTTAACATAGTATGGTTTGGAGGCGTCGATATGATCCATTAAAGTATTTGTGTAAATGTTTTAAGACTTGCTTATTTCTGAAAACTCTACTTTTTGTTAGTCATGCTGTTGCCAGCCAATCGAATCTCCAATCGAGATTATCAGATGGCAAAATGAGTCAACGCGTTAATTTTATATAACTTGCTTTTTTCTATTTTAGTACAACTGTTCAATCTATTGTGACAAATTTACCTATTGTTGCGACAATGGAGTGAGGGGCATACTTAAGTTCTTATGTCTTTAACCCTCTAACCGTTTTTAGTAATGATTTAAAGTCAATCGCAATCTAGGTTTTGGTTAATTAGGCAATTCGGTGCAATATTTAAAACCAAACTTCAATTTACCTGTGAACATACGTACATATGCTAGGTGAAAACACAGGTATACGTAGGTGAAAAATGAAGGTATTTATCAGACGCTAAGGTACTTTAGATATCAAAAATACTCCCACTAAATTACTAAATAAGGAATTAAGTGAATGGCTAAATACGTATATACTCAACACTAAAAGATTAAGGAAAAGCTAAGACTAAAGCAATTTACAACTTAACTCACCTCACTCCAACTCAACTCACCTCAATTCAACTCACATCAACTCACCTCAAATCAACTCAACTCTGTAAGTCACTCACTTCAACTCACCTTACCTCAACTAGCCGCGGGAAGTAGTCCAAAAGACCGATAATAGTCCAGAGATCCCGAGGTAGTCCCAAAAATCTCTAAAATCGAGAATTGGCCTCAGAGATCTAAAATAGTCTTGAAATCTTTGTTTTTATTCTGAGAAAATAGCAAATATTTAGAATTTAGTAAAGTCAAAAGTATCAAGTACTTTCGTATCCAATACTAAGTGAAGTTCCGAAGTTCAACCTTGTGCTTCAGCACTACAAATAGACGATTAATATTTATTTGTTCTAAGTGTTCACTTACCTTAATTTTGACATATGGTAGCAGTGAGGTTAAGCAAATTTCTCTTCTTATTGGTCTTATAGTTAAACTCAGGAAAGGCTCTATCCTTTTCCTTCATTTTTACTCGTATATGTATACATATATGTAAGTACATTGTTATGAGATCCCTCGTAATTCTATATTAGAATTTATTCTTACAAGCTTTTATTATTTTTCATTTGTGTGTAATCAAATCTTGCAATAACTTTTTAACCAAATTCCCGATTAACTAGAGACTTGAAACTTTAAACTTAGCTCAGAACCTGTTGACAATGCAATATGAAAGATGAATTTATCCGCTAGGTGGCGCGGGTGTCAAGATATTTGAAGAAACCGATATGGTTCATATTTCGAATGTATATTACCTACATGAAAAGGAATAACCACGCAAAAAAGTTTATGCGATAAGCGGTGCTGGAGTCGGGATATTTAGAAAGCCTGTATTTATAATCCGATTTATTTTATATTTAGAACGTGTATTAATTAAATGGCAAGAAATAATTCGATAAAAAATTTAACCGTTAGGTGGCGCGAGTGGCGACCACTAACCACTATTAAAAACTTGTCTTTAAAAAAAATTGTTTTTAAATTACTTGTTTATTCTTGGTTTTCCGTGAAGTGAAAATAGTTGATGTATTTATGTATGTAACAGCTTGTAAGTACTTACAAAAAGATAGACATAAATGCATTTCAGTTATTTGAATAAATTTATTAGAATTCATCATTGCAGTTTCATACCTATTTTATATTAATTAGATACTAACATTTATAAAAGCCGGGTGCACCAATTGAAGTGAGCGGTATTTCAAACTAACTTCAAAAATGACTTTTTAGAAATGTATTCACCGTTTATATCTCGAACCCTCGAAGTGCAGTTGAAGTGCAGACTTTTATTTTGATTGAGGTTCTGGTCATGGGCAGTTATTTAATATAAGGTGCGTTCGTTTAAAATCTCCAACAGAAACCAACCAACTGCCAAATTCCGGCGAAATGTCCTCTGTTCGCTCACAAGAGAGAAATATCCAAAATAGTACGCGAACAGAAAATTTGCAGAAACTTGCAAGTTAGACGAACAGCTGATATAATTTTTGTTTACATACAAAAGTGTAAAATTTAAAACGTACGAAAAGTCATCGCAAAGTGTTATACTGACACAGTTTATTGATTAAACAAATAACTACTTATTTCTTACAAGTTTAATTAGTCGCATTTTGTAATTTTTATCTTCCAAACCATCAAATTAAATTTTGTGATTTGCGTAAATGCCAACCAGCTGTTTTTGATCAGCTGTTTCCCTGTTGGCAAATTGCTGTTGGCAAAAATTTTTCCAACAGAAACTAACAGCTTCCCCTCAAAATGAAATGTCACTTTGCTCTCTCAATTTCCCCTACTTTGCAAGTTTTTTGCGTACGCGAACGCAAAAACCTGTAAGTTTTGGTTAAACATGAACAATTAACAGCTACGCGAACGAACCTATAGATTGTCACTTCAATTAGCCCACCCAGCCACCAGTAGTTAACGGTTATATGTGTATGTATAAGTACATTAAACACTTTATTGCGAATCACTATTCGACAAACAATGTAAATGTACTTTCGGTACAGATGTACTGCAAATAAATGTCTTACTTTTAATGCTATGAAATAACATAAAAAATTAAGTGTATATATTATATAAGTATTTACATCTAAATGCCATCAGTTATAGTTATTATCTATTGTATTTTCTAGTAGTTTTAGAAATATATTTTCATAAATTTTTTATATACGTTTTAAGTCGCTAAACTTAGTTGAGTATCCTTTTCTGTCAACTAGGAAATATTGAAACACAAGGGTACCTAATAGTCCAAAAGAAATTCCACAAAGATGAGAAAGTTTTGGGGGCTTTTGAGAAAACTATTATACCCAACTTCTATGGCCCTGTTCACGTGGGCGAAAGGTACCTAAAACGATGGAATGGCGAACTCTACCGAAAAGAGGAACTTTGAAATTTTTCAACAGAAAAATTATTATTTTTTAACACATTTGAAACTACATTAGATTGAACAATTGTAAGAAATTTAATTAAGTAAAAGTAAACAAATGATCGTTTGGCGCCAAATGAAGACAGTTTCTGTTTGCAACAAATTCGATATGGTTTGTTTTTTTTCTCAGCGTAAGAGCTTTTTAACGACATGTCCCTAGTTGAGCCCATAAAAATACAACGATAAGGCTGGATTCGCATGGATGACCAGACTCCAGTGAAAACATCTTTCGACTCAGCACCCTTCAGTGGAGGACTAAAGAAAAAGCGCCCACCTGGCCGGACTCGGGATGTACAACTGGTACAACCTCGCAAAGCAGAGAGGCAATTGGGGAAGTTTTTTCATCTTGGCCCAATGCAAAAAATGGTTCTAAAGAAAAATAAGAAGAAGAAGTTCTTAAAACACTTATTAAACTTAAGAAACGAGGTTATTTGAATGACAGTTGGAATTAGTTTTTTTCTGCAAAGATTTTCTGCTGGCAGTAAGATAAAAAAGTAAAGTCGGTTCGCCACATTTCTGCTTAAGGTAAGGCAGGGTTGCCAGAAAAACTAACTTCGACCACTTCAATCTTCATAGTCTTCGACAGTAATTATGTAAGTGTGCTCGTCAATTACTATTATATGGAGTAAAATGCCTTGCACCGTCAGCAAAAAAAAATATATTAAAACTCAACGCGATTTTCTAGCGTTTAAAATCTGCACTTCAACCTACTAAAATTAAATGATCTATAAAACTGCATACCTAAAATTTGTCCAAAAAATTTTAATCTATTTATTAAATTTTAATCTATTGTTAAAGTTTTTTGAATTTTCATAATTTTTGTACGGAGTTAGAAATGTGGATTTATGTGGTTCTGGTTATGTAATGGGCTACACTTTTATAAAAAAAAATATAAACATTAAATAGACAAAAGAGAAATAACCAAAACTGGGCAAAATGTAACTTTACTTAATCAGCTGACCATAAGGGTATATATAAATTTAAATAGGGACGCGGGGCGCCACGAAGCTACGCAAGTTTAACGTTTGAAATACCAAATTTTCGCGTCTCTCTCTCATGCGATGCGCGATACTCTCTCATAAAAAATAATACCGCCGCATTAAGTTCAAAATGATAGATAATATTTTGCAAAACATGGGACCAACGGTGCCTGTGTGGCTCACAGCACACCATTACAGAGATACACAGCAGAGCTACTAAGTAGAAAATTCCCAACCTGTCGTCAAATGCCAAATTACAAAGGGGGAAAAAGTAATTTAGGAAATACCTAATGCATTCTAGAGAAATCACCGAACGACTTCTGAATCTTAGCCGGGATGCCTGATGGCGCTCGCTGGCTGCCTGATAGCACACTACTGCTTATAGTTAGTAGCAGTTCGAGAAAAAATATGTACGAAAAACTTCTCTTTAAAAAGGAAATGAGTTCTAACTAAAAATATTTATTAGAAAACAAATTGTGCGGAAGAATAGATAGATATGAATCGCTCGAAACTACCAAGGCTTATCGCTCACTTGTCTAATTTTGTTAACTGCCCAACAAGACCAACAATTAAAAGAAATTTGTTTTGACCCAAAAAAGGCTTTGTTTTATACGGCAATGCGTAAGTGCAACAAGAGTCGTAGATATTTTAACCTGTACCAGATAAATTAAATGTCTTATAGAAAAATTCACCTCAGCTTCGTCAATTTTGGCTACAAATGAGTTTGACATGATTTTTTGAACTCGATAGAAAAACAAGGGATTTAGGATGCTAAACAAACGTCTTACTCACATTAGACTGTAAGGAAAACTTCAAATTTTGCATTGACACAAAAATCGCCGAAACACGTAAATTTAATTTTGAGTCACAAAAAATGAGTGTGTATTCCGTTTTTCTAGGTATGGTTATTTTAATTTTTATTTATGAAAAAAATCTATTTTAAATAGGGAAAAAATTTTACAAAAAAATCAAGCTACTAACTAAGAAAATCAATGGATAAATAAAAAAGTTGTGTATGGAAACATCCGAATTTTTTCACTTCACGCGCATTTTTTAAATAGATTTAGGATAAAAAAAAAAATAAGGTACGCCGAAAGAAAAGGACATCTCTAGTGGAAAAATCCCAAAACCCCAAAAGTTTATGTATATTTCTTTTTTAATTTAAGAAATCCATAAAACTACTTTCAATTCCCTGTAATTCTGCCTTTACATGAGGCGATTTTTTGACAGGCAATAATCGCAAGCAAAAGGTGACTTGCTGTCTATTTTGAGGCAAGCGATTTTTGAATCACCATTTTCACTAGCGATTTTTCCAGCGTAATGTTGAATCGCCTAGAAAATCGCCTCATTTAAATCCAGCATAAGGCCGAGGCCGCGCAATGACCGGCTTTTATTCCTGAGCGTCAAACCATTCAGAAATGCCGCTCATTGCGTGGCCCTCTCTAATAGTATATCACATTTTTTACTTTTAAGCCGCTCACCGCTCAGCCGCTCGTCGCTTTGCCGCTCACTGCGTGGCCTTGGCCTTAGGAGATTTATATATAGATTAACATTAAAGTTTTGACTTTGATTGCACAATGCTGCATTAAGCAATAGGTGCAGGTCGAAAGCTTGCACCAAACAAATGTTCGCACATTTATTCTGAATCATATTGCACTTTATATAAGTGCTCACGCAAAATGACTATTTCATGAGTTACACAGATATTTTATACCCATTTTGTGCCCATAATTTAAGAAATTAAAAAAATCGCCAATGGGTTTTGAGGTCGCTGAATCTGAAATCAAAAAAACAAAAAAACAAGTAAGAGCAGCGCTGTCTTCGGCTATACCGAAGGCTTCATACCTTTCATGAACATCTGCAAATTTTACTTTGACAGATTACTGCTTTTGAATACATCTGCATACATCGATAGAGGAGTTACATACTTATATAAAAAATCGCATCTAAACAATCAGAGGTATGGAAGATATACTTTATATGACACCAATCTAAGTGATTTTCACCGCTATGTGATCGGTATGTAAACCGGTAACACAATTTATTGGGTTTAGTTTCGTACATAAAGGAGATATATGGCAAAAACTGGTATCTTAACAATCAGTGCTATAGGAGAAAAAGCTTATACAGCATAGATTTTGACGATTTTCTCAGTAGACTTTGTATTATTATTTATAAAATATCTTACGAAATTTATCTGTTTTAACTGTTCAAATAAAGGAGTTTTACAGTAAAATCCCATATCTGAACAATCAGATGTATGGAAGATATATGTTGTAGTCATCCGATCCTTGTTATTTTCACTGTAAGTATTCTGTTAATAATGAGTGAAAATGGTGCGAAATTTCATGTTCCTAGCTGCATAAATGGAGGAGTTATGATAAAAGACCTCATATCTGAACAATCAGTTGTATGGGGGCTGCAGGTTATAGTGACCCGATCTTTGTTATTTTCGCTGTAAGTCTTTTGTTGAGAATGAGTGAAAACAGCGCGAAATTTCATGGTCCTAGCTACATAAATGGATGAATTATAACGAAAAATCTCATTTTTAATATTTTTTATTGAGCTTTGTACCACGATTGTTTATTAGG
>NW_023458564.1:5347312-5364833 GCF_013731165.1 Rhagoletis pomonella | reverse complement strand
TTTCGGAGATCACCACATCTCCTCATCAGACTTCTTTTTTCTAGACTAATAAACAATCGTGGTACAAAGCTCAATAAAAAATATTAAAAATAAAATGTTAACAAGCCACAATAACATTGACAAATACGAAAAATCTCATATCTGAACAATCAGTTGTATGGGAGCTATAGGTTATAGTTACCCGATCTTTTTAATTTTCACTGTAAGTTTTCTGTTGATAATTATTGAAAAGAGTGCGGAATTTCATGTTCCTAGCTATATAAATGGAGGAGTTATAACGCAACATTTTATATCTGAACAATCAGTTGTATGGGAGCTATAGGTTATAGTGACCCGATCTTTGTAATTTTCACTGTAAGTATTCTGTTGATAATGGGTGCAAGTATTGCAAAATTTCATGTTCGTAGCTGCATAAATGGAGAAGTTATAATGAAAAATCTCATATCTGAACAATCAGTTGTATGGGAGCTATATGTTATAGTGGTCCGATTCTTCCGGTTCCGACAAATGATTAATACATTATAAAAATACACCCACCTACCAAATTTCATCCGGATATCTCGAAAACTGAGAGACTAGATTGCATACAAACAGACAGACAGACGGACAGACGGACAGACGGACAGACGGACATGGCTAAATCAACTCAGCTCGACGTTCTGATCATATAAGTATACATTTTCATGGGTCTATCTCTTTTTGTTCTGGTACTTACAAACATCGGACCAAAGTTATAATACCATTTCATGCTCATGAACGGTATAAAAATGGCCGATCCAATATGGCGCCAAAATTTAAAAGAAATATGTTTAATTTGAAAAAAAAATATTTATTAAATTTGAAATTTTAAAGATATGACAAATTCAAAAAATTATTTAACAAACTCAGTGCAATGTAGAATAGCAATATGGGTATCAAATGAGAGAGAAAATTCTGTAGAATTTAAAACCAATAAAGATTATTGGTAAACCAGGACAAATAAGTATGTATTGAATAAATTTTGTCTTTTTAAGTTAATAAAGTTTACAGGACGAAATTCTATGAAGAGGTCGTGCGTGTATAAGTCCTCAAACAACAATTAAAAAAAATATAGCAAATTTTCAAGGATATTTAAGGACAAAATTGTTTAAGGACATTTTCCATACCCACTCGTCCTTATGCACAAAAAATCTATTTTGTTATAATTCTACAGAATTTTTTCTTTTATTTGATAGCCTTATTGTTATCCTACATTGCACTGAATTTTTTAAATAAATTTTTGATCATATTTTTTAAATTTCAAAGTAAGAACAAAAAAAAATATTAACGTCAGAGAGAAAAAGTAAGTACTGCGTTTGCTATAATTTACCCATAGTTTCGCCAATATATTAATTTTTTTGTGTGTAAAATTTACTGGTGCACGTTTACTGTCGATTGAATTATATTGTAATCCTGTTTGCGTGCATTTTACATGAAATTGACTGAAAAAAATTAATTTAAAAAAAACATCTTCCGAAAAACTTTTTTCAATATTATATGCTACAAAATGGCATCTTAAACAAAATGTCGGACATGGTCGGATTCAGTACTTGGTATTATAGTTTAAAATATAACTATCTTGAAATGGACATAGATTTGTTATTCGTAAAACATGGAAAAAAATGACTTTTGACTTTTTCTTTAAAGTGCTTTTATTTACTGCAATATTTCATTAAAAACTTATTATTTGAACATTTTTTTTACAAAACTTTAAAATCATACCTTATATAGAACTCACCTGTAGAACAAAAACGCATTTTACAAAATTAAAATCGATCGCCCCTATGGATTTTGGCGTTCTTTTAAACTTTAGCATTACATTTCAACTTTTCGGAGCGATGCGTCAACTAACACTTTCACACTGATCGCAAAAATAAGTGCGAAAGGGCGGGATCTGCCTTGGACATATTTCGATAGTTGAAACATCATTTTAGTCAACCCAAGAGAATAAAACCCCAAAATCGATACTCTACTTTTTCATTTATGCGCACGAATTGGTTACCAAATATCACTGCAAGTTATAAACAAATAAATGAAAGTATATTTTTTAGTGAGTTTTTATGCTTTGGGTCCTTTGGGGTCTGGGATTTTTCCCAAAACAGGTGTTCTGATTTTCTTTAATATTACCTTATTTTTTACCCTAAAGAAATACGTTATACAGATCCGTAATCTACGACCCAAAATTAAATTTAGATGTCTCGGTGTTATTTTTTTGTGTGTCATTTTATACATTTTATATACAAAGCATGTATATTTGTGTATTCTTTAAATTTAACATATTTTATAAAATGTTGTATATGTACATGTTTGTTTATGCATAACGAGTATTACATCTTATTTAAAATATTTAAATTTCTTATTACATACGTGTTAAGTATAACTTTTAATTTATCTAATCAAGTATTCGCTTTACACACTAACCATCCGGTTAAATTTATTCACTGGCATCCCAGTCTGTATTTGATTTATCATTACTTTGCTTATGCATAACTAACTTAGGTAAGTATGTACATACACACACCTGTTCATATGTATTTACATACATATGTATATAAAAATGTACGCGTATACTTTGTAATTAGCCGCGCCAAGTTTTATAAATTTCGCCACTTGAACTATGCACTGTACTTGGAGATGGGCCTTTGCCCATACATTCAGCATTACAACCGGGCGAGTCACAGGCAAATCGCGCACAACTGCAATCACCTCCGCTGCCGTTTGTTCAACTATGTATGTGTGTAGCCGTTCAACCGTCCTTACTCCAACATTACTAGGTTGTAACCGCGTTCGCCCTATTGCTGATTAACTAGTTTATCACCGCGCAGTCGACCATGCTTTGAGAGCAACATCACAGTACAAAACAGTTTGTTGAGTCAGCAATGGCTGCTGACGCTGGTGGAACTGTTGGTGGTGATGCTGTTGAGTAACATCCTCGGCTGTATCATCTTGTATTCGGTGTTCGCTTGAGAGCGCAAGTATACTGTCAACAGTGGTGTCATTGGTGCAGTGCGACAAGGCCATGGCAAGCAATGTGGCAACTCTATGACCGAACGTTTGATATGGCTGTTGCACATGCTGCTGTGGCTGTTGCTGTGGTTGTCGCTGTAACTGCGGCTGTGGTTGCGTGCTGCTGGGTGGGTATATTTTACAATTGCTTTGGTTGTTGCAAGCTGGCATCCCATGGAGGATGTTTTTACTTTGCTCGTAAATCTTATGTTCGCTTACGTTGCCTGTATTGTTGCAACAAAATGTTAATATTTGTAATAAAACGAATGCACCGACTATCGCGCTGATTAGTTTGGTTGGCTGGGCGGCAGCGCTGTGTCGCGATGTGGGTGCAGAATTCGTTTGCATCGCTTCTGGTCGCTCACCTGTAAATCGAAAGATAAAACAACAATTAGTCTGCTGCTACTTGGGTGAAAACACTTGTTAATGCAATGAAGAAAGTCAATAGTGGTTGCTTTTATTTGCTTACGATACTGATCTACGATTAGTTTTCTGATTGGTTAAGCTCCTAATACCGTTTGAAGTGCACCCATTATTTCTATATTCCCAGCATACGTTTTCAAAAAAGGGAAACAACTGCACAAATTTACGAAAAGTGTGCCTCGGATAAGACCCCCTTCTATTGGTGACGACCGCTGAAAACGTATAAAGGACTACGGTTTGAGGGTATACACATGGAAAATCTGAATCCTTAATGGGGGAGGTGTGTCTGCCCGGCTAGTTGATGTTCTGAGAACGAGAAATGCTGGCATAACCACCATCCAAGTAATTCGATGGACGGGGCGTGGAGCCTTGCGACGCCTACTACAGTTGCCACGTCAAGTAGCCTTAATTGGGTGCTGGATTTGTGGTAGCAGAGACTTCGTCGCTGAATACTGTTGTTCACACCGTCTGCGAACATCTAGCCGCAATCCAAAATCAAAACGGGATTCTTCAACATCTCGCTCATCTGCGTCCACACCCGACAGAAGAAAAGTACGAGGAGTCCAAGGATCTCTTCTAGGAGCGTACATTCGATCGCTGCCCCGTCACGATATCACGTGAAACGACCGATAACGGACTAAGGCTGAATGACTTCGCCGGGGCCCGTAAGATGGTAGCATACAGCATTAGGTTCATGCATAAAAAAGTCCATCAAGCTACATGGCTATCTCCAGATCGAAAAACGAGAAACAAAATCGATCATATTGTGGTGAAGGAATGCACGCATACCGTGTTTTAGGCGTGTGTACCCTCCGAGGCCAACCATCGACGCTGGTTACTATCTAGTTGCAGAAAGGATGCGTCCAACAATGCAAGGAAATCTCAACGTCTAACAGCTGAAATAACAACAGATGGGTAATTTATTCTCCCCTCGACCATCACACCTGCCTTCTGAGCGCACAAATGTAATATGCGCGAGCAGTGGAACCGCTCATCAAGTGCCGCCGCCGAAGAAGTAGTAGGATACCAACGAGCCCGAGAAAAACACTGGTCTTTGAGATCGTTATAGGGAACTGAAGAGCGAAACGAGACGTATTTGCCGCAACAAGGAGAGAGATGCCGAAATGCGTGAGTGCGAAGAACGAAGAGAAATATGCCGGCCGGCAGTAAAAACGCCCGAAAATTTATGATAGAATTAGGCGGCTTACGTAAGATTTCAAACCTACGCTGAACTCCTGCAGGAACAGCCATGCCCAGGCGACAGCTGGGCCACAAAAGCGACTGCTTCCTTGAACAGCGTCGGCGTAGGACGCAAGCTCCATCCTACCTTGCTGGCAGCCGGCATCTCGAAGGACTGGGAAAGGTATGGGTGCTGTTGTATTATCCCTTTTTAGATTCGTTAAGTTTGTCGAAGTACCCCTATACATCATTGCCAGCGTGAGGTTCTATTTGTCCGCCTCGTTGAAGATCCGCAATGCCAGGGTATTGGTTTGGGTTGGCCGAGGTTCTGTGAACTGGAATTCACTCGAGGATGCCAATTCCCACAGTTTAGAGGTGTGAATGTTTTCAAGCCCGTTAATATTCCCAACTTTACGCTTTTTACTTGCGGCGAAACTACCTGGGGCTCAGTTTAATTTGGTTATCTGCTGGATCAGCAGCTAATTTGTAGCAACCTAGCCGAGATGGGGATGGATTTTCAGTGCAGTTCGTTTTGCGCGCTCCCGGATGCAGCAACCTTTTTGCGAGCTTTGGAGCAGCTGGGGCCAGATTCAGGTCAATTGCCTCTGCTGCTTAAAAGTCGATGTGCTTTGCGTGGAGGACTTTGTGCCTCCTTCCTTACTCTGAATTGGAGTAATGCCATAGCCGGTTATAGCAAAACGAACCCTCCACATATTTAGCGCTTCCCTCGAAGAGTTTGGTCATACCTACATATATATCCTGAGGAAGGTTTACCCACAGGGGGCTCAGCCATATCCTTCGAAGGTGAAAGTGACCTAAGAGGAGATGTGTAGGATCATTTGGAGGATTTGTAGGATCATTCAGTGCCGTCAACTTAATTTTATTGCCATTTATAACGGCAGAACTTATATCACTGCAGGGATCCGTGGCTATTTTAAAGCTGTTAATCATCCTGGATCGTTGGTAAGCTACTCAGAAGAGACATTTCGGTAACCGAAAAGAAAGGAAGGAGAAAGAACGGAGTATGGCAGAGTTATATGGCGCTGCAAGTCCTCGGTTACTCTTGGAGCCGAACAGATATCCGGGAGGCTCCATAAGAATAGAAAAGCCCCTGACTGGAATCCATCCAATGGGCGCAGAAAAACGTATGATACCCTGTTTAAACCCCATTATTGACTGTGATTATACCATAAAATACCTCTGAGCTGTAGAATTTTGAAGAAAAATTTAAGTTTACGTGTATTTTCATGGAATTTTTCTTGGGTGTTTCCCACCAAATTTTGAGGTGGGAGTGAATAAGAATTGTCGCCAAAAAAAGTACTATAATGTAGATGTTTCTCGAGTCCGTTAATTTGTTGCAAACAACCCTAATGTGAACTAAGGTATAACAACCCTATGCACAAGTGTTAACGTTACTTCAAGAACTAGTTTATTACTCGTTACTTAGCGTTACTTCATAAACTAGGTTATTGCATCAGCCAGCAGAGGAATCGGATTGTGATTCTGTAACACAATTTGGAGTCCTAATGCACTCACCTTGTAGCACGTGAACGCGTATACTCGCTATTTCTGTGTTCGATGGGTAGCAGGAATATTTGCCCGAATCAAGTAGATCAGCATCGCTGATGAGTAATATTGATTTGGTTTCTTCGGATTTAATCATTTTGAATTTCAAACGACCACCCGAAGTTTCCTCTGAAAGTACCTGTGGATGAGAAAGCAGAAAAAGGTATTAAATATTGGTTAGTCGAAAAAGTTTCAGCAAGTTTTTCTAATAGATGACGCTATATGCAGATATTAATGCATTAATAAAAAAATACAACCCGATAAAAGCTAGAAACCAAAAGTTCATTTGACAAAAATTCCATTAAAAATGGTGTACAAATCCGCGGCGAATTTTTCAACTACCAAATATTGCTTGAAATAAGATTTATGGAAAAAATGTGCATTTTCATTTTTAGCGATTGAGTTAAAGCTCTTCAATCCTTCTGCGACTTTCTCTCTCGCACTCCTTCTGCTGATATCCTTGGCACAGCTAGACCACTGGGTGTATTTTAAACTAAAACCACAGTGCATAATTATTGAAGTATAAAATAGTTTTTTCTCACGGTAGACACAGAGCGTTAAATACCCGTAAAATTTTATTACCACCACCACCACCAGGCGGGCCATTTTTTTTTTGGGAAAATGCGTGGCTAATATAGTAATCAAATCTAACTGTGAATAAATTTTTAGAAATATCTCATCTACTGCGCCCCCCCCCTATTGGAATAATTACTTCTATTCATAAGGGTCAAACGTGTTCTGAATTTTGATCAAATTGGACTGTAAATGCAGTTTTTAGAAATATCTCGACTCCTGCGACACATATCGGAATATTTGTTATAAATAAGTCTCCATTCAGAAGGGTGATATATGCCCTGACTATAAATCAAATCGGACGGTAAATACGGGTTTTAGAGATTTCTCCACTCCACCGCTACCAGCTACGAATTTGAAGTCAATCGATTCAGTAGGTTTTGAGCCTACAAAAGACATACCAACAGACACACATAACCTTTTTATATATAAGGTTGTATTTGTGCTTGAAAATTACTTGTAATACACTAGTCGTTGATATTACAAAAGTAAGTTGAAAAAATTGGTACATTTTTTATGAATATATGCCAGCTGTACAATTGTATCAAGGATATCAACGAGGGTATAGATGTACCTTAGCCCCTCCCACCGACATATGAGTGATGCAAACACATAAAAAATTCTATTACTTGATTCGTAAATAAAGACAAGAAGTAAGTTTTAGCTTTTTAGATGCGTCAATAATATTAAAAAATACAGCTGTACCAATGATACTACACAAGGGTTAATTTGTCTTTAGCTGTTTCGCTTTTTATGCTTCTATAAAACTTTATGCAGCTTATGCGTGCTTCAATTTCATTTATTTATTTAGGTACTTTTTTATAATCGTTTATAGATTATGTCTTTGTGCGCTCAATTGTGCAATTGTGCGAAACCCGGTTTTCACATATACATAAATTCATCCTTACATTTCCCCTCGTAAAAGTATTATCAATGCCCTGTGACAGCACAAAAACCATCTGAATCAACACTACTTTCACCACGTTCGCGGTTTTGCTGCATTTTTCGCTGCTGATATCCTCAAGCTGCTACTTTAACGTTCACAGCTTACCCATTTATGCGCGAACTTTTTTTATTAAAATTTTTTTGTTGGTTTTAATTTTTTATATACTCATTTTTATAATCAGTAATTTCTTTTGTTATTTTTCAATTCCCGCCTTTCACTCCTGCAAGTCTACAAATGCGATATGATCAGCTTGTAAAGCAGATTTCCTTGATCCAATCGCCTTCGTCTTCTTCTCCCTCTATACATATGTATGTATGTATGTATGTATGTATGGCCTTCTTTCGTTGCATGGCTTCAGGTTTTTCATTGCATGTGGCAGTTGCAAGTGGCATGCTCGTTAAATCTGAGCAGCACTGCAAGCGTTCAACATTCATGCCATGAGCATGAAGGCGTTGCTGCTTATCAATTGCCACGCTGCCAGTAATACAATTTTCAACGCGATTCACCGCCAACACTACGGCAACGATTTCGCTTTAAACTATTTGAAAACGGAAGAGGCCATTAGTATGTGTGCATGTACATATGTATACATACGTATAGTATTTTGTAAGTAAATGCACATCCTTTGCGACAGACTTGTATTTATAACACTTCAGCACTGCAAAGCAAGTGCATACATATATTGTATGTTCTTTTACTCTTGGGCGGTTAATAACTGAACTGTGTGGGTGTGTGTGTGGGTGACATATGAGAAAAATTACTGCGATAAAAGTTTTTAAAACTGGTTACTTGCTTGTTTTCACGCAGTTCTACAGGCGCTACAAAGCAGTTCCTGGTTTGCTGATTTGGCTGGCTGTTGGCATTGCGGTACTTCAACTCGATAATTTATTGATGAAATTTTTTTGGTAGCGTGCCAACATGAAAACTTGATTTTGGCGTGTACGAGTAGGTACACAATTTTTGGCAAACATTTTTTTGTCGATAATGAAACTCCTTCAACTAAAATGCCTTAAGTTAATACTTGTGTATTCTTACTTGTTAAAGTTTGAACAGGAAAAAGACGGCGAACTACTATTTGTGGTTTGTATTGAGTTAAGTAACAGCGCAATGAGCTTAATGGTACACCACAATGCTTATAGCAATTCTTGTTTTCGGTTTATGGCCTCTGGCCGACTTAGGTACATACATACATGCGTTACGAAACTCATGTAGCAAATAATATAGAGCTTTATATCATGGTACAAAAGGCGGACTCTCTTGCCTGGAGCTTATTATTAAGAATACATAAAAAATAAATAACACTATAAATGGACGCGAATACTCCAACCCTATAAGTATTCAACGCAGTACTTATTTGTGTAACAGAAAAAGAGCAAGGCCTTCTCTGTGATGGCAGGAACAGTTGGAAAAGGACTTCCAGTTGGTTGGATCAGGAGAGAAACGGCTGGCGTGCTTTATTGGAATCGCTGAAAATCGCTTAGGCAAAGAATACAGCGTTTCAGTATATTCCGCCAAAGTTTGTCAAATCGCTCTCTGTGTGGCCCCATTATATTTTTTTGCCGTAGGCGAATAGAGCGTCACACAAGAAGAAGAAGAGGAGGAAGAAGAAGAAAAAATACTAAAAAACCTCGACATCTATTTATCCATTGCTATATGTGTAAAAGCAACTGATATCAAGCAACTGGAGACAGACTTGCCAGACAGAGAGAATGCGATTTAGGTAGCCTCTAGCATTAAGTGTTTTCCATGAATGTACTCTACGAGAACATTCCAATTTTATTCGTTTGTGTCGGAGTAAGGTAATATCCCGTAAGGACCTATATATTGATATATATATTGAATCAGATACACGTTTTTTTTAATAGTAGTTTACTCAGGGAAATGGGTTTATATGGGTACGTCTAACTCTTCTTCTGTTGAATTGGAAGTTTTGATTAGTGGGCCATTGCTCACGAAAACTCGACGGGAAACATCGGTAATACCGAACCCAACATAATGCTGTTATTTTGATCGCGATACCTCGGATCCGACACCGGTCGCTATTGCTCCGCTGCGACGCAACAGGCAACGCGTACAGAACCCGGCGCAAACCCATCAGTAACAGCCTCTAGTTGGACGGGGATATGTGTCAGTCATCAGTAAGAGGTCTTTCTTAGTCATCTTGTTGGAAGTTTTACAAATCAACGATGCCGACTTTGAGAGATTAGTCGAAGGCTTATATCTCTTAGTTCTTTCGATGAGAGAGCTTTTTGACCGACCGCTGTACCTTATGCTGTGCACCTGACTAGCTTTTTGCCCATTACAGAATCGACATCGTTGGGTACAATATTCTTGAAAGCATTGGAGCAGAGCGGAAGGGGTTACACATAAGCTGGCTTTGAAATTGACCGACCGTTTGTGATCAAATTGTCAAAAGTACTCTTGTGGTTTTATTTACATAAGGCGTGGTATTGATGAGGCGTTGGCTAATATACCAGGTGCAAATCGCATCAGTTTGGATAAGGCTTGTCCGCCTCCTTTGCTCTTTTCATTTTGCAGAAGTCAAGGAGTGATTTGAGTAGACTTTTAAACCCGCACCTCAAAAAAGTGCTAATATGGCCTAAGGACTTTTTTCGAAAAGGGATTCAGTCATTTCCTTGGTAATAAGGAGCTTTTATACATTCCCTCTTTTACGGTTTTCTTTTTCTTTTTTATTTTCTTTTTATTTTTGTTTCTCTTTTTCTCCCTCTCCCTCTTTCTCCCATCCTCTGGCTCTCTCTCTTGCCTGAAGCGGGAGATAATGTGAAAATCACAGTTCTCTGAACCTTATGACAGCTTGTGCTTATCAGGAGGGGAAATCTTGTGATACGGTTCTGTTAAATCTGTTTCCCAAAATTAGAAATGTTATCTAATATTGCTGGGAACAGAAATCTAGATATTTATGTATCTTCAATACTACAGTGCGTCACCATTGCCTTTGCTGAAGTGGCTGAGTGGTAAGATAACCCCAATACTAATCCCGAGCGTATATATTGCACAATTTTTATTAATGGCTGCAAAACTGCCTCCCGGTCGGGATCCGGAGTCCATATCGATATTTACACCCCTCTTGAGGAATATGACTCGTAGCCCGTGGTATTTTCAATCGTCAAGGCCATCGAATACATACGTGGTGGAAAGTTGGTGGAGAGCCAGCAGTTAATGTTTCTATAGTGACAGCCAAGCTGCACCCATGACATTGACCGGCTCTCTAACTACATTCATTAGATAAAAAGGTCAAGTCTCGACTAAACTATTATGGAAAACATAACGAACTTACTCCATAATATATACCTGATAATGAGGCATCTGATCATTTGGCCACAGAGGGCCCAGGCCGGTTAGTCATCGGACCGCAACTGCACCTGCGGTGAACTCCCACTTTCGGCCACCTCAGAAACTGGGTAAATATTCAGCTTAACAATGACCTGTTGGCTTCAGGTTGCCAAACGTAAGTTTCCCTCAATCTGAGAAAGTCCAGCTGGGTAGGTATGTATTTGGTTTCACTGAGTAGACAACGCACTGTGTAAGGCATACATGACAACCCCAAACGGTGGAACAATTTTAGTGCTTCTACCCCACCTTTGCAAGGATTAATATGAGGCTTTTGAACGTTAAACAATCTATGTCCATTTATTCGTAAATAGTGAGGATTTTAAAGATATTGGAGGGAAAACGAGCACGTTATTTCCGACAAAATAAAAAAAAACCGATGTTCGTAAAGATTAGTAAAAGAACCTTTTTGTTCTGGACCTATAGCGTTTGCCGAAAATAGAGTCACTTCCTGAGAGATGAATACCCATTCCGTGACAATTATATGTACAGGTACTTTAGGGCGCTGATATTCCACCTCTAAATAAGAATTATGTGGTATAAATTTCAGTCATAAATAAACTCACCTTCACGATGTAAATCAATATAAAGTTTGACAGCAGAACAAAAAATCCCCGTTTACAATATGCCAGTAGCATACCACTCCACGCCAGTGCGACTGGAATAGTGTAGACTACTAATCCATTGGAATATATTTACAAAAATATATAGGAAAACAGACACAAAATTAAATACAGCCCGATTCCCTTGAATAGGTACACATATTTTCCTCAAGATCCAAGCTTATATCTGGACTTGTGGGCATCAGAGAAGTTTACTTTTAATCTCGTTTTAAAGAATGGTTAATATTGAAGAAAAGTGATGAAAATTACGAAAAAACCTCGATTACTTTGAATTTTACTCTCCTAAAAATAATGCTTATTATTTTGATTCACTTGAATATGTATAAGGATGAGTAGCCTCCTTATGTGTATAGCAAAGTTATTATAATTGCACTTAAAATATTTTTAAGAATTTAAAGGATAATCAGACCTATAACATAGCAAGAATGGGCGAAGTAGGGGCACTTTCAACTGCAAAAATGTATAAGTGGAGGGCTTCATAGATCCAGGACTTTGCAGGTGATCTGTTGGAAATAAAACTGAAGGAAATGTTTTTGATAGCTGAAGCCGGCGTATTGTCGAGATAGTGGACCAAAATTAAAGAAAACCGTAGTTGTTGATGACATCACAATGGAACTACGGATTACTCTATACACTTGTGCTCAGAAAATGTAAATAAAAGGCATCAAATTTGCTATAGTAAATACTAAAAAATAATTGTTTTCTCCGGCGAAAAGTTAAATTTTGATGGCTACAACGGGTTTAATAATAACTGATACAATTTGTGAAAGGATGAACGTTGTTTGTTTCCCCTGCGTGATCAAGAAGAGCGTATCGCGGTTTGACCGTTCTGGACAACAGTTAAGATAATATTTCGAGTTTCCAAAATTACGAATAATTCATGAAAAAAAAGTATTAAAGACATTTTTTTAATATTTATCGCATATTTTCGCACCTTGTTCTCGATTATGCTAGCAAAGTTACGCACCGATTCGCCCTACAGCCAAAAGAAGCAAAGTCATAATCTTTTCAAAGTTTGTCCTTTTCACAGGACCTAAGCTTAATGGAAAATATTTAGAACTGGATCTTTTGCAAAGTTAGCGTGTCAGACAATGCATGTGATGATTGGCAGTTGTTCCTTCCGGCGATTAAAGTAGTAAGCAGCGAGATGTCCTTGATTCTTCAAAGCGCCTGTAGAAATGTCTACCGGATAGGGGTTTTTCTATACATTGGAATTAAGGATGTAGTATCCAATGATTTTGTTGGTTCAATCTAGTCCTTTCCTTGTGTCAAAGCCTAATTAAGTACCTATTCAAATGAATCAAAATAATAAGCAGAAATTTCGTGTAGTTTGATAAAACGTGGAATAAAATCCGAAGTAATAGAGGCATTTTCTCCATTTTCACCACTTTTCTTTGAAATTGATCATTCTTCAATACGAATTCAAAAAAAACTTCTCCGATGCCCAAGAATCAAGATATAAGCTCAGATCTGAGGAAAAAGTGTGCACCTATTTACGTGAAGCGGAATGTAAATAAATTTTCAAAAATAATATACGTATGAATGTATGTATCTATTTTTATATACATATCTATGTATGTACATACGTATGTAGATTTAATAAAAAAAAAAAAACCATTGTAGCAAAATACATGACTAAAGGTTTTCTCATGTTTTACTGTTTTATCATCCTCAACCCAAAATTTTTACAATTCTAACGATGTACTTTTAAAATATGTATTTTCACTGTGTTTATCTTCCATTCATGAAAAGTATGTATATCTTTCATTTCAATGGTTTCTGCTTGACTGGAATAATGTAGAGAGTCGTCATTCCAGTCCAGCGCTGGCCTGGCTCATTGGTGTGGCGTGCTATTGGCATAATGTAAACGGAGCATAACTCCTCGAACAAGAACAAACATTTTTTTTAAGAACAAACCTTATTGAATAACATTTCTTGCTTATCTAAGACACATTTGTATCTACAACGTTCCTGATAAATTTTCTTTAATAAATGGTAAAGACATGAGTGCTTATGTAAGAGTACACATATACCAGCTTACAGTAGTTATTTACCTTATCTTGATGATACCAAAAAATGTGTGTCGGTGGTTCAGGGCTGAATTTTATTACACATGTCAGATTAATTGTACTTCCTCTGTCCACATACAAATCAGGTCCACCCAATATGCTGGCCGTTGGTACTGTTGCATTAGAATGGAGGGAAATTCGCAGGTTTATCGTTCAAAGAAGCAAAGAAAGAAAAGGAAAGCAAAGGAAAGAACAAATTATTACATGAATTTACTATATACGCCTACATAGCTATGTACGTACATACAGTTACTCACAAAATTCAGTATCCGTGTACTTTTTTTAAATGTTCACAATGATTTACATGTAATTAGTTTTTTTTTTAATTTTTATCTATTAAAATTTGAACTGTTAAAATTTGCATTGAATTTTGAATCTTTTTTTGTGCCGATACTACGCGTTTACTTCCATATATAAAAAGTGAAAAATTTAAGAGTTTTAAATTTTGCAGAATTCTTTTAAAAAAGTTAGGATTTGAATTGCGAATTGCGATGTCCAAAAAAAGCTAATGCAAATGTAATGTTGTCATTCATATTCTGTTCGATTTTTATCTTAGGGATGAAAATAATTCTACTCAAAAAATTGTTCCTCCCAAAAACTATTAATTACCCAAAAATATTTTTTTCATTTATCATTTTGGTTAAATAATTTTTTTTAATATAAATACATTTTATTCTTATATATTTTTGCTCAAATCCTTACAACTCTTTTTTTCTAAATTTCATTATGTATGTACATACACATACATACATACATAATAAACCGAAGTAAAATTGAAATTCATATTTTTTCTCAAAACAAATTTATCGTTTCCAAGATAAAGATAATTTCAAATATTGTTTTCAAAAAAGTTAAACTTTTTTAATGTCTGGTAGTTTTTTTAAATTTTTGTGAGTTATTTTTTTTTTCAAAGAAATCGTTTTCTTATGAGTGTAGGACTTTTTGGGAAATATGTTTCCCTTAGCCCTGAATAGGTTAAATTTATATGACATTTGTTAAAATAAATAAACATAAAGTCTGAATTTTGGATTTATATGGGGTTTGTTGAAATGAGTATAAGCCATATTTAAATTAAAAATTAAAAACAAAAATTTTTTTACATGCATAAAAAGCATTGTGAATATAAAAAAAAAGATCATCGTATACTCAATTTTGTGTGTAACTGTACATACAAATGCCAGAACAGATGTTGGTACTAAAACGTTCAAAGGCAGTAAATATTATATCCGGCTGTATGCCTCAGCAGTACACTAAATAAAATTTATGTTTGCACATCTAAAGCTACCAGTATTTATGTAAGTTAGTTAGTAGGTAAACCTAAGCACATACGTGTACTATATTAAGCCAGATGCATGAACTGGACACACCAAAGCCACTTGTAGTACGTTAGTGAATTTAGTAGAGCAGTAAAAACAAGCAATGTTAAAGGCATGGGCAAAACAATAACAAGGACACTATGTACATTTCAATTATAGTAAATAAATGTACTACATATCAGTATATGTGTACATACATATGTACGTGCAATTTTGTATTTTTTTGAATGGCATAAAGCGAGCTTATGCACTGCCATTTTAATGAAGATATGTGTCTGCTTCCTTTATATGTTTAAATAAATGTATGCGTATATTAAACATAATTATGTACATAAATATGCAAGTAAATGTTTGGTTTAAGAAAAAGAATATAGTGTAAGTGATTTTATTGTCTAAATTAAAAAGGAATGTGGATTATAATTCTCAGAAGCTTGCTCTGGTTTTTTGGCTTAATTGAATGCAGCGATTATTATAGATACCTGTATATTATTTAATCGTTTCTAATCGGAAATAAAATCTGAAAATACATAAACATATTCAGTGAAATGCTGCTAAGCATGCTTTTTATCCCAATTATTATCATAGTCAACATCACCACACTAACTAAGGACTATTCGGCTGACCTTAATACACTTATCACTAGTTATATTTAGTAAGCGTTAAGCATTCGTAACTCCGACAAAATGTTTTGACGTAGAATACGTCTTACATTTCGATATGGAGGCTATGCTCAAATCATGAAGTTGTAATTTTTAGAGCTTTACGAAAACGCTTATTTCACGAGAACTAACCAAGCGATTTGAAAGAAAAGAGTGGCATTTCGAAGACATAATTCCAAACCTATGAACAGATTCATCTTTGTAAGTAACCAATTCGATTTCTGTCGTAGAAACAACGGTAAATATTGGCTTATTTTGGGGTAAACTTTGAGCCTTTAAAGAGCTCTAGCAATTTACGATTTGCAGGTTAAACTTTCGTTTTTGGGATATAGGTTCTTTGGAGCAATAGAAATATTATCGTGCACAAATTTTATATTAAGTTCAACAAATATTAAGCATTTTAATGTAAAAAATTGTGGAAAAAATTTGCATTTTTTTTATTTCCAGAATGCTTGAAAACCGTTCGAATGATTTTCTTTTTGTTTTCTTTAATCAAAAACTCAAGATTCTTCCTTTCATTTGGTATATGGGAAGTATTTTTTGATATCCTCTAAGTACGTTGATTTGATTAAAATATATGGGCATAAATAATTTTCCATACAAAATCACTTCGTCATCAATTTGAAAACACGTGCATGCGGTTAAAGTGAGAGAAGGAGACAAAAAGTATGTGTGTGTAGGTATTTCGAATTTTGAATAACAGATGGCGCAATATTTATAAAAGACAAAGCTGAAGGAGAAAATGTAGATGAAGAATATGATAAACATAAAAGCAAAAACAGAGATAAATACAAAGAAAAATATGAGGATGAGGATATCGGTAAAAGTAAAGACGAAGATAGAGGAAGAAAGATTAAAATAAAGGTAATTATAGAGAAAAGTATATAGACAGAAACTCAATCAGGAGACTATTTCGGGATTTTGGAGATTTTCGGAGTTCTCGGGACTTATCGATATAATAATCGATATTTTATCGATTTTGTTATCGATCTTTTTTATCGATTTTGTTATCGAAATTTTTATCGATATTGTTATTGATTTTGCTATCGATATTTTCGGAACTTATCGATATAATAAACGACATTTTTTATTGATTTTGTTATCGATATTTTAGTCGAATTTGTTATCGATTTTTTTTATAGATTTTCGTATCGATATTTTTATCGATTTTGTTATATTTTTTGTTATCTATTTTGTTATCGATTTTGCTATTGATTTTATTATCGGTTTTGTTATCGATATTTTTATCGATTTTTCTGTCGATACTTTTTTCTTAGTGTGTGCTTTTGTTTTTGAATTGGATGTGCACTTAACCACATCACGTATTCTACGTTTAAATTTATTGGCTGTGTCTCCGATACAGCCTGCAGACCAAGACGAAGGCGCTGGGCTGTACCTTTTTTAAACTGATATAGTATATGTAATAAGCTCTTGTTAGACACTAAGACTCCCTTAAAACCATTTCAACCGTTATGTTACATAAAAAAAATTTACGACTACAGAACGCTTACGCTTGTGAATACGCTAATAGGAAACTGTGGGGTTATTTTACTGGCGAAATAATACACGTTTGAAAGACAACATAAAGGGAGAACAAATTTATTTCTTACAATAATTCCTGCATCTTCGGTTTCCAAAAATGTTACTAAAGGCCGGTTACTCAATGTCTGTAATATAACAAGGAGTGGTAAATGTCGTTAACGTTGTGTTGTGTTGTGTTGTGTTGTGTTGTGTTGTGTTGTGTTGTGTTGTGTTGTGTTGTGTTGTGTTGTGTTGTGTTGTGTTGTGTTGT
>NW_023458564.1:5346818-5347212 GCF_013731165.1 Rhagoletis pomonella | reverse complement strand
TTGTGTTGTGTTGCGTTGTGTTGTGTTGTGTTGTGTTGTGTTGTGTTGTGTTGTGTTGTGTTGTGTTGTGTTGTGTTGTGTTGTGTTGTGTTGTGCTGTGTTGTGTTGTGTTGTGTTGTGTTGTGTTGTGTTGTGTTGTGTTGTGTTGTGTTGTGTTGTGTTGTGTTGTGTTGTGTTGTGTTGTGTTGTGTTGTGTTGTGTTGTGTTGTGTTGTGTTGTGTTGTGTTGTCTTGTGTTGTGTTGTGTTGTGTTGTGTTGTGTTGTGTTGTGTTGTGTTGTGTTGTGTTGTGTTGTGTTGTGTTGTGTTGTGTTAAAATGGTTCCAGGGATACACCCTGTGAGCATGTAACTGTATTTCCGACTCTAATTCAGTAACGTGGCCTTCATAAACAACA
>NW_023458564.1:5333212-5346718 GCF_013731165.1 Rhagoletis pomonella | reverse complement strand
TTGTGTAGTGTTGTGTTGTGTTGTGTTGTATTGGGTTGTGTTAAAATGGTTCCAGGGATACACCCTGTGAGCATGTAACTGTATTTCCGACTCTAATTCAGTAACGTGGCCTTCATAAACAACATCACCTCAGTATTCTAGATAAATGCTTATAGATTAGGTATGCGTAATCAGAACTTCAGTTTATGTGGAAGGTACCGCTGACTATATTATGATTTATTTTTACATTTGAAGAATGAAGCAACCTTCTTCAAAGATATCCCGTACATTAATACGCATGTGAACCCAGGTTGTAACCGCATATACATTTAATCAAATTAATCAGCAACATCAAACTTCCAGATAATTCTGTGTACTTAACAAATACAATTGAATTAAATTCGCTAAAGTACGTAGATTATTGATTAGGGCAGCATATGGTAAAATTTGATTAGCACTTAAACTTCTTCAGTACAAAAGGTAATGAGTCACAAGAAGTTTTTCGAACTGTCGAGGCATTGAAGTCTGCCAAGATATTAACTACGAAACCAATTACATGAATAATTTAATTGATGAAGTAGATTGCTATACAAATATTTATAAACACATTTCTATTAAATAACAACAAATTCCTACACTATTTCACTAATTATACGTATTTCTAGTACTTATCTAATGTAGAATTGTATTTGAGTACAACAACTTTGATGTTATTAGCTAGTAATTTCAGGTCAACATTTTCGACATTGTTATGTCGGTAGAATCGTAATTTACTGTTAGGCGTATGCGTATTTCTATACAGTGACTCAAACAAGTGAGCAATTGTTGATTTTTTTTTTTGATTAAATTTTTTATTTTTATTTTTTTGATATTCACAATATTTTTCAAGTTAATCTTTGTGGAACATTTTTTTTTATGAAAATATTGTCAGTTTCAGATGTTATACAAAATTTTGGGAAACTAAAAAAATGTTCAACGAAATTTAAACTTTTTGATCTAAATCTTTAGAGCATTTTTGGATATGCAGTTTTATAAATAGCCAACACAATTTTAGTCTAATGAAGTGCAAGTTTCAAGCGGCAAAAAATATTTGCAATATTTTTTTTAGTGGCGGCTTTTGCGGTTTTTTATATAACAAGTTCAGTTTATAAAAAACGTGTTTCTGGTCGAAAATGGTGGCATACTTATCTAAGACAATGTATTATCTTCAGTTTTGCATAAAGAACACGATTCCATCGCGAAATTGTATTGAAATGAAAATTACAAAAAGATATACTAAAAAAAGTTAAAATAACATATCGTGTTCATATGCCCGCAGCTGTGTATGTAACGTATACGCCCCGTAACACCATTCATTGTCAGCTAACACGTTTACTCGCACGTCTTAACTTAAAAGTCATATTATTTAAAAGTAATTAAATATTGGCGTGGATGATCTTCCTACAGTATGCTTCACGAATATATACATTAATGTCTTCATGTATATAGCAATTTCAGAATGAATTCCGAGTTTGTCAATAAAAATTGTAAAATCAGAATTTTTTCTCAAATCATCGTCATCTTATAATCAATGTAATTATTTTCATTATAGAAATAGCTGCGAAAGATATTCTGCATGCTGCCATTTTTTAATTGGGCGGTACACTTCTTAAATTTCACAGATATGCTCTATTTGATGCCAACTGTTATTGGCTCTAGTATGAAGATTCTATTTTAAAACTTTCCAAAGTTATTAAAAAAGAAACACTTCTGACTTTTTTTTTAGTGATAATGAACAAATTAGTAAACTCGGTACTTTTTTGCCTAAATAAAAGTTGTAAGGCTTAAGTTGTTCAAATATTTGATTTATTTTTTATTGTACTTGTTTCTGTACCTCTATAGAATATAACAAATGCAAGAAGAATGCTTGAAACTTGCATTTCATTTACTAAAACTGTAAGGGCTATAAAACTGCATACCAGGTTAAAAAGTTTGAAATTTGTATGAAAATTTGTTGAATTTTCCCAAATTTCGGATTAAGTTTGAAACTTCGTTTACACCGTTTTGCTAAAGTTTGGAAGCTTATAGAAAACAAAACAAAAAAATTAAGTCAATTGAAAAACATTGTGAATAATGGAGAAAAAATCAACACGTGTTCACTGGTTTAAGTCACTGTAGGTATGTAATGACTTAACAACTGTATTATTATAATCACAAGGTAGTGGTCATTTATAGATAACTAGCTACTTATTTGTATTTCTTTGATACCAAAGTACACATTGATGTTATTTGTTGATTAATTTCCCATTGTGGATGGCGCATTCCAAAGTAGAAGAGGACCTTATGGGGAAAATTACATATGTATATGTAAGTGTAATTACATGCATAACTTTATTAGAATGCCTGTAGCTATATAAAAGAAATGACGAATTACCTGTATTAAGCCATTAATATATTAAGTTGGTTAATTTTATGACTCCGTCGAAATCTTTTGGCTCAATTAAAGGTCACTTTTAATCTAACAATGGCGCCCTGAAAGCAAACGATTGAACCTCAACCTTTGTGTCGGATTGCTTTCAGATTCGAGTACTCATCGCATCTAAAGCAGCGCGTTTACCTTATTTGGGTACGGGTAAGGAGTAATATTTGAAATCATTAAATCATAATCATACTCCACTCGGATACGTAGTTGTTCATTGCGAGTGCCTTCTTTTAGCAAGGGTCAAGAGGAGAGACATTCCCCTGTTTGGCATTGCTATAGAATAGAGAGAATTTTTGATATTTTTCATCACATTAACATACTGAACCATTTGCCATCCCAAATGAAACTTAGGAGACCCAAGAGTTTCCCTACGCTATCTTCGCCAGACTGTTAAAGAAACAAAGGACGAAATGTCGGCCCGAACAGCGACACAGATTTATAATGTCTCAGAAAATCTTCTCTCTTTTTCCTACTAAGCCGCGGCCATAATAATCTTGTTCCCCAAGTCATCACTAAACGACGGTAGTACAGAGCTATCCGCCTTGTTAATTGGAATCTCAGAGTCCGTTTTGGCCATCTTATCAGCTGACTTGTTCCTTTCGATATGGCTATGTCCTGGAACCCAGAGAGAGAGACGTTGATGTGGCTCAGTGGGGTCAAAGTTTCAACACAATCTCCGGCTCACTATGTTAGATCCTATGGCCTTGAAGGCAGGTTTACTATCGATAAATATAGTACCTTTCCATGGCGTACAAGGATGAGGTGGAACTATTTTCATTGCTGCTAAGAAATACTGCGGTAGAAGCTAGATGCGTGAAGTCTTCCATGCCAGTCTTGATCCTAATCAAGCGCAGAATCTATCAGAAAGCGAGGGGGGTAGAGTCGCGTGAGATACCTTCCGCCTAGCTAACAAGAAGAGTTACATACATTTTGCTTGGGTTTATATGAAGTCCACAGTTCGTAGACCATTTTCTCACTAGGTTCACGTACTTTTGGGTTAAATCAAGCCGAATATCCTAACATTTTATCCTATCACCCTGGGGCATGTCCGTGTTCACCCGGCGCTGGGTGATGCCACCGCTCCACTTAACCGCGACAGTTCTGTCGGTGATCAGGCGGTTTATGAGCCTTAAAATGTCAGTTTTGACCAAAATATTACTAAGAGTTCTGAACATTTCCCCCGAAGAACATTACGAAAAGCATCTAGATGTTGTGAAAGGCACCCACAGTGAACTCTTTGTGCATTAAGTTTTCCTCAATCGACTTCGACTGACCTACCCTTGATGTATGTAGTATCTGCCAAGCGTTCACGAGGAATCCTAATTCTAAAATGAAAATCAGCAGCCAATCCTGGTTTTTAAGCAGAACCGAAAAGAGTCAGATTTGTCTGAAGTACATGGCCTCCTCAGGCCTCCAAGCGCTGGGAGTGTACCCTGGCACAACGAAACTAGAGATGATTGGAATCAGCCAACGATACGATACCTTTAGGATCTTTCATAGCTGGGCAGCTATAATTTGGTCTGGGCGCACTGACTTGGAGGGCTTGAAAGTGCAGCTCATTCAAGATGGTACCATTGTCCACATTACCCAAATAGTTGGTTTTTCTTGGTGCTGGATCGCATGGAAAGCGGGCTGTGAGAAGAAGCTTGAGTGACATCTTAACTTAAAATAATGCTCTTAAAAAATGCATGGTAAAGTGAACGCACCTGAATCTAAGTCATTTAAAAAAATAACTTTTATAAATATTCACAACGAAGCAATAAAATTTCTGAAACGACTGATGGATAAACTAAATGTATATTAGTTGAATAAGTTTCATTGACGTTTGTTACCATAACTTAATAGGAGCGTAAAATAAAGTCGAATTAAGAAATAATATCGAATAATAAAAAACCTTAATTCAATTTAAAAAAAAGCTAGGTTAAAGGAAACTACAATCGATTTGATTTTTCTGCGGAAATTACAAAAATGGAAAATTATATTTTAAAAAAGAAATTTCAATGAAGGCTCGCGTACAGCTTTCGGATGAGCTCATATATTTATACGAGTACAATCTATACGTTATAGGTATTTACGTATATGTATGTATATGTTTATCGCATTGGCTTTACCTACTGACACACAATACACAAATGGCAGCCCAGTCGTATACGCAACTTTATTTATGATCCCTGCAAAAAGGCGTTGCGCAACCGATTGCTGTTGGCTTATTTTCGCTTCCCCCTTTAATTTGATTGTATTTCACGCATGAAATATTGTACCACTACTCCTCAATTTATGTACCTACGTATGAATGTAAAATACATCGAAGGCAAAATTGCTGGCACTTGCATGTGTGCAAAAATGTAAATACATACATACATATGTACATGTATTGCAATAAACAACTGCAGCTGGTTGATGTGCAGATTTATTATAACTGCAAGTTTGCTAACAAAGTGAACTAAAATTTATTGTTGTGCACTGATAACAATTTAATTGATACTTGGCAAAAGAAATATGTAAATTATAGCTCACGCCATGAAATGGATATGAACTCATTTTGTGGCAAGATATTTGTTAGATAGATGCTTATGTGATTGTGTAAGTACGTAGTCATCGTACCTACTTATATATTCCTACGTTCGTTTAAAAAAGTATGGAACTTTTTTTTAGTAACCGAGATTTGTTTTAGTTTTACTCGAAGAATGATCGATTTTTAGGCACGGAAAGCAAGATTTTCCACTTATACACGTAGTACATCGTACTCCATCGCGATAACTACATAGGTGACCTAACCACTCCTCTAAATCTAATCTGAGGACTATATATTGGGTAAAATAAAAAGTCTCCGCTGATTTTTGGGTAAACTTTTGAAACAAAATGTTCTTTACTGATAATGAATTTTTTTCGAGTATATACATATGAGCTACTAATTAGTATACCTTTTGTCAATGCTCGGGTAGCTTTATAATTCTATTGGTGTATAACTTCTATATTCTATATTATCGTGAAGTGGTTTTCAACGGCAACGGTATGATACAAAAAGACAAAAGAGCTGTTCTGAGTAGCTTTTCAATAGTTCTATTTAGAGTTCTTGAAAAGGAAAAAAAGTTCTGGATATTTCGACAAGAAAAAATTGTGGCAATGAGGAAAATAAAAAACTTTTGTGAGTAGCTTTCCAATAGTTCTAGAGTTCCTGAGAAGGAAAAAGAAAGTTCTGCAAAATTGCGCCAAAAAATCAAGTTTTTTCAAAAAAGTCGAAAGGAAAATTTTTGAAAAAATAAAAAATAAAACGGTTCTGAGTAGCTTTTCAATAGCTCTGGAATTCCTAAAAAATTTTAATTTTAATTTTCTCCAAATAGAAAACTTTTTCGAATTTGTTGAAAAAAAGTTTTTTTTCGGTGTAATTTTGCAGGACTGCTTTTTTATTTTCATGAATTCTAGATCTATTGAAAGGCTACCCAGAACGGTTTTTATTTTTATTTTTTTCGAACATTTAACTTTTCCGACTTTTTTGGATTTTTTTTCGGCGTTATTTCAAAAACTATTTTTTTCTTGTCAGGAACTCTAGAGCTATTAAAACGATACTAAGAACAGTTTTAATTTCTGGTTTTTTCGAGAAATAAAGTTTTTCGTTTTTTTAAACATTTTTTTTTATCCTTTTTAGGAACTCTAAACTCACGGAAAGATACTTAAAACGGGTTTAGTTTTTATTTTTTTCAAAAATTTGACTTTTGCGACTTTTTTGAAAAAAAGTGTTTTTTCGGTGTAATTTTGCAGAACTTTTTTTTCTTCTCAGGAACTCTAGAACTTTTGAAAAGCCACTCAGAACAGTTTCTATTTTTATTTTTTTCAAACATTCCACTTTTTCGGCTTAAAAAGAATGTTTTTCTTTCGGCGTAATTTTACAGAACTTCCTTTTTTCGAATTAATAATAATAAAAATAGATTGTCATTTACACAATATGTTAGTATTTGGCTGAGCTTCTCCTCCGATTTGTGTTGTGCGCCTTGATGCTGTCAAACAAAGAGGGGAGGGACCTACAGCTTACGCCCTTTTCGAACGTCGATTGTATTTTTATGAGAAGCTTCTTTCATAGCAGAAATACACTCGAAGGTTTGCCATTGTCAGCCGAGGGGCGACCGATATTTCGGAGAACTATATGATTTTCTGGTTAAAACCAGCGTATAATCTGAATTTAATCAAAATTGTAAAGTAATTAACATTTGAAAAGAGCGATGTACAGTGGTTCAAAATTGGCATTTTGTGATCCCGATTCACTGAAGCAGTAATTTCTCACTCAATTTGATAATTTTTTTTTTTGAAATGAAAGCCAATAAAATTTCCAAGAGACCAGTTCAGCCCGATTTTCGGACTTTTGTTTTTTGTTTGTACAAAATTTTTTAGTTCAAAGTGCAGAAAAAGTAGTAATTTTGAAGAAAATCGATTCTTCTGTTTCAGTTAGCAAACGTTACCCAATAAATGCTAGTTGAAAACAATTGTAGCGTTCCCCCAAAATGAAAAAAATAAAAAAAATAAACAATTTAAATGTTATAAAAAATTTTCACAAAAATTATTTTTTTTTTGTTTTTCTTTCGGGTATGCACCGTTATAGATCATAACATTTTTGCAATTTTTAAGTGGCTAAGAGTTCTCGTTGATTTTTAGTAATATAACAAACGCTGTAATTTCCATTTGGCATGCAGATGCGCTCGAAATGTTAGCGAATAAAATTATTAAAAACCAACGCGACCTCTTAGCCACTTGCGACCTGCACATTATTGTACTAAAATTTTACGATCTATAAAACTGCGTACACAACATTTTTTAGAAACTAACTGTTTTTTAAATTTTGGTGAATTTTTTATAACTTTTAAAATTTTTCTTGCGAAATTTTTTCGTTTTGTGGAAACCCTACAATTGTTTTCAACTAGTCTTTATTATGTAACAGTTATTAACTGAAACAGGAGAATCGATTTTCTTTAAAATTGCAAATTTTTCTGCACTTTGCACTAAAAAATTTAATACAAGCAAACAAAAATTCAAAAATCGGGCTCACCTGGTCTCTTGCAAATTTTATTAGATTTCGTTAAAAAAAAATAACTATTCAAATTGAGTGAAAATGAAGGCTACAGGGAAGTGTTAACACTGAGTGCCCCCTGAGTTTTTGAATCACTCTGCGATGGCCATTGCAATGCAACGACCTTTGCCATATTTGATATTTCCTTATTCATATAGGACAAAAAATTTCGTTAAAATGTATTAAGCCAACTAGCCGCTTTAAGCAATGGCAGATTTTGACCATTAAAATCTCATTAGCTCTATTTATGCTGATATTGTAAGCATATAGATAGTATGCACACTTACATACATACATGTGTTCTTTCCAATGCATTGGAATCTGAATTTCTAAAAATAAAAAATAAAATAAAAAATATGAATTTGTTTGACAGTAGTAACGAATTTTAATTTTTGAATTTTCAATTGTGTCGTTATTGCGGAGGACCATCGGATATGTACATTTAACAGTTCCACTTCTACTTCTTTAACTTACTATTCGTTTAGTCGTCATTCGTTTCAAATCCATTAGGACTTTATAATACGAAGCAGTGTGCGTAATTAGATGTTAATTTGTAGTTGGCTAATCAGCCTTTGGCAGTTGTCATTACTTTCATTTGCAGCGCAATGAAAAAAGAAATAATAACAAAAACATGAATACCAGTTATTCTGGAGCATATGATCATCTACATAATTAGCCTTTCTTATAGAAGTCTGGTTTGAATGAGGGAAAAGTGTTGAAAGCTGCGCTCAGTAAATTAATTTGTAAACTTTGTCCTGCAAGTGACCGTACTTGTTACTACATTTATGCGAATAACATTTAAATAAGTGACATTTTCGCTCTGCTTCTAGTGCCTCAACTTTTGTTTAAGTTTTCAATAATATAGAAAAGAAATTTAGAATATTGAATGGGTAGTTGTTTTTTGTCATTTATTTATTTAAAAATTTATTTAAAAAGCATGCAAAATTTATTTAAATAGTACTGTGCATGTCCTCTGAAATAATTCTTTCCGATGTTAGTACAACAAAGTAAAAGTGCAAATCGATATGCAATATACAGGGTGTTCTAGACCACCCATGGTGGAAAATGTTGTTTAGCGAAAAATGCATGAGCTTATGGTCGTATTACCGAATTGGTTTTCGACCGAAAGTGGGATAAATAGACCGGATGTGCATTACTTTAGCTGGAGGTCCATTCTAGAACAAATATTCTAGTTAGTTAGTTAGTTAATTATGTCATTTCTTTTTGGTAGGACAATGTCGTTTCTTTTAAAAGAGTAGCCGAAGAGCCAGGCCTGTCTAAAGCCCTCCACCGTTCCCCAGTGCTTACTGCGTTGCGAGTGTACCCACTTAGTAATTATGGCTCTCGAAGAGGACCAACTTAGACCACAGAATGGTTCAGGTCCCGAAAAGGCAGTTAGCGGTCCTTCACGTGCCAACTCGTCAGCAATCTCGTTGCCTTCGTTTCCGCAATGGCGTGGTACCCAACACAGTGTTACCATGTCTTTGGCTGTTTGAAAGGGCCTGGATGGCTGCTTGTCTATCTGAAAATATATCTAAAAATGCCTTTAAACCCTTTTCAAGGTTTAATTTTGCGCAGCTTAAGATTGCGACTATTTCAGCCTTAAACACCGTGAGCTATTTGCCCATGGGAATTGCAAGTTTGGTTCTGGGTCCAAAGATGCCTGCATCCGCTCTGTCCGCCATCCCTGAACCATCTGTGTACCAGTGTACATATCTGAGATCAAGGGCAGGGAGCTCATTTGCCCAATCTTCGCGATCGGGGATTATCACTTGGAATTTTCTACCAAAGCAGACCACCTTAGTCATGGAATCAGAGATTCCGCATATTTCCAACCCTGGTGTCTTCCCAAGAATACCTGCATGAAGCTTCTTTGCGAAGAGGCCGTCGTTAGATAGTCGAAGTTGCAGCTCCCTCGTGTCTGCTGTTTCCTGGATAAAAATGTGGAGAGGAGTACATCCCAATAGCGACTCTAGAGCCGCAGTTGAACACGTTCTTTTAGATCCAGCGACGGATAGACGTAAAAATCTTTGCAGTTTGTTATGGCGAATTATGGCAGTTTTTTGTATTTTCTTCTGCCACCACGCTATGGATGCAATCAATCAGCTTAGAGCTCAATCCTCATGTTATACCAAAAGTCTTCTGCAGGCCCACATGGCCTGCGTGGCTTTAGCAACCGTTCTGTCAAGATGGGAGTTCCAATTAAGTCTCTTATCTAGCGTTATCCCCAGATATTTGATCTCATCGGAGTATTCAAGTATTGTCCCTCCAAGAGTGACCAAACCAAGGTTCGTTTTATACCTTGTAATAGGTCTGTATGATTTAGCTAAGTCAAGGGGCCTGTTGCCAGATTTCGAAATAAATAACACCTTCCTCCATGCATGCGGTATGTGTTCCCAGCAGTAACTAGCCCTAAATATACTAATCAAGGGATTAATGATATCCTCAACACTTCTTTACAGTAGTGCTGGGAAGATCCCATCACTACCCGCTGCTTTGAAGGGTTCAAAAGACTCTACCGCCCACCGTACCTTGTACCTGTCAAAGATGGAATCAGAGCTGCTTTGACTTCTCACTCTAGGAAACCTGTGTTTCGAGGAGACAGGGGTCATCAGATCATGCTCCACCTAGGAACCTGGGAAATGCACTTGAAGTAGGTGATTTAGAGTCTCCCTGTTATTGTTGGTAAAGGTGCCATCTTGCCTCCTTATGAGGCCTATCCCATTGGAAAACTCCTTGGATACAATTTTAGGCAGACGCAAGGCTTCAGGCAACGTTTCTATTGTTTCACAATGTCGCCTTCTTCGAGCGCCTAATAATCTTCTAAAAAAAGTTTTTTTTTGACCGTGCTAAAAAAATATACATATATCCTATTAAAAAAAAAAGCCTTCCGGTCAGTTTAACCAATAATACGATTGAAAGATAGGTCATTCCTGACATGGATATTCGTATTTTTTCGTTTTCCATTTGAAACATTTCTACTTACATACTTTAGAAGTCTATATAGGACCAATTGAAGTTCGAAGGTCATTTAGAGGTTGAAAAAAGCACTTCCGCGAAAAAAGTTTCAACCAAAAGTTGCGTTTATTTTTTTTTGCAAAATCCAAATATATGGTAAAACATATATATTTAATTTCAAAAATGGGCTTCCGGTCCGTTTAAACCACTTCCCGCCAAAACCGGAATCCCCGAATTGAGAGTTCATGACCTCGCATTTGCCAATAAAATAATTTTCCTTTTAGTGGTACTTTGGAATCAGCAAAACAAAAAAATTACCACACACTACAAAAGATCACAAATGTTTGAGGGTTTCGTTAACTTCTTTTGACGTATTTATATCACCGGTCCCAGATGGTGGGTATCCAAAAATGCTAAAGCGTGTGGCATTTGGTCACGTTCATACTCTTCGGAGAAAAATTAAGGTAGTCTTCATTCCCAAACCTGGAAAGAATGACTATGCGCTGGCAAAAATATTCGGGCCAACGAGCCTGGCATCATTCATACTTAAAAATCTGAAGCGCACGGTCGACAAGTACTTTAAATCAATGGTTTCGGTGAACAGCCCCCTTAGGGTTCATCAACATGCATACCAAGCGGTAAGATCTGTGAATCTGCTGTAAATGACCTTGTTACAAAGATCAAGGTGGGTCTAGAAGCAGGTGACTTCGTTCACATGCCAGCTTACGCGGATGATGTTTGTGCAGGATCATCAAGTAATTCTCTCTCATGGAGGTCTGCGCTAAGACCCAGAGAATCCAGAATAAGATTGATGAATAGTGCACTTTGTAGGGTCTTGCTGTCAATTCCAGCAACCCTTGTCTTGTTTACATGGAAAACAAAATTAAAAGGTCTCAATATTCCAGTGCTTATAGGTGTAAACCTAAGTCTTTCCGACACGCAAAAATTTAAATTTATTAAATCTAAAAATCACAACTGTCTGCACCACGATTTGAACTCGCGGCCAACGCGATGTTAGAGTCGGATGTCTTTCCGCGGAGCCATCTTCATGCTTTACGAGTAGTAAGAATTTGTGCATTAACTTCCCAACTAGCACACCCCAAGTTTCAACTGTCCCGCTGTGCAGTCGTTTTGCAGTATTTCAGACAGTACTGATATTTGTAGGGCGGAACTAGCGCTTTGCCAGATTGTCTCTACACTTTGCTGCAGGGTGCATATGAAGATAGTGGAAAATGCAGCGTAATAACTATCATTACTACGAGTATAAACATAACCTAGCAGCAATGCGTATAAACATATTATAGAGCGCATATGCAGATACGCTGATGCCAAAGGCAAGCCACCATAATGATGTATGCAAAAATGCACGAGTAATACCTACATGCATCCATATACATATATACATTTATGCATATACATATGTTTATGCGCTTTAGGAAATTTTCACTTCGAGCAACTGCAACTTAGTCCAAGCAAGCATGAAACTAACCTCTTGCCTAGCTAGCTTTTGTTGCATCGGTTGCATCCGTGGCAGCTTGCCCGCTTTCCCTAAGCGCTTAGCGAGCGTCAGGAAAATGTGTTAGTAACATTAGCATAATTTGTTTATTAGTAGTGGCAACAGCTGTGTGCTGCTGCACAAATGCCAGCCGTGCGGCATGCAACACATAAACTAAACAAATAGCACACTCGTACGCGTAACTATTAATATACGCGGATATTTTAGAGGAACACATGCTCCAAATGTGCAATCATACATATGTACATACATGCATACATACGTATGTTAGCAATACAACGACCTGCATATCTATGTATGTACGTATGTATGTCTATTTCCTTGCACCCAAAGTTAGCGAAATATTTTTTGTGTATATAATTTTAAGGCAGGCAGTTAAGCGAAATCATAGTTTCACGTCTTGCGAGTGGTTAGTTATGCGCTTTTGATGTTAAATTGCTAACAATTTTCATATTGCAGCTGTTAACTTTCAAACAACGATTATGGGTTAGTGTTAGTCTACGTATGTATGTATGTATGTTAGTTTGTGTGTGTTGTACGAACCCGCTACGGTTTGTATATGCCCAAACATTCCAGCAAACTCATCATCACCAGACTGGTAAATACGGTCTGAGCTTATATAAAATGCATCGTCATTGTAGTATTGTTGTAGAAAACTGCTCGTTTCATCGTCGATGGTGTCTACAAAAATACATGAGGGAAAAAGTATGAGCTTGGTAATGAATACACTACATAATTTTGATTATGGTTGTGAGCGAAATTGGGGTGATGGAAATTATTAAAGAAAGACTAAAATTTACATAAAATTAAACTAATTAAAATAATTTTGTTTATTGTGATATAAATAGATCTAAAACGCAGCTAAAAGCCTTAAATTAAGTCCAACATAAGATTCGTTCAAAACGAATTTACATATATGAAAAAATAGATAAATAAATAAATAATAAATATTAATTTTAATTAAAAGTTTTGGTCATAAGAAACTTACTGTATATAAAAAGCAAACATAAGATCAGAGATCTTGTTGAAAATCGGTCCTGTTTTATTGTTTCTAATTCAGCAAACTTTAACAATAACACCCCAAAAATTTTCATCTTTTTATTTAGAATTTTTGGTAAAATTTTAGGTAAGTAGGTAAATTACAAACCTTATTTGTACTTAGGGTAATTTTTGACCCTTTGAAACTTAACTTAACCTTTTGGATTAAACAAAATATCTGGAGCTGATTTATTGATAATTGTGTAGCATTTGTCCTTTATTTTTCTTCACATTTAACACATATTACAGGTTTGTTGTGGTGGTATTTGCCTAGAAATTTGTTGCACATTGCACGTTTAACGGATTGCTGGTTTGCGCTAATGTCATACTGACACAAGAAATATCGACCACGTTAATTTGTGCTGGCTCCAGTTGGTTGTGAAATGCTGGCTCAAGTGATCTGTGTTTGTTCAACGAACTGGGCGGCATTGCTTCGACGGGGAATTATTCCTCCCAAAACTGAATGAATATTTAAATTTCCTCTTTTATGTG
>NW_023458564.1:5304522-5333202 GCF_013731165.1 Rhagoletis pomonella | reverse complement strand
TCGGACCCAAGGCAAGTGGGAAAATCGGATTCAAAATTTAAAAGGGGCCAATTTTGACCCCAAGGACTAATGAGGGTTAAATTTAAGTGGGTGCAAATTTCAAGACGCTAGAAAATCGCGTTGATTTTTAATATTGTTTTTTGTTGTTGTCGGTGCTAGGCATTTTCTTCCTAAAAGTAATTGTCGAGTTGATTACACACAGGGGAAACATAATAAAGGTCTTTCTTTTGCCAAAAAATCAAGCTACTAAAAAAGAAAATCGATGGACAGATAAACAAGTTGTGAATGGTCAAATGAAAATGTGCAATAATTTTTTATATGAAATAGGAGCAGGAATTAATCATAAGCCGTATCGTACATGGCCGTACTCGTCCATGGCGTATGAGTAACATTTTCATGTCAAAGTGTGACTTTTTTCAATTGTGAGGACCCCAATACACTGAATACCCAGTCGGCAAAATGAGGAGCGTTTCTAAGTAAACGTCTTCAAGAAGGGATTTTTGAATTGAACCTTCTCTTTGGAAGCTTTATTAGAGGATTTTCCAATAGCGCAGCCATTCGAAGGCACACGTGAATGTGTGTTTCCAAGGCAACCAAAATCACATAAAAGAAAAAATCGCAGTAGACGCATCGGTTAATGTCGACTGCAAATTTAAATTCAAACTGTTTCATTATTATTTCATGTGAGTTTTTCCCTTCAAAGTGAAGCTGAATCAGAAGACCTGGAAACTCTGTTAATTCCATACAAAATGAAAGGTAGTAAATAATCGATAACGGAAGGCCTTTCGCTTCAAAAGAGCCGAAATTAGGGCTCCAGGAAGACCTTTTGTTTTTTTAATTTCGTCGACTGGGTAATTACATATGTACATGTAAATGTAAACAGACTTATGTACACACAATTGTACATATGGACGATTATATGACTGGCAACATTACATTCGTACGCATTTTTTTTTAATATGAATCAATTATGCAATAAAAACAGAAAAATACTTGGGTTTTTAGGTAATATGTTTCAGCAAGATCAAATCTATATCTCTGTGGAAAAAGGGTTTAATAACTCCTTTGGTATCAAAGTTGAGGGCATTCGAATGTGCTCTGGCAAACGTTACACTATTTGGAAGTTCAATGATGGGTCGCGTCAGAAAGTATGAAATTTTTGCAAACTGGGTGATCAAATATTGCTAGTTTTCCAGCATGTCATCTGCAATGAAATGATAATACTATTAGTCAATACAAAAATTTTAAATAAAAAGAAAAACACTGGCCCTGTTACACTTATTTATTAGGAAGGCAACTAAATCAGCTACGATTTCTTTTATTCTATATGGCATCAGTATGATAGCGACAACACTAATAAAACGTATTATATATCCATTTGGAATGGGTACTTAAGTATCCGAAAAACATCTTTTTTAGTTTTGTCACTGGCTACGTTACAATTAACATTTGCGGTACAATTTATTACTGCTTAATAGGAGTTATATACAACTTTTTTGCTAACTTGAAACGTATCTTTTGGCTTTATCAGCCAAAATAAATCAGCGAAAGCTTATATTTTTGTACTTTTTCTTGTTGTAGTACTGTAGTTTAGGTGCGTCACAAATCTTTCGACAAAAGGAGCAAAATAATTAACACAGAATGCTTCGACATGATAAAAACTAGCGTCAGAAGTAGCTGACAGGTATAGAGAATACCAATAACCACCAATACGCACAATATTTGAAAGAAAGAAAAAAATCGGACTGGTTTACTTTTCTGCGGAATCGACCTATACAGTTAGCAGCATTGGTAGAAAATAAAGGAACAAAGCACAAAAGACAAATGCCGGCCAGAAATTAAAGAAGACGGGAGTAGTCAGTCGACTATTGCAAGAGTAGGAGCTTGGGCACTCATAGCGTAGGCTCTACGTCCTGTGTAAGGTATTAGGAGACGGCCAGGCACTACTCCCTATCCTCTAGAAATTTAGTCAGGTATTTAGAGACGGGCAGGTTCTACTCTCTCTCTTAGATGGTTGCGGGTATTAAATACATTTGGTTGCACGGAGCTACACCCACCAAACGGAGCGGAACGGGTAGCTTCTGCTCCCATCCTCTTAAGTACGACCGAAACAGACTACATAGTACTTGGCTGTCAATTTAAACGAACTGTGTTTGTGGAGAATCCGACAGCCGATAAGCATACCCCAGCATTAACCCGGAGTTAGTCACAAATGGCGCCCGAGCAGGGATATGACTAGACAAGACAAGACTAAACAGTGAAGGTTAAACGTGAGAAAGGACTTCAGAAAGAGCAGAAAGTGAAAGTGCGAGAAAAGGCTCTACATAGAGCAGAAATGAGCGAAGACCCTGGAGAGAGAAAAAAGCAAGAACACCAAATGTGCATACAAGTGCAAGAAATGACTCCAAGTGCTAAAATACCTAGGAAAGGGCAATAACTAGCAAGGAGCAATGAAGGTGGTGAATTTGTCGTGGGAATATTACCTACACAAGGAGGAACTCGTCGAGTACGGATAAACGGTTTCGGGAATGTTGACGTACTTCGGAAGAGGCTAACCCAGTTTCTATCAGAGGTGAAAGATGACTCAAAGTACACCGGCCCTCTCACGGAACTTGCCGCGAGGCACGACCCGGTGTTCCGATTTCCTTCCGCGCATCGAGGGTATCGCAGCGCAGTCCAGCAGCCACGGATCACCACCAGCACACCCCACTCTCATAACTCATTTCGAACCGGGTTACGCCACAGTTGCTTATCAACCGAGTAAGAAAGTGGGGGCTAAAGTTTTATGGCATTAAAGACCCCCTAGGGTTGAGGAGCTAGCCATAACTGATACAGATCGAGCTCTAAGCTGGTTCCGCAACAACAGCAGGCGACAAACTCAGCCGGGTGTAGCGAAACAGTCGCAGCGATTAGCAATTGTACATCAATCCGCGTGATTTTGCAACGCTGGGGGAGTTAATAAACCTTTACGAAGATTTTGAAAATTTTATATCCGGCACCTTCTACGGCACGAATCTCACACTAAGGCCTTTAAGTATGCACCGATTCCACAGGTGCGCCGAGAAGAGCGGTATCACGCTCTGAGACCAACACCGATGAACCCCACTAGTGCGAGACCCTGGCAGCCCAGAAACGACGACCGAAGAACAGCGCAGAATGATGCAGGCCCGATAGGCCCGAGAACTACATGCAGGCGAAGCGAAGAGAGTGGCCAGGTTGCGTGCAGAAGGATGCAGGAAAAGGATGTTGGGTCCCGCCCAGAAAGCGAAACACCAAACCAGGGCGTCCTTATGCTAAGACGAAGGGCGTATCGTCGCGTCCGCCACACTATAAAAGACGCAAGTGCAGGCGATAGTAGACACTGGAGCCATGAGGAGTTTCATTAACGACGCGAGCGGCGAATACTTTCCACGATTGAGGGTAAAGATGGTGGAAACAAGGGTACTGATGCGACAGTCGGTATGAGTGACCAAGCCTACAAAATCGAGCTTTTAATGCCACCAAAACTTGCAGGCGACATTATCATAGGGGTGGACTACCTCTCCCAGGCGCGTATTTGCATACGCTGCGGAGGGGAGTCATTGACGCTAGAAGCGCCTGATATGTCTTAACGAAGGTCACGTGCATCACTATGGCTGAGCAAACTTGCAAGAACTCCGACAAGACCCCACAACCGCCAAACGTCCTTAAACCTCCGTTTAAGAGTTCCTGTACCACGAACTAAGCGTCTTAGAGGAAATGACAGGTACATTCAACATAGCCACGCACACAACAACAATGACCGCCCTATTAGCCAAGGGTTACTTCCCGGAGAACCCACGCATGCATGAGATCATCAGCAAAGAGCGCCAGATGGCAGAGCCCTGCAAATGGCTGGAAGAGAAGATAAGGGAAGTAAAATTTAGCTCCGTTAAATTAACAGATTACACTGTGGGAGACGGTAAGCTCTATTGACACCTTCCTGCCCACGTTGATGGCCAAGACTTCATCCCATGAAAGTTGCGCGTAGCGAAGAATCTGCGGCAGAGGGTACTGCATGAGGTCCACGAACCAACCATCGCTGGCCACATGGGCGAACGGCAACCGATCGCAAGATCCAGCGCACGATATTACTAGCCAGGCATGTTCTGTGATGTGCGTAAATACGTGAAAGGGTGTCAGTCGGGCCAACTATATAAACCCAGCAAACAGCCGACTTCGTTGAACCGATCCCGTGATGAAAACACGTCAGCACAATGGTGACAAATTCTCTAAGTGGGTAGAGATCATGCCCCTCCGGAGCATGTCATTTCGGGAAGGGAACGGTACGGAGCCATTCGGTATTCCGAAAAACCTGGTGACAGATAACGGAACGCATTTCACCAGTCAGGCATTCAAGAAGTTCCTCGAGCAATATGTGGTGAGGTACCAATTTTCTACTTCCTATATCCCACAGGAAAACCCGAGAGGAAACAAATAACATAAAAAAATTACAAGGAAAAATAAAAAAAAAAAACAAAGTTTTAGAAACAAACAAAAAAGTTTAAGGAAATTGAAAAAAATTTTCAAGGAGAAATTCTGAAAAAAAATTACATTGAAAAAATTTTAGAGAAAAAAATGTATGTATCACAATTTTGGGGAAACAATTAAAAAAAAATTGGGGAAAAATTTTAATGTAAAAATTTTTAAAGAAAATTTTGGGTTTCAAATAAACTTTTTAAGGGAAAATTATTGAGAACATGGTTTTAGAAATATTTGTTAACTACCACACTTAAAAATGAATTAAAACAATAATATCAAGGATTGCACTTACGTATCAACATTACTAACTTGTACATGCATAGCTGCACGTTTGATACGCTCCTTTGAAGTCACATATTTATATGCAACTGTTGCAATTTAATGCAACATACATACTTTTTGTTGTACTCTTTACAACAACCAACAGAAGCGAGCAAGTGCGTATTTATACGAGACACACGCACACACCTATGTATACCCACAATGTGCTAGCTTAGTGAAAAAGTTTGTTGAACAAATTTCCATTTTCTCAACTCTTGCTTTTTTGCTTAATTTTAATTATAATATTAATTTTTTGTGTTGCTATTCGACGTTGATGCTCTTAACCAACCGACGATGCTGTTGTTGAAAAAATACTGTTTCCTTGTTTTGCTCTTGCACTCCTTCATCTACCATATATAAATTTTGCTTTATGTTATTTACAGTTTCCACTACGACGGGAAATTTTCATTGTAACTTTTGTTGAAACGTAATTGTATTCACAACTTAAAAAGCGAATGGGGAAATATGAAATGGTTGTTCTGCGCTCGCACAATCTTTTTATGATTGTCGCCTCATTAACCTGAAAATAAATGTTGCGCATACGACACGGTGTTTCGTTGCTGAAGGAGGTTGTTGTCAAAAGTTTTTATCGTAATTTTATGCACCTTCTTATGTACGTTTCCTCATATTATCTTTACATACAATGTAGTTAAGTGAGAAAAGGAAATTCAAATGGCGCAGCGCAACAAAAAAACGACATACAACAGTTTGAAATTTCTCTTAATTCAACTGAAAAGAAAATAAAGGGGAACAATAATACTGCATTCGATGTGTTGAAAGCTTTTTGAATATTCGAAAAATTATTGGGCTAAACAAATGAATTTGTTAAAATTATCACAATTTTAAATTCAATTTATTTTCAGTCCTAGTCTGCTTCAAAACAAATAAGCCTATCTTTCTAAGATTTAAGAACAAATGAAGGCTCTACCCAATCAAATAACAGATTTAAAAAATATCACAGCTAATGTCATTCAAAATCGCAAGGCACCCAGTTATGACGGAATTATGGCAAAAAAGCAGCTACCTTTTAAAATATAAAATGATGCTTTAAATAGTAAGAGTCGGTTAGGACATTGTCAGAAGCAAAAACAACTATCATACACAGGGAACCAAACAACACCTCAGCACCATTTCTACATTAGAGAAAAGCACGGAAACATAGAACAGATTTAAAAGTTTATTTTTTTTTACACAAGGAAAGCATTCGAATGAGAGAAACACTGCACTTGAGTATTTTAAGGGTCTATCAAGCCTTCGATAATTTTATGTAAATTAAAGGGCGTATTCCTGAAAATACACATGCTATACTCGAAAGTTGCATAAGTCAGACAAACTTCTTTTAGAACAAAAAGCTACTCCATTCGTGCAGACGTTGCTACAGGGAGCGTTCTTTACCCTTTATTGTACCTTGTGATCTGCCATTAAGTCAGGCATTCATTAAGATTGTTTTTTTCATATAATTACAACCTGGTAAAGACCGTTGCTGAAAATAGGGAGTTCTTCGATCGTTGGTGCGTTAAGCGGAAAGATATTTTCCAGCAGAGGTGAATGAGTGGCTAGAGGAGCCTGCTGCCACTCCATGGGACCTAGGACGATCGCTGGTACGAGCAACATCGAAATTAGAAAGATTTTTTTCTAAAGCGATCGCCCATCGCTAGACTATGGCAAAGCTGCAAATGTAGTATTTCTGCTACGCAAAAGTTTTCCACAAACTCCATTCCATCGGTTCAGAGCTGCAAAATATTGTAGGATATTTGTGTGTCTCTTCTTGCTAGCTTGTGGCTATGTGTTTCCGAAACAACGCTTATCTAGTTTTGATATATGCGATCAGAAAAATTAAAACTGAGCCTCTGATGACTTGTGCTGCAAAGTTAGTGGTTATGCCTCCATTTTTCCCCTTAGAAATCAACTATTACTCTTTTGCCAACTGGATGAACGAGGTCAAGCTGAAGGCATACGGGTCGATGGACCTACAATTCCAACGGTAAATATTGTACCCAAAAATTTTGAAAACTTTCACTTTTTATCCGCGCATACAACCGCAATCGTAAATAAAGTACAGAGATGCAATAAAATTTAACACTCGTGGGCATGTATGTAGTAGTTGATATGCAGTAGATAAAGCTTCAGACGTATCGCAACGCGGGTTATAGGACTACCATGGGGTGCCTTCTAATCATGGTGAACAAGTTGTTGAGATACTAACATAGAAGCTTTACCATGGATCTCTCAAAGAACACATTTAGTCATACGGGAATTCTCACGAATATTTCTTTCTTCAAATCTAAGGTTCTTTAATGGCTAAATGTTGTTTAATCTGGCCACATTGCATCCAGCTTGAAGTCCTCTTCAAAAATCTTTTGCTGAAAAGTTCGAAGTGTCTTGAATAGAGTCGAAAGCAGCCCTTCCGCGAGGAGAAATGAAATTAGTAGGTGCTTCTGTTTTTTTTTTGTTGAAGCCTTAGGGTATACCTAATATATGGATTGGTTCCCAGTTTTATAATTATATCTGATTTAGTGTCATACAAGGAAGCGAGCGCTTTCCTAAAATAGCTTTCGATCTTTCTCTTTCAGTCCAATTTTGTTGTCTAGAATAAAGTCAAGCTCTAACACCTTGAGCTCATTTGAAAGGACAGACTATTTACCATTTGAAAAGTGGGTTTGAAATAAGGAGTTTTTTATTTCGTTGCGAAAAGTATCATTTCGCACTTGTTTGGGTTAAAAGTATACCTTTGCAAATTAATAACCAACTTAGATCAGAAAATACCCTACATTGCTTGTTTTTAACTCTTATTCATTCGGACGATTTTTTATTTATAAGTATATATGTGCTAAATACTTTATTTATATGCTTGTAAACACACATAACTATATATGTTTGTATGTAAAAACCCACACTTAACCTGAAAGCCACTTACCAACAATGTTTAAATTCACCGAAAAACTTCGCACTGGTTGGGTCGATATTTGGCACTCGTAAATTCCGGCATCACGCTGCTGTGCCCATTTTATTTGCAAAGTCCATTCATCAATGTCCCGATGATATGATGTTTGAAACCGTTGATCTGTAGTGTACGTATACGTGCCAACTGTAAGGATGTGCAGGTCCCGATGACGTATCCAGGCCACCTGAAATAGCGAGTAGGACAAAGAATTAGAACGAACAAAAATAAGAGAACATATTTACTTATATAATCAATACCATACATATTCATATTTATATATGGACTACGAAATAAAAATATGTGTGGTATTCGATTTTAGTTAACGCCTTCTGAAGAGATAACATGAAATGGCAGTAAAAGGCTACTGGACTTTTACAGTTACAGAAATTCGGAGTCGTCGGATGCAACTTCAAGAGCGCTAAGGTCAACTTTCAGTGGCCATAATCACCCCACCTGACAGCAAGTTATCAGTTTTGTAATGGCGAAGATGCGCCAGATTTTTGCAAACAGAATATCGCTGCCGTCACTGCATCTGTCGCAAACGATCCAAACTAGACGATTTCAAGCCGCGCGAAAGAATTGGAGCTTTCCAGAAAAAAGTGTGGTGCATTTTGCGAAAGAATCTTGCTTTGCATGCTTACATGATCAAGCTGACGCTAGATCTGAAGCGGCACGATCATTTTCTGCGCCGAGATTTTACTGATCGGGCCTGGATCGGCACCTTAACTACCGGGTTTCTTCCAAAAAACTTTTGTATGTTTTATAAAAATTTTATAGAATTTGAGACCAGAAACATCATTCCACTGTTTAAAAAAAAGAAAAATAATTGCATTATTTATTGCGGTTTTAATGAATTGCATGCAGCTGTGCATTCTTCTCACAATTTTATAACACTCAACTGCAATTATAATTAAGTGCTATTAAAGATATTTAATTTGAGTCATTATAAAAATTTCTAGGCCCTCTAAATTTAATTCGACATGTTTGCAAAATTTTTTTTTTTTTAAATCTGAGACGAAAAACAAGTACAGCGCCACATACCAGAGTTCCAGAAACAAGCACAATAAAAAATAAATAAAGTCTTTGAAACATTTTAGCCTTAAAACGTTTATTTAGGCGAAAAGTACCGAAATTACTAAGTTTTTCATTGTCACTGGAAAAAAAACATTACGGTTTTTTTTTAATAACTTTGGAAAGTTTTCAAATAAAATGTTGATATTAGAGGCAAGGGACATTGGCAGCAAATGCAACATATCTGTGAAGTTTCATATTTGTCGCAGCTATTTTGTAATTTTAGAAATTTTGCGATTTTTCTAATTTTGATAACTTAAGATACTTAGAAATTTTAAAATTAAATGGTGAAAATGTTTTTCTTGTCAAAACGAATGAACGAATTAGTGTAATAAAACTAGTGTGCCGCCAAATGAAAAAAAAAAAAAATTACCTTGAGTTAAAGGTGACTGATTTGAGAAACTAAAAAACCATTTTTGCAATTTTTATTGGCACACTCGAAATTCATTCTAAAATCATTTTATAAATGAAGAAAATAATATACAAGTGCATAAGGAATACTGTGTAAGAGTCTTCCACGATAATATTGAATTACTTTTAAATTATATGGCTTTCAAGTTAAGGTCTGCGAGTGAGAGAACGTGTTAGCTGACTGTGTATGGTGGGGCGTGACGTCAACCAATACCAGAATGAGAGAGCAAGACGAACTCGACAAGAAAAAGGGTAAGCATCGAACAAAAGGCAGTATTGCCAAGTTTTGAATTTGAAAAAGCACCAAATTTTTATTGGTGTATTTTATGGACTTTATATGCATACATAATTTTATTGTAAAGATGCCGATTTAAATTAATAAAAATAAATTTTTCTTGCACGACGTTCGATTTCTTCTGGCATAATTGAAGGTGCTACCGAATATTTTGTTGCCACTTGTGACTGTCACTGTGGCATGATTTTGTTTAAATTTTTGTAAAGTTGCTTACAACACTTATGATAGCTATAAATTTTACTTCCATTTTCTTAAGATTTTCAAATTTGATGTCTTCAAACTAAAAACAAAAGCACCAAAAACGCACAAAGCACCATAGTCAAAAATTTTCGCGTTTTGAATACCCACTAAATTTGGTGCGAAAAACATCAAGTTGGCAACAGTGAAGGTAAACAAAAGTATTTTATGACGTCAGCGATTGGGTGGATGCTGTCAAATCGACGAAGAGAGGGTTAGCGGTCCGCGAACGGCGCCACATTTCCTGCATCGTGCTACGGGGCGTATACGTTACACACACAACTACGGATGTAAGAGCACGAGTTGTTATTTTGACTTTCTTTGTATATCTTTTTGAAGTGAAACTTCTTTAGCGGCGGTTAGTTGGATGGGAGTAAATTGGCAAATTGGCATTGACAGAAATTGCACACGGAAAAGGTGCAACGGAAATTGCTTCCACATATGTTAGTGTTTGGCCGAGCTTCTCCTCCGATTTGTGGCGTGCGCCGACTCCGAACGACGATTGTATTTTTATAAGAAGTTATCTTTCATGGCAGAAATACACTCTGAGGTTTGCCATTGCCTGCCGAGGGCCACCCGCTATTTTTTTATTTACAGCCATTTAAATTTAGTGCGAAATCTTTTGCCAAAAAAAATCCCTATAATTTTTTCTTAAATATTCATCTGAATATCTTGTCGAATAGCTAATCGGCCATTGAGGTACTCTTCTACCCATATTAGATCTCAACTAGTGGAAGACTGTAGGAGAGAGCTTTCCTATATCTCAGATCAATACGTAATTACCCTAAATAATATGGTTCCTGGGACATAGGGACATTTACGGAAACGTGGCAGCGGACGAACTAGCAACGTGCGGCTCCGCACTGAATGTATCCCACAGGGTGGCCATGGGCGCTTCGCTCAGGGAGATAAAAGCAACAATTACCGAAATTTATTACTCGAAGGCTAAGCAGAGGTGGAACCCTACAGGATCGTATAGGATTACCCGGTAGTTCTGGGTGTCCTAGGACCCATTTAGACCAAAGCTCTCTTAGGAATGAGCAAAGAAGATATCTACTAAGTTACTGCAGTGTGCCCGTTGGTGTCGTAGTTGCGATGAATTTGGCTCAAAAGAGGCAGTCGTACACTTCTTGTGCGAGTGTCCGGCCATTGCAAGGATGAGGCTAGACACACTCTGCAATCCATTCCTGCAGAATGTTTTAGAGTGAAGCTGCCTCTCTCTGTATGACGTACTGAAATTCATTAAAGCCGCCAAATGGGTGTAGGTGTGCTATTTATTTTTGTTCCGGCAATAAAATATTAGGAAAATATTTCTAATTGCATATTTTACTTGTATATGGCGCCTATTTTTGATTATTGAGTGCATATTATAGGCGCATATTTTCGATTTTTTCGCGAATGAGATTCCGAGCCCTACACATAACATTCTTTTATGGAAAGACTACGTGAGCAGAAAAATCAAGTCAGTTTATATCATTGGACCAGATGGGTTATTTTTTGAAGCGCGGCCAAAAAATGTTCACAGCTCGTAGTATATTTGCTCTATCACCCTTCATTATGTTGTATGTGTTGAATATTAAATACTTAAAAAATTAACACATGTTTTAATGCATTTCTTCCTTCGCGTAGTTAAAAGTACATATAATATGTGCCCATTTATATCCTAAGTTTCATCTCCATATGTACATATAGACTATCTTAAATACACCTACACATTATATGTATCTCCAAACATCTCGCACTTCCAGCGAAGACTTACAGTGAAAATGAGCAGCACAGCTGTTGGCATGCCAGCGGCATAGACATAATCGCCCCCACGTCTCAACAGCTGCCTGATGCTGCAAACGCTTAAAACACAAGTGCCGCATTTTATGCCACATCATAAATCTTATGCAGCATTCGTGCACACTTAAGTGCTGGCCGGTAGTCATGGTCATGCCATTTGGCTTACTACTGGCGCCATGGCAATGTCAGCGCTGATGCAACAAAGGCTGTGAGAAAAGCACGAATTACTTACTTTGGGGTGTTCACGAGGCGGCATCAAAATGCGAGCGATGCCAGGTTGGAAGTCTATATTTATATATCAGTTTAATGTAACAACGTGTGCGTTTAGGAGCAATGGAGCAAATAAAAGAAATCATCGTTGCCAAATGTCTCTGTGGCGGATCAAATTGGAAAAGAGGAAGTGACGACAATGAAAAATCGAGAAATACTAAGTTTGAAAAAAAAAAACAAAAAAAAAACAAAGCAAAATTGTAACGATTTTTTTTTTTCAACGTCATCTAAATACTACACACAATTTCTAAATTATACAGCAAAATTTCAGATGATAATGTAAATACTATTCTATTAACTGATCTACCTATCTACCAGCTATAAGGACGAAATTCGATGACTTTGTGGTCTAATAAGTCCTTAAGTTATATTATTTTTTTCGAAAGTAATCATTTAAAATTTTCAGGGATATTAAAGTATAAAGTTTTAAATATCTAATAGCCCATTCGTACATTGCACTGAATTTTTGAAATAATGTTTTGAACTATCCATATCTTTGAAATTTGAAAGTGATTCTAAAAACTCCTAAAAACACAGTTTTATTTAGTCCCCAGTTTTGCGAGTGTGTACATAAATTGATTATTTTTTTATATGTAAGACTTACTATCGTACGGTGTAATTAGTAGAACTTAGTTTTCTGAATGCTCTACCGCATCAGATTTTTACTAAGTATTCGGCATTGTAACCCTTTATTCCCCAAAGCATCAAATAATCCTAAAACTATTTATTTTTCCACGGTTATACACAACGTAACTGCCTACCGTGCAACATTTACAGCTCACCACCACTCACGCTCATGTCCTCAGCACGGGTCTTGATGGCACTTAAACGCTCTTTTACAAATAGCCTGAAGTACCTCTTAGTTGCACAAACTCTTATCTTTCCGCCTTTGCTTAGTTACAAGTTTGTACATTGTTGCCATTTTTGTGATTTTGTTGTTTACCTTGCTGGTTCTATTGTATTGCAACTTGGATTTTGGCTGTCGATGTTTGAAATATTTTCATATTTTTGCACCGGTTGGCGGGTGAAATGCTGTCGATTTGTGTTCCAACCTGGCGCGACCACCATACCGCACGGTGTGCCTAGGTTCATTTTGTATTTGTTCATATGTATGTATTAAGATATTTGGTACAATGCCATAGTTTACCTCACTCATTCAAAGCCAGTGAGCAGGCAGAAAATCTCACCAATTACAACAAATAACATTCAGGACGCGTGATTTGACAACGTGATTTTTCAAGTACCAAGTGAAAATACAAAAGTGGAAATACATATTTCGCTTTTTGGCAAACTTTCAAATATCTATTAATATGGAATTATAAAATAGCAGTTATGACTAATAGCGTTTTTGCCTTTTCATTGTCTTCAGCTTAGCGTTTGTTCAAAGAAGGCAATGAAGGGCCAACTTTTTTTGGTAGAAACGAAAACCTTATAATACTCGTATATTACAAACCACACGCTTTTCTGTGATTGCCCCGGTGAACTCGATGAAGATCTTTGTTGAAGAGATGTGATGATCTCCGGAATCACGGCCACAAACTCCACCAAAATGTTAATTATTCAATTACTTTTTTTTTGTTGCACTATTATACCAGTTAGGCGTTAATTGATCCTTATCCGAGCGCACTTCTCCACAAGGGTATTATAACTTTATTCGGTTAATGGCTGTTTGTATCAGCCTTAAGAAATCTAGATAGATATAGACATACTTATATTTACCAAATTTCTCGGAATCAACAGAGAGCATAAATTTAGATATTTGACCGAAATTTGGTATCGTATGTAGGTTCGCCTTCACCCAAGGCAAGTTGGTATTCAAAACTGGCGAAATCGGACTGTAGGTTAGGTTAGGTTAGGAAAGCGCGTACGAATGACTTGCACTTACACACGGAGACAGATTTTCCCATTGTGAATGTCTACTGTGAGTGCCAGGAGGAGGCACATCCTTCTAACCACGGTTAATCCATACAGTCGGTATAAAGTCTGTCAAACCACTTACTACCTCGGATGAAGCCGTGGATGTTTATTTTTCCACCTCCGCTATCTCCTCAAGCTATTAAACAAACGTTATACCAAATGCTTGACACACCTTGTCTGGAGATCTGGGCATTTATATAAGAAGTGGTGAATCGAATCCTCTTCATATTCATCCCGCCAACTTTTGCAGAGGGAGCTTGGAGGGAGCCGTCGTTGGAGCATTGGTGCTATAGTACAGTGCCTTCTGACGACACCGTGAAGAGCCTTTACTTGGAGCCTAATATTTTCAATGCCGCCAAGATGTCAACGAATAAAGTAACGTTCCCTGGCAGGGACTTACTGTCCCGTATGAGAGAAGCCGCTTTCTCTATGGCAAATATCTCCGCCTGATAGAAACTGCAGTCATCACGCAGGCGGTATAATTGTCTTCTTTGAAGGTCCTTGGAGTACAGATCCATATTTGAGCCATCGGTGTAAATGGAAATACCAAAATTTACCGGCAGAAGGCAACCTTCTTAGTCTTCCTGGGTTGAAAAGTATATGAAAATCTTAAACTATAATCCCAGGATGACATGAAGTAGTCAGTTTCGACATCTAAGTCGGCTAAAATCGCTGCGTGGCCGTTGTTGGTCTGCTTCCACGATTTCGATTCCCTCTAAGGGCCCCTTTTGGGGCTGCACCTGTTACGAATACTTGTGGAGGTTTCAAGTAAAAGACCATGTTCAGCCCTTCTTGTGGCCATATTCATGGCGCCAAATATACCGAAGCTTGCGAGTCTCTGTACTCTTCCAATTATTTTCTGATCACTGCTTTGATCCAGGTTAAAATCGGTCGGTTAACTGTGGTGTACACACCGTGAATGATATGCGGTGACAGACTCCAGATTTTGCCGAAAGTCCTTTTACAGGTATACTACGCTGCTCGGCCCTACAGCATCAATCCGATCCACACAACTATATACTGTTGGATGGATAAATAAATATATAATTGCCTCCGTTTCGACGTTCAACATCTAAGAAGCTGTCTAAGGTGTATTCCCTGTATTCCGGTGACTTTTCAATAGTCCCGACCGAACACTTCGTGGAGAGCGCTATATACCGCTCTGTCCTTAAGATAGACATGCTGCGCTATATCCATTGAGTGGATGCGGGTACTTTCCTTATGAATAGGTCAATAAGTTTTTCAAGTGTTTTTAGAATGAACGATGAGAGACTTATTGCTCTAAAATCATTTGGGGAGGAGTGATTTAGCTTTCCTGCTTTTGTCTATATGTATGTCGGTGTATCTTTGTGACCGGTTTATCATATTCTACCAAACTTGGTTCAATTATTTCATTAACTGAGCATATTATTGAAAATGGTTGAACACCTGGAAAACAACGCTACTTATCTTGCAAGGGCAAGTAGTTTACAGAAAGCTGTAGGGATGAAACGATATCATGCAGGTATGGATACCTTTACTTGAAAGTAGTATAGTAAGAAAGTATCGATACACGAAAAATATCGGATCTAAAGTATCGATACCTAATCGTATCGGTACTTTTGGCTATGAAGGTATTCCGCATGAGCTGCTGAAGTTTTTAAGTAATACGCCGAATAATAAAAGTTTATAAGTTAACAAAATTCCAGGTGTATATCTCACATAGTAAAAATTAACGGATTTTATATGGTGAATTCTCAGAAAGCTTAAATTTCAATACGAAATTTCTGGGCTTGGCTACTTTGAACATTTTAGTTTTTTCTTTGTCATCCACGCTTTTCACCCTACTCTTTTCTCCTTTGCTTCTCTTTTAAATAATAGAGCTAGTCTCCATGACCTTTAATGTTGTCCGTTAATGTTTTCAGCGCGAAGAATAATAGAGTTACTCTGTACGTTGGGCCATGTATACGCCGCACAGTGTTCTATTTTTGAAAAAAATAGAAAAAATCAAACGAGAAGAGATACCGAAATAACTGCAACGATGTTCAGAAGTCTCGGGTGGTAGAATAATTACCTTGACATTTATAATGACTTTCAAAAATAGATGGTTTAAATATTTTCGTTTTTTGGCCTGAACCCAATACGCAATGAAGTTTTTAAAAAGTTTTGAACCCAAATTTCTTTGGATTTGTATTCTTTTGACTTAAGAACAGCGTGCAATGAACTTAAATAAAAATATTTTGAATAGATTTTTTGGTATTTTGCCACCACGAAAATGAATTCCCTGATGCAAGAACAGCAAAAATATCTTTTACAAAAGTTCATTTTATGCTGGCTTCAGGAAAACATTTACGCCGCTGGCGTTTAAAGAGCCATAAAGTACTGGGCGATTTATACTAGTGGAGGAAAAAATTCTGAAGGGATATTCGCCTTGGTTTCGGGTTTCGATACGAGTAGTTTTTTCGATACCTACTCAGTACTTGGTTCAAAGTATCGATGCCAAGTAGCGAGTATGTACCTGTATTTACTCGTATTGTTTCATCCCTACAAAGGGATAAGGTCGATAGGTTTCGTCTGAAAGTAAGCTTCTTTACTAGTTAGTACTTAACCCTGTCATTTTTATGAGCACTGCTTTCACAAAAGTGAGATTCCTACATAAAAATCCTCTTAAGACTTAACTGTCATCGATGATGTTTATGCTGACCTTGTATATCCTTTTTAGAAGAACTAACTAATGTATTTCAAAGTTAAAATTGCAATCAATGATCACATTTAAGTATCGGATGAGTTCTAAAAGTAGTTTTTGTGAAAACTGCAGATAAATCGTATTGAATGAATATAAGCCCTCGATATGATAAAATGATAAACTAGTTTACAAAATTATTTTTCTTTTTGATTGTAAAATAAGCATTTCTATAATAAATGCATTTTTACTTAGTCTTTTTCGGTTTTTACTACCAATTCTTCTTCTTATTTTTTTGGGGATTTTTAGTGCCTTTTCGCTTTTTTTATAGCTTTTTGGTCTTTTGGTTTTTTTTGGAATCCATTCATTACACCGTGCGACAGTAAATTTTACACAAAAACAAATTAACATATTCGCGAAACTATGGGTATAGGGATTTTTTTTAAAGGAAATTAAAAAATATGTTTATTCAAAATACTCAAAATATGTTTATTTCAAAAAATTGTTTAAAAAATTCAGTGCAATGTAAGGTAACAATAAACGGTATCATATAAATGAAAAAATTCTATAGAATTATAACAGAACAAATATTTGGTCCATAAGGACGAGTGGGTATGGAAAATATCCCTTACAAATTTTGTCCCTAAATATTCTTGAAAGTTTGCAAAAAATTTTTTCGAAAAAATTATTGTTTGAGGACTAATATACGCACGACCTCTTCATAGAATCACGTCTCGCAAACTTAATTTACTTAAAAAGATAAAATTTATTAAACGCGCATTTTCAATACCTACTCTTCCTTGTAAACCAAAAAACTTTATTGTTTTTAAATTCTACAGAATTTTCTCTCTCATCTGGTACCCATATAGTTATCTTACATGACACTGATATTTTTAAATTCTTTTTTTAATTAATTATACCTTTAAAATTTCAAAGTCCTTTGAAAAAAAAATCCTTACGTCGGAGTGAAAAACTAAAAACGCAGTTTTACTATATTCGACCCATTGTTTCGTGAGTATATCGATTCCTTCGTGGGTTTTGAAATTTTTTTTGTTTTTGTTTTGTTTTCTTTTGTTTTTTAAAGGTTTCGAATTTTTCGACGAATGGCAATAGTCGATAAACGGGATCAAATTGCGCGGCACTAAATATTTCTTAAGCCAAAATTTTAGCTGCGCGATGTTACTGAAGCTACTCAAAGAGATATGAAAAAATATGCCTAGTGATGCAAAAATTAAGATATCGTTTCGTAGATGCGAATAAAATCTGGTTATAAGCCTCAGGCATTCACGCTCCTACCACAAATACATACAATATTACAATAACGGGTCATAGTTGGCCCTTCATTGGTAATTTGCTTGGTAAACGGTTATTGACTGAAGGTGAAAAACAACGAACAACGACAAATGATCTTTCCAACAAATGACTTTTTGCTCCCGTACATCAAGGATAAGCTGGCGATTTGCTTAACGCCTTAAGAATCTGTTGACGCATTCCAAAACCATGTTTTTGAGGTACCGAATTTACAATTGGTTTAAGCGTATGAAAAAGTGTATAAATCCTGATGGAAACCAATAAGAAAATTTTAATTGATACAGTTTACTTTAATTTTTAGGTAAGGATGGTAAATAACACTAAATATATTACAACGCCGAATCCGGTTTTGCCTCAAACCAAACTCAGCAAGCGATAACGGAAATGTTTCCCACCCTATCGAAAAAAATCAGCCAACACACACCAGCATGTCGGTCCCATTTACATGTACATGTGTATTCCTTGTCGTTACCATTACTGTAAAAGTAAACATGACATTACAATTTACTTACCGTTTTATTTCCCAAATGTTTGACACGACATCCCAAATATGCAGATTTGCCCACGAGCGATGTAATATTCTTTGGCATTGTCATGTCAAAGTATGGTTCATTCCGTCTGTGGCCATGTGGATAGTGTAACGGTGGCATATGTGTTGGTTTTGCATCCAAGTTATTGTGATTGTTGTTGTTTACAGACAGCCTTTGGTAACACATTGTCAGACCTGAAAATAAGGTGTGAGTAAGTTAACCAACTTGCGTCATAAGTATAAAACAAATTAGTACAGATCATATTATCAATATTTTTATTTTGTAATAATTTATGTACTAATTATTAAAAAACGTCAAAACAATTTCATTTATTGTAATAACTAAAAATAGCTAAACAAATTTAATTTATATGACTGCAACGCTCTTGTGTGCACATACTTATGTAGTTATGTACATATACATAAATGTAGATGTAAACAAAATCCCATTGCTCCCTTTAAATATAATATACTAAAATTATTTCTACCATTAGCATATATCTTTTGACAAATATTTATTGCTTGCACGCCTAGTGAATCACAAACACATCGCATATTTCACTCGTGACGAAATTATATTTAAATGCCACATAAACGCTTTTAAATTTATTTTAATTGAATTTTCCCCAAACACCAATTTGGCTGCTATCATGTGTTGTCAGCCTAATGCAATTCACCATGTAAAAATAATCTACATTTTAAATCAATACGCAATTAGGTGAATGTTGCTAAATACAATAAAAACAACATTCGGCTGCTTATATCACTCCCTAATGTTACACTGATTCTCCGTCTCGATAAAGCAAATATCATTTTGTGGAGGAAGAAATTTTTTGTTTTTCATATTTTAAATATTTTTTTTAAACGAGTATTTGTTTTTTGTATTTTTAAAAACTTTTTCTATTCTTCAATATTCGTCATATCATAAAGTTTTTCCTTACAATTAGGTTATCAAATCCAGCATAAAAATCGCAATTCCCCAAGCCTTCGTGATCGAGGTCATCAGGACTGAAAAAAATCGTATTAATATTTTCTCTAAACAGTTATATTAAAAATTTATATGTAAAAAAATAATTTTTAAGCAAAAAACAAATCCGACTTCAATTCTCATATAAAAATTTAAGATTATCGTAAAGTTCTTCATGATCGACACATCGGATTTAAACCAAATTCAGAAAAGAATTATTGATTCGGTTAACGTGGTCCAAAGTTTAAGCGGTAACATATATAAAAGAAAAATAAAAAAGTGTTCCGACAAATTGATAACCTTCTCCTTTTTGTGAAGTCGGTTAAAAAAAAGAGTTGATTTAGAGAATCTACGTATTCATTTTTAATTGATAAGGTCTTTAAAGTTTCAACTTTTAAATTCGACCTTATTTTATTGCACATATGGGCATATCTCAGGAACTTTTGATTTTGGTGATTATGCATAGTTTCGTAGGTATATGGTCAAAATCGCTATATCTGTTGGGTATTTTTCAGAAGAAAATATATATGTATATTATATTAAGAGTTACTGTGGTGTTTTATCCGATCTGAAACCATTCACGCTCGCTGTAATCCCAAAACTAGCCAAAAAATCAGTGATTCTGGATTATTTAAATTTAACTAAGTTTTCCTGTTTTTCACGTAACTTTTTTACCATTTGATATTTGAAAATGGCGTTTAAGTAACATATTCTAAAGAACATACTCTTGAATGCGTGCCTCTAATAGAACTAGTGCTTTGAGTGTTCGAAATTTAGCATCTGAAAGGAAGCTCAAGAAAAAAATCAGTTTTTCCGATAGTATACTTATTTGTCGATAGGTGGATGGTGTTTTATGCTAGAAACTGATTGTTCTATACTTGTACAATGTGTTCATAAATCGGTAAGTGTACAAAGTTTGAGCTAGTTATCAAGACGAAAGTTTTCTAGACCAGGTGTTTTATATGTTTTTGGGGTCGCTGGGGTACGAATCTGAAGTCAGTTTTGCTCCATCACGCCAGGATTTTTTCTAACCTCAAAACACATGGCGAAAGTTTCCCGCGTCGTAGCTAGTCCTGTCGTTTTTTTAGGTAGGCCTTCTCAAGTGAAGCCATTCCATAAGGCCTACCCATCTTCTTCTACTTCTTATTTAGCGCTGTAATCGCCTAAGCGATTTTGGCCGAGTTCAACAAAACACGCCAGTCGTTTCTCTTCTGTGCCAACTGACGCCAATTGGAAATGCCAAGTGAAGGCAAGTCCATCTCCACCTGGTCTTTCCATCGCAGAGGAGGCCTTCCTCTTCCTCTGTTACGAGCATCGCGGCCCGCGTTGAATACTTTCAGAGCTGGAGCGTCGAACGACATGGCGAAGCCAGCGGAGCCGCTAAATTTTAATTCGCTGCATTATGTCTATATCGTTGTAAATCTTATACAGCTCATCGTTCCATCGTCTGCGGTACTCGCCGTCGCCAACGCGTAAAGGCCTGTAAATCTTCCGCAAAATCTTTCTCTCGAATACTCCAAGAGCCGCCTCATCGGATGTCATTGTCCATGCTTCTGCGACATACGTACGTCGAGAGAGGACTTTACTCCTGAATTGCCTACTCAGTCCAAAGTAGCACTTGTTGGCAAGAGTGATTCTACGTTGGACTTCAATGCTGACATTATTATCGATGTTAATGCTGGTTCCCATTTAAACGAAATTCTCTACTTTCTCGAAACTATAACTGTCAGCAGGCCTACCATGAAGGGCTGAAAAATGCTTCCCTGCAGAAAGGCTTATCCATTTACAATTTACGCGAATGCACAAATTTATGTTATTTAGCATTACAAATGAATTTCAATATACATTTTAAGTTGCAATAACACATAGCTGAGACGTCAAAATTTCACAATTCCATAGAGTTTTCTGTATATTTTGTGCCACTAAACTACTAAACGGCAAGACCGATTTGGTTCATATTTGGAACATATGTATATCAATACCTCGAAAAGAAATATTCCTTCCAAAAATTTGCTGGCTAGGTGGCGCTGGGGTCAGGATATTCCTAAAAATTGCATTTACTTTCCGATTTGGCTCATATTTAGAACATATCGAGCCCTAACCGCCAAAATAACGTAAGCGACATTTTTTTCAAAATTTTCTTTTTGATGCAGAAATGTATCTAGATGCTCTAAGAATATTTCTGCATCTAAAAGAAAATTTTGAAAAAAATGTCGCTTACGTTATTTTGGCGGTTAGGGCTCGATATGTTACCCAATTGAAAATAAATTTTGGGACTAAAAATGTACACGATAGGTGGCATTGTGTACGAGATATTCCTAAAATTCTTATATACTGGGCTAATGATAGATATCTTCTATATATTTGTAGAAGTGTGTATGTATGTAAATATGTATATATGTACATATGTGCCAGGTTGCAGCCTAAACGGATGGACAGAATCGAATGAAATTTTGGCAGAGTATTGCCATGACACCTGGGCTTATAACAGGAAGAAAAAAATTGGGATTCGACAAGGAAGCGTGGCACCCCCCAAATCGTGAAATTTTTTATCAACTATAACTTCGAAACCATAAGTCACATGAAGTTGAAATTTGGTACGCAGACATATCTATGGTAGGTGCTTATAGTACGCTATATACACATGAATTTGTAAAAAGGGGCGTGGCACATCCCATATTCGTGGAAATTTTATCAGCTATAACTTCAAAACCATAAGTCACATGAACTTAAAATTTTGGTATGCAGACGTATCTACGGTAGGTGCTTATAGTACGCTATATACACATGAATTTGTAAAAAGGGGCGTGGCACATCCCATATTCGTGGAAATTTTATCAGCTATAACTTTAAAACCATAAGTCACATGAAATTAAAATTTTGGTATGCAGACGTATCTACGGTAGGTGCTTATAGTACGCTATATACACATGAATTTGTAAAAAGGGGCGTGGCACATCCCATATTCGTGGAAATTTTATCAGCTATAACTTCAAAACCATAAGTCACATGAAATTAAAATTTTGGTATGCAGACGTATCTACGGTAGGTGCTTATAGTAAGGTTTGTATACATGAATTTGTAAAAGCGAACGTGGCGCATAGGCGTGGAATTTTTAATCAGCCATAAATTGGGAGCCATAATTCACGTGATCTTGAAATTTGGTATGCAGACATACATATTTACATATGGGAGTTGTTGAGTTTGTAAAAGGGGGATACATATGTATTCATCAATTACGTATATCACTTGGATATTTAAAACTGTATCTTACAGTCTTTAGACCATTTCGAAACGGAAAGATTAAATCGTTTTTTTTTTATCCCGCGATGCTGTTAAATGAAAGATGTTCATTCGTAATGTATAAATCTCCTTCCGAAATAAGCATTCTACCGGAAAAGTGCAGCTTTACTAAAACAGCTAAGCGAATAGGCAGCTAAACGGAATGTACCGTAGTATACTGATTTTGATTTGAAAATTCTATCTATTAATAATGAAACAAGATTTGTAGTACAGGAAATGATGCTAAATATATAGTACTTGAAGCACGATAAAGCTAAAAGTTTGGTTCATAAGGATGCCTTAATTTAAACAGAAAGGAAATAATTTGTCTCCTTTAACTTATGCTGAACTGAATATTTGTACTACTGTTTTATATTTTGAAAGCCTTTCGGAAGGGCTTTTAACTCCTGAAATTATCTTACGGGGATACAAAATGATGTATATTTAATACAGCCATGCACGACGAACATTTTGGCGAGTCCGCTCACAACTCGCATTCGTGCATTTAATTTTTTTTCTTTAGTCCCGCGAATCCCGCAAAATTGGTGTGGGATTCCGCATTTGGATTGGATTTCCTATGTACAATGCTTCCATTCATTTTTTGACATTTGAAAAATCTTTCATTCGGATTGACGAAAATGTAAAAAGGTTATGCGAAGCGCAATACACAAATTGCAAATTTACTCATTATATTATCTTCACTTTTTTATTGCAACAAAAAAGAGTTATTGAATTTTTTTGTTTATTACCGCCTTTTGTATGTTTTGTATGTATGCACGTGTGAATGTTTTCAAAAAACGTTTTTTCTATTTTGTATTTAAATACATTTTATAAAAGTAGTTTGTATTTGTATTTCAAATACTTTTTTGTTACGCATTTATTTATTGTATTTAAATTTTATTTTACAAGTACTTTTAACACGTCATGCCCGCGGTTTCAGGAATCCGGACAACTGTGAGTCGTTCGGGATGAACAGAGCAAAGCAAGTTTTTTTCAGCTGAAGGTTAAACTTTTACTTTTACAAAGTTTAGGTGGATCAAGGGTACAAAAAAGTATAACAGACGCTCTTATATTTAAATTAAGACTATGTTAAACACTCCACAGGGTAATGTAGACTTTACTATAAACGCATAATTTAGTAATGTCGCCAGCCAAATAGCAAGCCCATGTGACTTGTGGCTCCAAAGTTATAGCTGATAAAAAATTCCACGCCTACGGGAGCTGCTACGCCCCCTTGTGCACTCTCAAAGTACGTTTACAACTTGGGGCTTACTTACATACATCCGCAAATCATAGGTTTCACTTATATGTCTGTGGTCATAAGCAATAACCGAATAAGTCCAAAAACCTGAATTAGAGAAAAAACGTTTTAAACATTTGGATTTGGATTTGGATCGCCTTATGGGGAAATGGGGATTTCACGTACGCAGGGAATAGGGGTTGAAGAATACGATAGCATATATAACTCCATTCATTCTTAAGTCGACTTAGGCGGTTATTGCTTGTGACCACAGATGTAAAGTTTAAAGTCACAACGCATAGCGCATTTTTGCCACGTAAAACTATCACACATTTTAACAGCAGTTGCCACCGATTTGTTAAAAAGAACTGTTTATGTTGTTTGCGTTTGAAAAAAAAAATATGGTACATATATTAAAACACACACAAGTTTAAACGCAAATTTATGCTAATAAACTAATACATCTGTACAAAAATTACTAAAATGTTTGCCCATATTCATTTATGCATACTAATTTCTTTGGCATGAGGAGTTAATTGCCATTAAAAATGCTGGATATGCATAATATTTAGTATTCAAAAATAATTCATTTAATTAAATTTTATATCTAATTCTCAATAAAGCTTTAAAAATAATTAACAGCACCGAAAATAAATTACAATAATAACAAGTGAAATGTTACATTAATTATTTTAATATGAAATTTTGTGAATAGTTTGCAAAACGTGTTGCAATTATCAACATATATATGTACATACATACATATATTCGTTGGACGCGCAATAGCTTTTATACTTTTCACGCATAAGGTGCATGTGGATAAGTCCCCACAAGATTTTCTGTAATACCGGCAAACCAAAACCATTTTTAAATGATTGCACTGTCACCAACAAAACAAATCGTTATGTTTAAAAACAAGAAGCGTTAACATTGAACCTTTTCCAATTTACTAGTTTTTATTACGTAACATTTATTTATTTATTTTAAATATATTTTATAAATGAATTTATATAAATACATTTATAAGGGGCTGGGCTACTAGGCCATTTTGCTCCTTATTACGTAGCATTTATCAGCTAGAACAGGAGAATCGATTTACTTCAAAATTGCTACTTTAACTGCACTAAACAAATTAATACAAATAAAAAATTCAAAAATCTATTGAAAATTAGGGCTTCAGTGAATTGTGAACACAAAATGCCAATTTTGAACCACTGGGCGCTGGTGCCTCTATGTCAGTGATGCACAGAGAGAGCTTTTAGGCTATCTACACACTTGTCGTCCAATCATAGTTGCGTTATCGTCTCGCCCTGAAATTTTGAGCCGAGCACATGCATTTCAAAGGAGATCTGCACACTTGTCGTTATCGGCTAGTTATCGGCATATCGTAGAAGATGCAGAAACGGATAAGTACGGCACTGTCGTTTGCTAATCGTTGTGCACGCATTGTTTGTTTACATTTTACATTTACATTTACATTATTATTATTTATTTTACATTTTATGGGGAATTGCATAAAAAATAGTATTTTTTTGCATAAAATCTGTGGAAATTATTAAAAAGTGGATAATTGCATTAAAATTCAATAAATGTGAGCGTTGTAACTATAAAATATGACGAAATTGTAAAAAGTCTCTGTGTGCATGCACAAAACACATTTCAGCAAAAGAAAAGAAGAGATATTACTGAAAAATAATGTTTAGAATTGTTGCAGCACAGTCTAAATTTTAAAAATTGCAGGTTTTTGTAAATATTTCACAAAAATATCAACCAGAAAAACAGAAAATACCTGCTCCAAGTGAATTTTTAGACTCCAAATGAATTGAAATATCACGACCGAGTGTGCGAAAGTGTAGTCGTCATGTAATCGTTGCATCATGATTATGACGATGAAGCAACTATGATTGGACGACCAATGTGCAGAAAGCCTTACTCTGTGCGCCTCCATATAAAATCTACAGATAGCTTTGAAGGGTTCCGCCCGAGGGCGCTATTTTGAGCATCACTGTTCTATGTGCGTCAAATAAAGCTTTTGCTTCAAACCAGTGCCAGGCAGCCAGTAGCCTCGCGAGGCAACGTGTGAAGTGTGTACTATGTGTGCGTGTGTATTTTGCCTGCAACTGCTTATCACGCAGTTCCTGTTGCCTCCTGACCGCTTGCCTGCCGATCTTGTTAAACCATTTGTATTATATTATATTTTATTTATTTTTAAATTATATTATTATGGAAATTTCACATTTAAAACTCAGATGTGTGGGCATAAACCCCACATAGTGGCGAAAATTCAAGCAGAGTTTTTATATGACCCACTAATTTCCTGAAGTTAATGTCTTAAGCTCCACGTCCGGTGTTTTCTATACGATATGTGAATGTCGACAGTTGAAATTGAGCCGGGATCAGGGCCTCTTGAAAATAAAGTAATTGAAAACCTACAAAAGGTGTTACTGGCCCATCTTTTAGCTGGAGAAAAAAATTTATATTCACAGCACTGTGTTCGCAAGTTACAAGGATATGATTTTGGTGAAGTAAAGATTGCTGATAACACCCACACCTCCGAGAAGAGACTGCCAAAATTTATTATACAGTTGCTGACTTCGAAAAATTAATTGATTTGATTAGATCAGATTTTCCTGATAGAAAACAATAATGAATCCGGTTCCTAAAATGCAGATAAATCAGCCTCTCTGGGGTTTTTAGTAAAACTAAAGAGGGACTGATTGGTCCGAAATTCTTGAGAGAGATGAATTAGCGTTTCTTGGCCTTCCATATGAAAGTCACGCTGACCACTCGCGAAACGCTGGCGATATCCCTCGCACAATGCAACTAGCCAATCCGTAAGGATTGAAAAACTTAAAAAATAGGGGAGATATGCTTTTAACCATATGTACTATATTCAGTCATACTATAACCTATTTTTTACGGGAGAGGTGTCTGCCGTTGATACAGGGTATCCCAATTGAATGTACATATGTATCTGCATTAGGGTGGTCCGAAATAAGTAAAGTCGGAATTTTAATGCTCTCACCCACTAGGATTGTTCTATATCGAAAAACTATGCCCCTATTTACTTATTTTGAAAAACAACTTTTCGTGGAAATGGTATGGAATTCTTGAAAATCAATAGTTTTTAGTTACTATATAAAAATGGTTAAACAAATAATTGAGTATTATTACCGGGAATCTCCTGAAGAGAAACAGAGTCTTCCGGTCGAAAAATATTGATTTTCAAGAATTCTACACTATTTCTACGAAAAGTTGTTTTTTCCCCATATAAAATACATGGAAAACTTTGAACGCTTTGAGCGACCTCTAAATATTTTTTGATGCCATAATAAAAAAATAGGGGTAATTTTTGTTCGCTATAGAACAATCCTAGGGGGTGAGAGCATAAAAATTCCGACTTTACTTTGTTTTACATGCTTTTTTGGACCACCCTAATGTACATACGTGTTCAACAATGAAAAGCATTCCAAGTATGTACATGCGTTTCCAGTTTTAATGAATGTTACTTATGCTGAAGGTCAATACATATTCATACATATGTATGTATATATCATATAACATTCAATCGAATTTAACAAGACAAAATACAAATTCGTATGTACGCCATTTCACGTATGTTAGTATTTAGGAAATTCCATTAACATTGCAGAATCAGAGCTAGAAATTCTATTACAAACAAAGTAAGGAACGCTTGATCAGATTTAAGTAGTTGAATTACTTGTCTTTTTTCTTATATCCTCAAACCAGTTATAGAAAAATAATGCAACGAACAAAAAATAGGAAATAAAAACTAGTCGTACTTGCGTAAAATCCTAAGATTAAATATTTAGTGTAATGTATATTTGTGTGCATTTACGACTTCAAAGCAAAAATTTAATGTGGCACAGAAGCACGTTCAAAGACAATATCCAATGAGTCGGTACTGAGACTACCCAAGAAGAAAATTCTGCAGTACATTTGCGGGCATTTTCGCGTTCGCCACGACGAATTCCGCCGACGATGGAGTGATGAACTCTATGTGTCTAACAACGATACATGGCAAGCTGCCTCGGCCGTGTTGTACGAATGGAATCCAACGCTCCACCCTTGAATGTATGTAAGTATGTATTGTACAGTTTTTTCCGCTGGTACTAGCAGGGGAAGAGAAATACCTACTCTGCGATCGAAAGATCAGGCGGAGAAGGATTTTGGTCCACTTGGCGTTTTCAATTGGCATCAGTTGGTACAGTTGGTGGTTTTTGTCTGCAATATTTTTTCAATTTATTTATGCTGCCAATAGCGCTTAAAGTCCTTGCTTCTTGCTAATCGTGATTCCTCTGAGAATTGTCCAATAGGAAGAATTGCAAAAGGATATTATTTCTAATCCATACGTCAGAGTAGGTGCCGGGTTGTCCCATGATGTAGTCTAATTCTAAAGTTGAAGTTAATTAACGAAATTGCTTTCGCTTTTACAATTCCGTGGGAAAGAAAGCGATGTGACAAGGAACTCCTTATTCCATCTATTAATTTTTTTATCTATTCTGCTCGCTTTCGCAAATATTGACTTACATTGGGACGTGAGATAACTCAATTTAGTTTTTAGATCCTCGAAACGACAACTTGTTCGTCTTTTTTAGCTTTTTGATCAAATACATATAACGGGTGATTTTTTAAGAGCTTGATACCTTTTTTTTTAAAAAAAACGCATAAAATTTGCAAAATCTCATCGGTTCTTTATTTGAAACGTTAGATTGGTCCATGACATTTACTTTTTGAAGATAATTTCATTTAAATGTTGACCGTGGCTGCGTCTTAGGTGGTCCATTCGGAAAGTCCAATTTTGGGCAACTTTTTCGAGCATTTCGGCCGGAATAGCCCGAATTTCTTCGGAAATGTTGTCTTCCAAAGCTGGAATAGTTGCTGGCTTATTTCTGTAGACTTTAGACTTGACGTAGC
>NW_023458564.1:5251863-5304122 GCF_013731165.1 Rhagoletis pomonella | reverse complement strand
CGGTTAAAAATGTATCTATATCGTAAAGCAGCGGAATAAATTTTTTGTAAGAGCCCATAAAGTAAAGATAATTTTTAGATAATAACCATAGCTTGCGATGGCTTAAATGTCCTAACAAAATATGTATAACACAGTTCGAAAATTTTATGCAAATTCAAACCAGCCCGGACTTTGCTAATATTATCTGAGAGTGTAAATATCTAGTAAGAAAACACTCGATGGATTTGCAAAAGTTAGCTCGTATTTTTGTTTTATGGCATACTAAAATTTGCATGTCCTGGCCTAAGTAGTTTTCAAAAAAGTGGAAAAATGTTTAAAATAAATGTCTGACCGAAATTAAAGGCCAAGATATATATGGTAAAATTGTATGGGAAATATTTCCGTAGAACATTTTAACCCATTAGCTATCGCCTGAAAAGGTCGTTTTGACCCTTACTTTAAGAAACACCGCAAAAAGAAAATTGGGAAGTTCGTTAGAGGATTAATATATTCTAGAAAATTATTACTCGGAAAATTTTACTGGGGGTCTTCTCAGGCATAAACTTAATGCCACCAACGTAAAAGCATCTTAAAAATTTAAATAAATAATTTTATAGAATATTTCAATCCTCTAACGACCTTCCAAATTTGCTCCTTGCGGAGTTTCTTAAAGTAAGAGCCAATACGACCATTTTAGGTTTGAGTTAATGGGTTAAAATGTTCTACGACAATATTTCCCATCCAATTTTAGTATATATGCCTTAACCCTTAACTTCGCTCAGACATTTACTTTAACCATTTTTCCCCCTTTTTTGAAAACTACTTAGGCCGGGACATGAAAACTTTAGTAGGCCATAAAACAAAAATACAAGCTAACTTTTGGCAAATCTATCAGTGTTTTATTGCTGGATGGGTGTACTTTCAGAAAATGTTAACAAAGTTCGGGCTGGTTTCGTCTGTGGCACAGTGTTATTTAATAATTTTCTAGCTATTTATCTATATAACTAAGTTCGCCTTGGCTATCCAAAAGTATTTATGAAATAAAGAAAAACATTACCAAAATATATTTAAATACCTGAGGATCAAGATTCCAGAGCTAAATAATACCAACAAATAATTTTCTTAGCGATAATCTACTCGAAAATTGCACCAAAATCACTAATTCAGAAAAGCTTAGCCTTCCAGACGTAAGCCGATTTCACTGTAAAAACTTACGAAGTATTTTTCAGGGGCATTTAAAATTCTCAAATATTTAGTACCTTATTTAGTATTATAATTAAATATTATGGTGGTGGTTCCTGAAATATTTTTTTTTTTTTTTAATTTTTGGCGGTTTTTGGAGCTAGCTGTCCCAATGTGCGACGTTGCGAATTACTTTAACTGATTTGCGCAAAACGGAGAAAGTTGTGCTCAAAAATTTCATGCCCGTTGTAATGTGCAGTTTTTATCTGCTTCACTGAACGAAGGTTGTTTGAAAAGTAGGTCTTCTACTCTATTTATTAGCCTCCCAACTTATGACATAAAATGGCCAGCTAAGGGATATTTCGAATCAGTGATTTGTACACGTTATGTAAATAATAAATAGCTATCAATTGTGTTGAGTGGAATTTGGAGGATGATGGTTTTATTAATATACAAGACAATAAAAAGGCTAATAAAGGGTAAAATAGGCATTTTTATTGTGGATAAATAGCAATACAATTTTTACAGCTATTATTTGTTACAAAGATAGCATAAGTTAGCTATCAATTGCCTTTTTTATAGCAATAACTTAAATAATAGTCTAAATAAGGGGTTGTTACAAAAGTTCGGCAATCAAATGGCAGTATTCTTATTTGAAATAAATTTCGGTCTGACATTTAGTTAGGCTTGCTTATCCAAATATCAACATTGTGTTACCGTTCGTTTAACGATTCTATCGATTTCAAAGCCAAGAACACCATTGGAGTGATATTTTTCTGTAGATGAGGAGAGATTTTATGGTTTAAAAATAAGTTGAAAATTACAACCAAAATCGTTGTTTAAAAATTTCTGTATGTGTGTATAGTTGTTGTTGCAACCTGTTCCGTTTGAGTTGTTTTCGCATTTTGTTAAACTTTTTATTTGAAATTAAACTTTGTAATAAATATAAATGTGATGATGAAGAAATAATTGACTTTTTGTCAAGGCAAAATTGAAGATAAAAGCGAAAATGAAAGCAAGTGCAAAAGAATTAAAGTATCGAACAAGTCTAGCTACCAAAAATTCAGTCATCAAATTATCGAGCTATCGAAGTTTTTAATTATCGAAATTTACGGAGTTAACCATGTTTAGTGACTTATCGGAATGTATCGAATTTTTCAAATTGATCAATGTTTATTGAGTTATCGAAATTTATAAACACAGAAAACTTAGTTGTCGAAATTTACCGTAAGTTATCCAGTTATACAAATTTATTGGACTACCGAAGTTCGGCAAGTTAATGGAATTTATCAAGTTATCGTCTTTTATAGAATTATAAATATTTTTGGAGTTGACAAAATTTATCGAGTTATCGTCATGGATCAAGTTCTTTCAACTTATAGAGTTATTGATAATTATTGATTGATCGAAATTTGCCGATTAAACGAATCGAAGTTTGAATTTTCAAAGTTAATCGATTTATCGAAATTTCTATTTCTAGTTTTCTCCGTTTATCAAATTCTATCGAAATACCAGAGAGTTAAGAGTCATCGAAATTTATAGTTATCCAAACTTTATCGAGTTATCGATATATCTTTTATCAGTTATCGATAGCTATGAAAATTTTTTAAGTTGTCTAGTTTTATTGAACTTATCGAATTCTATCGAGATACCAGAGCGTAACGAGTTATCGAAACTTATAGTTATCCAAATTTATCGAGTAATCGATATATCGAAATATGTAAATTCCTGAGTTATAGATATTCATCGACTCTTCGAAATGCACAGTCATCGATAGTTATCGAAATTTGTCGAGTTTCCTTCAGTTATCGAATTTTAATGTTCGTGAAATTCATGGAGTTATCGATATATATGAAATTATCGTAATTTATCGACAAAGTGGAACTTTGCGAGTCAATTCCAAGTCCTGCCAAAGTCCTTCAAAGTTATAAAAACTGGTAGTCACGTTTTAATTCCAAAGCAGGAGATTTTCCGGTAAGAAATTTTGTACATTATAATTTGAACGACGTGCTAAGTTTGAAAAAATCTCCAAGGCTCTTAAAAGCTAGAAAAACGTTCGAATTTCGACAGTAACTGGCACTCCTACTTAATACTGATTGAAAAGCTTTGCCTTTATTGGTACATGTACTCGGCCAGGATTTTGTATTATCAAGATATCTTCTTTCTATATATCGGAGAATCAGTAAATATATTATTACTTCAATTGGATCTGTACGTTGTTCGTCATGGGCTTTGTCCGGTACGTCTTATAACGTCTTTACTTATTACGTAGTGTTGCATTTGCATATCAGTGTTGCTTAATGGCAATTTAGTCTATGCTGCAAAATATGTATATACTGTCACTCAGGCAATTCCAACATATGCATCCATGCATTCTAATATTTGACTATCTTAATGAATGCTGAACCTTTTACCACAGCTTTTCATCCCACATTTACATACATAAATATTCACAGAAAAGCATTAAAGTCAACTACGAAAACAATTTAACAGTCGTAAATTTCATTTAAGCAATTTTACAGATTTTAAATATATGTACACATATTCACATTTTAAAAAAGGTATACATATACATATGTACGTACACACATAATTGTACGGCAGGGAACAACGAACATATTGCTCTTCACATTTCTGTGTTAATGCCAACGAAACGAAAATTTAACAAAAATAAGGAAGCTATGCCACCGCGGCTGTGGTATTTTACATTACTCATACGCCATGTACTACATCCCGCTCATTCGTAACAAATAAATTGCGGGTATTTTAACATTGCTTATTTCACAATTTTTGCTTTTTTTGTTGGTATGTGTAAACGAGCGCATTTGTGTTTTGCATACGAATGGGAAATTTTGTGTTGACCTCAGTACCCTTGTGTAAAATTAATTACCGTTCCCATTAACTTATTAACCTCTGCTTTCAACGGCTCGTCGACATATTGAAATACAGAGTCCTTTGTTATAAATTGAAAAAAAAAAACAATAATAACAAAAATGCAAATTGAAAAAAAAAAAACAATAATAACAAAAATGCAAATTAATAAATAAATTAAATATAATTGAAGAAATTAAAATAATTGAAGGAAACATGCTTCCCAAAAAGCTCTTCCAATCAGAAGACAACTGCCTGAAACGTTTTAAAGTTTTCTGTTTTTTACAAGTACCTTATTCTTGTGTAGCTATTTTTAGCACAATTTTACAAAATAATTACTTTTTCCCAAACTAGAAAAGTTTACAACAAATTAGAAAAAAATTACTTTTAGAAAAAAAGAAAGCTATAGTAAAAAATTTTTGGAAAAAAAAATTTGGAAAAAAGTTTAAATTTAAGAGGAAATAAAAAAAAAACATTGTTAAGAAAGAGGGGTACTTTTTAGAAAACAAATTTTTTTATAAAGAAATCTTTTTTAGAAAAAATATTTTTAACAAGAGCAGAACAAAACTTTCAAATAGAAATTGTTTTGAAAGATTTGAAGAAATTAACGTAAAAACTTTAAGAAAAAATATACACCTGACAAAGAAAAACTATTTAAGAATAAATAGTAATTTTTAGAAAGTAAAATTATTCAGAAGAAATCTTTTTTAGAAAGAAATATTTTTTTCCAAAAAACAGAAAAAATTAGATTCTCTCACAGAAAATTGCTTTTGGTGTAGAAAAAATATAGGTAATATTTTTTCTAGGAAATTGAATTGTAAACAAGTAATTTTTAAGAAAAAACAAAAAATTTTTAAAATCCTCCCGGATCCCCACGATTGGGCTGATTTTACATGAAGGCATGCATTTAAAATATTTTAGATTTCTTTACAGCCCAGAAAGTTTTGAATTTGAAAAAAATTGCAAACGGAGTACCCGGGTACCCACATATGGAAGTACAATTTATTTATTTATAATGCAATGAACGGCTCTAAACAAAAGAATTATCGAAATCGGTGCACGTGGTCCAACGTTATGCAGTGTCGTACATAAAAATTTGATAAACTCCTACTTTTTTTGAAGCCGGTTAAAATTAATTGTTTTCCTTTTACTCTTTTGTTAAAAAAAAAATCAGGGTTCTACCGACTTTAACATAGGACAAGGTTCTCATTTCGTTAGGTATATTTTTAATTGTAGGCTTACTGTTCAGAAGGGTTGACTTGACACGAAACACACCTACGCACCTAGTGTGTTTTTTTGTATATTTGACTTCTCTTGCTTTGGAAACGTTACTTCTAATCTGATTTTGAATGCCAGTATATTTGGAAGATCCTCTAACTACTTCAGCTTCCAAAAGCAATTAAAAATGGCCTCCCTAAAAGCTTTTATTTTGAAATGGTTTTAAGTTTGACTAGGATATACATTTTTTTTCTGGCGTAACGCCCGGGAAGAGGAAACTCTCATAAGTAGTACTATATTGACATAGTAGTAACCAGGACTTGCAGCCTCACACCTTCTCATGCGTACTAAAATTTCTTCTTAAACACTCTCGCCGCGGCACTGCCATTCAATGTATCTAGATTGTTCATTCAGATCGTTTTAAATCTTTAAGAATTCGAGAGGTAAGTACAATTCGACATCTAAGTCTAAGATCGAACCATCTTGGCAGCCAGTTCGAAAACCCCCTATCTCAAAACACTTTTAAAAAACATTATGTTTCAGAATTTAGTTGCAGATTCAAAAACGCCCTATCTCATCACATTTTCAATATATTTAGAGTTGAGGTAGGGGGTTTTTGAACCGATTGCAAAAGAAAACTATGTGTTCCGCGTTTTCCATGCAAATCGGGCAGTTTGGGGAATCCCCATGCCCAAATCATTTTTAAATACTCGCGAAAGGGTCCATGCCCCTAAAGAAACAGCGTTAAATTATAGTTAGAGTCTCCGTGGGCTCCTTCCAGCCAATTTTTAATGTTTGAAATGAGCTTATGGGTCCACCTACCCTTCTCCCATTCATCTCAATGCATTTTCAAGATTTCTAAAGAGCGACATCTCTTTTTCTCTGTGACTTCTTTTCACTCTGAAATGGTATTTCCCACAGATGATGGCCATATCTTCACTCTCTTTATAGGTTTGCTGGCTCTCCTTTCAATATCGTGTATATTCTTCGCTACAATTACTACGGTTCCTATTATTTCTGCCGGAGAAGGCATATCAATGCTTAGAACCTCATCATACATTAAGTTTCACTATATGTCTCTATGCCTTCATCGTTCCGGTACTTCAGCTTTCGTTCAGACAGATGGCACCCAATGACTGATGATGTAATTAGGGCCCTCCATTATTATTTGCTGACAACTCGCAGTGTTAAAAGCGTTTTTCACAACTAACGTTACAACACCACCGTATTCCTTTTTGTCTTCGATGGCTTCTCGGGCTATGTCAACCACGGATTTAACGCTATTAGTTGTTGAACGAGATTTCTTGAAGCCAAACTGGTTTGGTGACAGAAATCATCTCTTCTGAGATATATGTATGTACTCATTTGCATAACGATACATTCACATAAAAATCTACACAGGTACGTGCATATGTACATATGTATATACGACTATGTGTAAACGTAATTGCAAAGCTTTGAAACAACTTCAGCATTTCTGAAATTCCGTACATATGTGAAAATCGTATGTTAGCTTAGGAAAGGAAATGATATTATACATACATACGTACTTATATTAAAGCATTGCCCATAGTAGATGCAGCTGCCAATAATGGAAGCCAGGAAGGTACCAGTTTGCAAATTAGGCAGTGTTCATGAAATTTATGGCACTCGTTGCAAATTGGCTCGGACTTTACAATAAAATGTATTGGAGGAGGGTGTGGGTTGGAAATACTTACGAGCCGGTTAACATTCCGACAAATTCATATAAGCAACGAATGAATTATGACATCCGAAATATTGTTCATTTCTGGCATAAACTCGATAAATGACTATGTTTGAAGGTTAGAACGAATGGTAATGTGCCTGCTCGCACATACATATGTATGTGGGGCGTTCCATACTAAAACGGACGGGGTTCACACTTCATGTGTTTGATTTGTTCCAAATTTTTAGGGTTGATGCATAAACATAACTAATAAATAAATGTGAAATTTGAGCTTTATTAATACACTTTTATAAACTTTACAGCACAATATTTAAGTATAGTATTATGGGGTGCACTCTACAATAATTTGAGTTATGAATTTTTTTTTTACACCGAAGTTGAGTAAAATGAGTTAATTACGAATGCAAAATTTTATTAAAATTTTTTTGAGTATGCAGTTTTATAGTGTAATAAAGTGCAAGTTTTAAGCTAGTGCGAAATTGCGTTGATTTTTAATATTTTTATGCTGACGGCTTTTTGCACTTTTTTCTTATGGAAGAAAATGAGCAAAACCGTTTTCAAAGAAAATCAAAAAAAAAATAAAATTAACGCCGTTTTTGCAGTAGCATAACACTTGCGCTTTATTATACTAAAATTTAATGAGCTACAAAACTGAATACTCAAAAAATTCAAAAAAAGAAAATTCAAAAAATTTTAGTTCGTAATGAACTCATTTTAATCAACTTCGGGTTGAAAAAAAATTCATAACCCAAATTATTGTAGAGTGCACCCCATATAATACTATACTTAAATATTGCGCAATACTCAGAGCTACCATTGTGATTTTTTTAAATTTTTTTTGAGATGGCATATTTTCAAAAACTAATTTTTTTATCAAAAAATTTGTATGTGAAAAATTTTTCAAGAAAAAAATATTAAAAATATTTCTTTTCATAGAGAATTTTGATGTATGTATGTGTGATCTTTTTCTACTTTTTTTCTTGCCCCATTCTCGTGATATTTGGAAAACTATTAAATCGATTTTTTTTTGTTTTTGTGTTGTAATGTTTATCAAAGTGTATTAATCAAGCTTAAATTTCACATGTATTTATTATTTATGTTTATGCATCAACCCCAAAAATTTGAAACAAATCAAACACACGAAGTGTGAACCCCGTCCGGTTTGGTATGGAACTCCCCATGTACATAAATAATACATATGCGCTCGGTCGATCCTATTGTTGGTTTACAACTTGTTTTGCTGTTGTTGCCGGTTTTGTCACACTTCGACATTAAGGCACTCCCCAATAAGGCTTACAGCGACGTTTGAGTGTGTAGGTGAGGTAAGAGTCACAACTCAAAATTTGGCATTTTTGGAATTATGCGCTAAAAATGTACACAGAGCTTTTATTTACCTTTCAGCATAAGCTGGAGCAAATCTTGGTTATAATTTGTTAAAAAAAAACCTTAAAAAAAGTCGTCCTTGCCCATATGATTAGCATGTGCTACGAAATAATATTTCGTATTTTCTAACGAACGTATTATTTTGAGTTGTGACTCTCTTGAAGACGGTGACGATATGGAAACGTGAATGCACGAGATACACAATTGTGCGGTATGGATGAGTATATATGTAAAAACGGGTGCCGAAGTTTCCGCAAAATGTGTCACTTTTTTGTGTGGATTTTGAGTTGGATTCATTATTGAACTGGTTTTAAAAATGTGGAAAATTTCGACGACTGAGTGCGTATGTTTCAGTAGAGCCGTTGTGCTTGTTTTCTATTTAATTAATATCTTGCGAAAATTACGGGACACCACTTACATGTAAGCATAAATAGCAAGTTGTCACAAGTAGTGTTATGTATGCATACACTTCTACATATCGTCGTTTAAAGTACAAAACCGCGTATCAACAAAATGCAAAACCGCGTATGTGAGGTGGCATAAATTGTTTTCTAGAGAGTAAAAACACCCATATTTCAAAATGGTTCTCTTTTTTTATAAAGCAATCGCATTTATGGCTAGTATATTTCAGGAGGAATGAATAAGGATTGAGCCAAGAGTTTGTGTGAGCAAATCCAATTTTTGGCAGCAAATGTCAGTTACGAGGTTTTGCAGAAGGACGATACGCCGTTTTGTACTTTAAACGACGATATGTATATTAAATACATTGCATGAGCAAATGTTGACGCGATTGCAAATTTACATATCTTCTGGTTTATTGATGCGTAAGAATGTGTGTATGTTTATGGGTGTGCGACCTGCTTACGTTCAGAGGCTTTAAACCAATCAATCATAATAGGCCTTTCAAGTTGTTATCATGAATAGCAGTGAAAGGACATAAGTTATACCAGGCAAGGTGACAAGACTTTAATTGTTTAACATGCTTAAACAACAATCAGATACACACATACATATTATGTAAGTGTTTGTAAGAAATCAAATTAATTTTAATTACGTGTGAAACAAGGCACGTAATCAGACATGACTGTAATATGTAGTGTATTAAATCATGCTCGAAATTATACGTCGGAATTTTGTGCACAGAGATATTCATAAAATATTCTCAAAATATTTTTATTATGTGTAGGAAAATTTTCAGAAATGAGTTGAATGAATTTCTACAGCGGTAAATATATTTTTTTTAATACTATAGAGGGCTCTTTGGCTCTTCCATTTAAAGCATTTCTTGTGATAATCTAGTCGAATTAGATGCAAATATTGGGGAAATCAATGCACTGTCTATCAAAAAATTTCTTTTCGATAGATAAAAATGTCTTGAATGGCATATCAGAATTATCAGAAATATTTAGATCGGTGGAAGATATCGAAAAAATTTAAAATCGAAAGGTTTTGTATGGGCTCATGACAAAAACATTCGAAGTTTCGACCAAAGTCTAAGGTTGTAGTGTGTTACCCTTTTACGCGTTTCTGAAGTGGAATCGGAATCGATTTTTCCATCCCTAGGTAATGCAAAATTGGATGCCACACTTTTCTTAGGACATCGCCCTGGGGAAAAAAATTTATTTTTGAATGTGAAAAGGGCTGTTTTTCAGATTATTTTTTCGATTTCTATACATTACATTTTCCCACTGGGTATCCATTACAATAATTTACATTGAGTTGAAAAGTTATTCGAATATTGGGAGCTCCATTATAAATGAAATGTGAAAAGCTTTCAGCGATCCTACAGTTGCAAAAATTTATTCAAGGTCAAAGGTCATATAAATTGTTTTTTTTTTTCATTTTTCAGCCAAACTGTAAGGCGTGTCATAAAAATGGGTTTGATAAAAGTGTAACCATGCAATTATCTATAAAAACTGATATAACATTTTTGTTCCTAAGAATTACCATTTGTGAGATATAGCGATTCAAAATTTTAGTAAAAGTTATGCTCTTCATAATATGCAAATCATAAATTTGTATGGCAACTTTTTGTAGGTATGTACATATCTCCACGTCAGTATTCATATCTACTAATAATAGATTGACGCTTACACAATATGTGAGTATTTGGCCGAGCTTCTTCTCCGATTTGTGGAGTGCGCCTTCACGTTGTATTTTCTTTTGATTTTGTTGTTGGTCGGAAATTGAGTTCGATCCCAGGACCTGTGGAAGGTAGTGCGCACTTTTAACAGCGGTCGCTTAAGTGCTCATAACTTCAAAATTTCTTATTTGATTTAGATGAGCGGAATCTTATTGTACGTGTAGGAGTCCGCAGGTTGATAGTTGTACGAAATTTAAATTTATTTCTTTAGTTTTTATTAAACTATTTAAAATTATCGATTAATCAGTTATTAGCTCATAAACTATTATATTGTTAAAACAGAAGATAGCAAATTTGATAAGCTTCACTACTGCAAAACGTAAGCTGAGATTGGTCAGCTGTATCCAAAATAACATGCAATTAAGTTTGTGAACTTTTTTTATATTTTGACTACGTATTCAGATTCACGTACTACAGCTGGGATTTCTTGTAAACAAGTGCAATTATTAATTAGATGAATTGACCCCCTCGTTTTTCGGTATTTTCTCAAGCTTTTTCGTTCATGGAGTCAAAGGTTATCAAACTTAACATAAATTCCCTCGGCACAGGGAAAGACTCAACCTTCCGCTTTTCAGCGAACATAATTCGTATCATGTATAATCTTCGAAAGAAAAGCATCGTTGTATACCAATGATACAATACAAATAAGTTCGAACTTCTGCATAACAGCCACCTTACTTTACAAAGCACTCACTTACAGTCGCCGAAAAAACAGTTAAATGGTTGTATTTGTAACAAAAAGCGTGAAATGGTTATTCACACGAGCACGTACGAGTTATTAACGCTGACAGATACTTCATCCTTCTATGCGTCGCAGCAGAAAAAAGGGTCAAATTTAATTTTACCACAACTGATCGATTTATGTGCTTTCTCATTCGCATCATAACGCTTGCGGCAGGATTCCTTCCACTTTCGATTTCCCAATAGCACCATATGTTGAAGCATATGATATGATAGATGTATGTGCATTAGGGTGGTCCAAAAATGCATGTGGGAAAAAGTAAATTCGGAATTTTTAATGCTCTCACCCCCCTAGCTTGTCCTATACCGAAAAAATATACCCATATTTTTTATTTAAAGATCAAACAATATTCAGAGGTCACTCAAAGCGCTCAAAGTTTTCCATGGATTTTGTATGGGAAAAACATTTTCCATTGAAGTGGTATAGAATTCTTGAAAATCAATATACTACGATCGGAAAACTCTGCTTTTCTTCAGGATATTCCCAATAATAATACCCAATTAATTATTTAACAATTTTGTCATAGTAAGAAAATACAAGTGGGGGACAGATAAAAAATCTTTAGTATTAAAAAATGGTTAAATAAACAATTGCATATTTTTACTGGAAGTCTCCTGAAGAGGACCAAAGTCTTTCGGATGAAAAATATTGATTTTCAAGAATTATATACCATCGATGATAAGTGGTTTTTTCCTCATATAAAATACATGAAAAACATTGAGCGCTTTGAGCGACCTCAAAATATTTTTTGATTTTAAAATAAAAAAATAGTGGTAAATTTTTCGGTTTAGAACAATCCAAGGGAGTGAGAGCATAAAAATTCCGAGGTTACTTATTTTGGACCACCCTAATGTACATACATATGTACATATTTCATGGTTTCTATATTTTTGCGCTTGTTGACAAAAAGTGCTGACATATGAAGGGATTACATTGGCACCAGTCGATCCATTTACTATGAAACTGCTCAAGAGACCAATTTTAAAATAAATTTGTTTTTACTTTTGGCAGTTTAAGTTTTTCTTCAGCTGCACCCCAGTGGACTCTGAAGTGGCCAAGTGTTGAAAAGTGTTTAAGCGTTATTCCTTTTTCTCTATAAACACAAACTGAGGGGTGATTGGCATACATATAGATATAGCTGACGATTATAAAGTAAATATATTCACTTTTAAAAATAATAATAGTTCTTAAGAAAATATATTTATGGAACCGTACCCATTTAGTATCTGGGCCTTTACTCTGTACTTCGAATCGAAAAGAAGTTTTATTCGAATGCCTAACTATTTTATAAGTAGTACCAATCGTTCGAATTCGAACAAATTTGCTATAGCTTCGGACTACAGAGTAAGAACCCTGGTTTATTATTAGAAAATTTATGTTTTTTTCTAAACGGTGTATATTGCTGAAAGCTGGTTAAGTAAAGATGTGCTAGCTGAAGTTGTTTTCACTTAGACTTTAGAACTACTTTCAATAATTTAACTTCTTAACTGAAAAGGGAAGCAATAAGAGGGTCTCAGTATTCTTTTATACACGAGGTATATTCTAGAACAACTTTGAAAAAATATATATTATATTCAGATACCAGTTTACTTTAGTATCGATCGTTTACTTTGAGCAGTCGGACGTATGGTCGTACACCTGAGAGCAGTCGTTATAAGAGAGCCGCTCGGAAATTTTAGTATTTACAGAATAAATATTTTTGGACACATTTTTGTAAACATTGTGTGCAGTTTTTTTTGAATAGATAAGTTAACTTTAGGAATATAAATAACAAACTTAATTTTTATTTGCACGTATGCAAGTGTACAATTTTTCGTAATTCATGAAAAGTAAAAAAAATATCAGGGTTCGAAAATAACTCTTACCCAAACAAGTAAGAAAGTCTAAGTTCGGGCGGAGCCGAACATTAAATACCCGGCGCAAGTATTAAGTATATGTTTTCCACCTTTCCGAAAGCTACCGCTACATGATAAGCCGGGGTGTATACATTTTAAGTAAATTAGCGTCCTTAAATTTCGAAATATTGAAATTTCAAGCATATCTGAAATTTACCGTTATATGAAAAGCGGCCTCAATTTTAGTCCGATTTCAACAATTTTCAACGGTTTGCTTTTATGTGGCAAGCACAATAACCATACCGAGCTTGGTACAAATTGCTAGAACGGTTAGCGAGATACATATATGTGATCACAAGTGGGCGATGCTACGCCCATTTTCCAAAATTTTGTCATAAACGTATTTCTTGGTAAAGAATTGTTGCAACCATCAATTTTGAATAAATTAGCTTCAATATTTACTGATTGGTATGTTGGTATGCTGTACCAGGACCAACAACTGTGCCAAGTTTGGAAGAAATTGGTGTAGCGGTTACCAAGATATACACATGTAACCATAAGTGGGCGTGGCTACGCCCATTTGCCAAAATTTTGTAATATTCTTATTTTTCGTCTAAAACTCATTGCAAATATCAATTTTGAGTGAATTATCTTCAGTAGTTACCAAAATATCGCAGTTTTCGTATTTCTTAAAATTACCGTTATATGGGAGGTAGGCGTGGTTATTGTCCGATTTTTAAAATTTTCAGCCATTTAGTATGCTGTACTAAGGCCAACAACTGTGCCAAGTTTGGAAGAAATTGGTGCAGCGGGTACCAAGATATACACATGTAACCATAAGTGGGTGTGGCTACGCCCATTTTCCAAAAATTTATAATATTCATGTTTTCCGTCTAAAACTCATTGTAAGTATAAATTTTGAGTGAATTATCTTCAGTAGTTACCAAAATATCGCAGTTTTCGTATTTCTTAAAATTACCGTTATATGGGAGGTAGGCGTGGTTATTATCCGATTTCGCCCATTTTCAATACCGTCCGTCCCACGCCCAAAAGAAGTTCACGTACCAAGTTTCGTTAAGATATCTCAATTTTTACTCGAGTTATCGTGTGCACAGACGGACGGACGGACGGACAGACGGACGGACGGACGGACGGACAGACAGTCACCGCTTAATCGATTTCTCTTTTCATTCTGATCATTTATGTATACCCTTGTGCCCAAGTGCGCTCGGGTATAAAAACTCATAAATGACTTATTTGACGACTCACTTCCTTCCATCGTTGCGTCCTGCGCGTACTTCTCGCAAATCGCAGCCATTAATTTGCTTTTCTCGCTTCTTCTGGGCATTAGAAACTTTCTAAAGCTGTTTTAATAATTTTGATTTTGTCAAATATAATTGTTAAAATATTGTACAATAGCACATGAAAAAGTATGGGATGCTCACAAGTTTCATTTTACAACTGTTCTAAAAAATAGTACAAAAGAGCAAATATGACAAATAGCACGACTTGTGAACTCCCTAAGTATGTTCAGTTATACTTGATAGGATAAAGTTATATAGCTATAAGTGGGCGCTACCACGCCCATTTTCTAAAATTCCATAATAATCTTATTTTAAGAGATTATTGTGAGTATTATTTGAGGGCGATTAATTGAGTAAATTAGCGCCCTTAAATTTTGAGTTATCGAAATTTCAAGCATTTCTGTAATTTACCGTTATATGAAAAGTAGGCGTAATTTTAGTCCGATTTCAATAATTTTCAATGTTTTGTGGCAAGCACAATAACCGTACCGAGTTACAAATTGGTAGAACGGTTACCGAGATAAATATATGTGATCATAAGTGGGCGGTGCCACGCCCATTTTTTAAAATTTTATCATAAACGTATTTCTTGGTAAAGAATTGCTGCAAGCATCGATTTTGAATAAATTAGCTTTAATATTCACTGATTTATCGAGGATTTCGTATTTCTCGAAATTACCGTTATATGGGATGTGGGCGTGGTTATTGTCCGATTTTAAAAATTTTCGGCCATTTGGTATGCTGTACCAGGGCCAACAACAAGTTTGGAAGAAATTGGTGCAGCGGTTACCAAGATATACACATGTAACCATAAGTAGGCGTGGCTACGCCCATTTGCCAAAATTTTTAATATTCTTATTTTTCGTCTAAAACTCATTTGTAAATATAAATTTTGAGTGAATTATGTTCAGTAGTTACTAAAATATCGCAGTTTTCGTATTTCTGAAAATTACCGTTATATGGGAGGTAGGCGTGGTTATTGTCCTATTTTGCCCATTTTCAATACCATCCGTCCTACGCCCGAAAGAAGTGCACGTACCAAGTTTCGTTAAGATATCTCCATTTTTACTCGAGTTATCGTGTGCACAGACGGACAGACGGACGGACGGGCGGACAGACAGTCACCGCTTAATCGATTTCTTTTTTCATTCTGATCATTTATGTATACATTTGTCTATATCTATCTCGATTCGTTTTGCCTGTTACAACCAACCGTTATGTGAACAAAGTTATAATACCCTTGTGCACAAGTGCGGTCGGGTATAAAAATCACTGGATTTTTTCTCGGATACTTATCATATTGCGCGGTCACATAAAGGTTTCTCTCGGAGAAATATAAAAATGTGCGCATTATTTTTATTGCCCTCTGAGATTTATATTTAATCTCAGGAAATAAATCTCCTTGACTGAGATTTACCTAGGAGACTTATTTTTAATGGCTGTTTATCTTCAGTTATTAGTATTGGTGGAGTAGTGTGTTATTTTTACCCGGGTAGGCGGTTATATTTGGCCGGGTCATCATAATCCGGGTGCCCGAAGAGATGGATATTTTTATTCGGATAGATGATTATTTTATAAGGCTACACGGAAAGATATTTGTCTTTACCTCTAAAGATATTTTTTTTTATCCGGGCACACGGATAGATAGTTATCCTTATCCGGGTACCCGGACAGATGGTTATTTCTATCCGGATACACGAATAAATAGTTAGTCATCTTTATCCGGGATACTTATATTTATTCAGGTACCCAGATAGATGGTTATATTTATCCGAACACACGGATAGATAGTTATCCTTATCCGGATACCCGGACAGATGGTTATCTTTTTCAGGATACACGAATAGATGGTTACCTTTATCCAGGTACTTGACTAGCACGTTATATTTGTCGGGGCCCGGGTAGTAGGTCATCGTTACACGGGTACCTGGATATAGATTAATTTTTACCAGGGTGCCCGGGTAGGCGATTGATTATCTTTATCCGAGTACACGGTTATCGTTATCTGAACACCTGATAGCGGGCTATATGTGCCAGGTTCCCCGGATAGATGATTATCCAGGTACCCGGATAAGAGGTTTTATTTATCCGTAGTTGTACTTGAATGCAACCGAACGAGATTTGTTTTTTTGATTTGTATTTATGGTCCTCCTTGATTGAGAAGAATTTTTATTTCGCATCGGTAAAGGTTTAAGTATTGTTAAAAAGGTTTCAGTTAATCTCCGACTGTTACTTTATTTTTCAATCGATAAGAGTTATTAAGTGAGCATTTGAATTGGTTAATAGTTATCTTCGAGTTCTGAAAAATATGTTTTTGTTATTTTAGTAAACTAAAAATTATTTTTATTATTGTTTATTTTAGCTCGATTTAATAAATACAAAATATAAAAAAAAAAATATTTTTTAAATTCAAAATTTTCTAGGCTCAAAAGAGCTACACAATTTTTTTTAAATACGTTTCTGCAAGTAACATCAGTCAAATCGTCGGTGTTCAGGAGGAATTTAAATGATTTTTCTAAGAAAAAAAGTTATTTGATAAAATATGTGTCGATAGGTAAGGGTTAAGATTGTTTTCTGGAAAAATACTTATCATTGGGTAGAAATATGGTTCCCACACCATGAGAGTGCAAAGCCTCAATTTCACCCTGGCCTAGGCTAGGCGTCTGCTTGCATAAGGAGCTATTGCTAATGTTTACGCTAAGGATAAAATTATTTGATCTCAACCTACCAGCCAGTGCTCAGCGGCAAGAACCCATGTAGGTATATTTCTCCACAGTAGCAATGTATTTACGACTAATTATGGATAGATATCCGACGTGAAAGACTCGTATGAAGCTCAAGGTAAACCGAGCACTTAAAACCGGCGCACAGTGTAAGATTTTACCCATCTAGCTGCTTTTAATTCTGTAATTCGAAATCTATTGAAGATAGATCAATGAAATTTTGCCCAAGCTACGTTATAAGATAGGCGAAGCTTTTTACAAAAAATTGGTAATTTATAGTTACTGTCATGCCACCCTATATATAACTGCATAAAATGCAAAAACTGAAATATTTAACTAACTGCAAAGGCTAAAATGCCCAAAATTGATATTTAGAATTTCCCTATAACAAGAAATTATAAACTGACAGAAATGGGCTTAAAAATAAATATATATTTTTTTTAATTATGGGCGTGGAAAATATCGATAAAAAAGTCAAGTTGGTCAACAAAATTCCGTTATAAGTTCAATATTTCTTACTCTATTTACAAAAATGGGATACCATTGGAAATGTAATGAATCAGGCTTTCTCTATTCAAAACGAAAATATAAGAATTTGTCTCGGTCGAGATAAAATGCAAATAAATTACTCGAAGAAAATGAAATTCCCAGTAGGCCAGAAAAAAAAATTTCATCAGAACCTGCACTTTCCAGCAGCTAAAATTATGTTGTTTAAAGTCTAAGAGGAGTGGCAAATAAACTGAGATACAAACTTTATCGAATAGTGGCGGATAACGAGTTTGCGGGTCTAATGAAATTAATAAATTGCTAAAAATAAATTTAAGTTAACATCGTTTTACTATAACATGGAATACTCAGTCCTAGTTTACTAAAATCCCAAAAATGTATATTCATTAAAAAGAACATACCCAAGCAAATAAGACCAAAATGGTATTTTAGTAATTGTTGCATAAATCACATAACACCGACAAAATAAACATTGAGATTCAGTTTCAAATATAAAAGTTTAAATATTATTGTGCTCGGTAATTTTCCAAATCAAACCCCGTCCCGCCATACACTTTGATTAAAATTGTTTAGTTGTTATTGTTTCGTATTTATCAGGCATTTCTAAAAACATTCTTGACGTTGTTTTCAAATTTGGCGACACAAAATAATGGAATTAATCTTTTCTAGAATATGGAAATGATACACTGTGCGGCGTCGAGCTTTTAGGCTAACTTGTTTACGCGGATAGTTTTAATATGAACATAATGTTCAGAACATTCATCTATAACGGCCACTATATGTTCCAGCAGTTTTTCACTTAATATGTTGTAAACGTTTTAAATTTTTGTTACTGGGTATCTCAGGAAGTTTTTGAGTTAGAGTACTGGAACTTGGTATGAAACCCGTCCTATTCCTCTGGACAATAAGTGGTGCATATTTTAAAAGGGGGTCACGCGGCGAATCTCTAGAAGTATTTTGGATAGGGCTGTGGTGCTTCTTATGAAAATTTAACAAATTTCGGAGTTAATGAAAAATAGGCGTGGCAAGTTTGGCACGATATTAAATTCTCTTGATGCCTAGCTCTGGAAGAATTTAACGTTAATTTAATTATGTAAAGTTGCACATATTAAAACCCGGTCGTGGCATCTCCCGGATATGTACACGTTCGCGGGTCGGGTCTCTGGAACCATTTTAGGCTTATTATCATAACAAAGTATACCGTGCAGACAATAAATATTATAAAATTCGAAAATTTTAAACGCCCTAGATACCTTCATTCGTGTAAAAAAAATTATATAGTTTTAGTAAAATGAGAGCAGAAATATACTATAAAATTTGTGTAAAATCGTGGGGTGAAACCCGCGAGATATGCTAGTGCATCACAAAATTACAAAGGTCATAAAAAGAAAATTTCCAACTTCATTTGTTTTATTAGCACTTTTCGATTATTATTAGCATTGAAAAATTAAAATTTAATATAAAAAGCAATAAGCTACTTTATTCTTGCAAACAGGTTTTTATTGTGGCTCTTGCCAAATTTGTTGGCTACATTAATACATATCGCTAGCTTAGAGCGAAAAGTTGCTAAGTCCATTTTTATAAATTTTATAGGAGAGGAAAAAACTTCTTTTGTATCTATTTTCTTCAAGCATTTCGCAAAACTTCGAATAGAGTTTTTTTGTGTTCAAAAAAAATCATACGATTTAGAGGGGTTCGATCCTTATTAAAAGATTTCGTATTATTTTGGTCATATCGGATTTTCGGTGCCTCTTTTGGACTAAGTAATTTCATAAAAACTTGGCATTTTAAATTTCTCTTGCTACCATTATCGCAATATTAGTTATAATGAAAAGTGGACTTAGCAACTTTCTACTGTAAGCAAGAAATATATCCTTATATTTTAGCAGTAAATTTGTATAATATTGATAAAAAAAAAATAAATACACTGAAACAAGAAAGGATGCGTTTAACGGTTGATGGCATTTATGTACATCAACGGGATGACAATATGTAATGCGAAGGGACATTCGTAAACCTTTTTATGAGCATAACATTTCAAAATACAAATCGCCAAGAAGGAAAAAAACACACTTCGTACATATCTATGTAAGTGCATTTGTATTAAGTTAATATCTAGCGGGCGTCATAACTTGCCAGCTTTTCGCGATATTCTAAAAAATGGAAAAATTTCACATATTGAATGTATGCACATTAGCGTGATCCAAAATAACTAACCTAAACAATTTATAGCCTTTAAAGGACCTATTTACTGAGGCGAAAATTCTCTCATTTGGAAAAATTTTTATTCCAATTTTAAAAGGGTAATACAGGGTCGTTTTTTAGAGTATTCAATGCCCTACAAGAATATGCCAAGAACAAATTTATCTCAAACGGTTCAATATTTATAACACTTTTAATGAAAATAAATATTTTTACAAGTTATTTACATGGAAAATTTCACAGGCCGACTGACACCTTTCGAAACTGGAGAACAATTTTTCAAATGGGAGAATTTCCTTTTCAGCAAATAGGTCTTTTTAAGGCCATAAATTCGTTGTGTTAGATATTTGGGATCACCCTACTGTACATATGTATGTATTTCAGAGGAGTCAGCAGCGGCGTCTTTTTAGTGGCCTTTTTATTTTATTGGACTTTTTATTCTCTCTTGGGGTTATTTTCTTTGTTCAACAATATGCAAAAATATATACATATGTATGTATCTTTAACGGGAATACTTTTATTAGCACATAAAGTTTGGCGTATTTTTCATCTTTGTACAATATATAAGTATGTTAATATATTGCTGCAGTTTTTATTGCCTTTCAATTGCAACATTTTTTTGCAAAGCAAATATTTGAATAAAACATTATTGAAAATTATTAACTTTCTTTGTGTTTTTAATGCACATTCTTTTCTTTAATCCCCGCCAAAGTCGCTCTGGCACAAATCGTTACATTTTAACTCTTTTCAATTCTATCATTCTTTTTTATGCTGTAAGTCATAAATAAACAGTCTCTTGTGCTTTGTGGTAGCAATATTTCCATAACTTTGCTCAACTTGTTTTGCATGTATTTCCTACTCATTTTTTGCTATTTCCTTCTATGTTCTTTCATGCTGTACTGTGGGAACACCACAACACAGTATTGGGGCTTTTTACACAAAGTTACATACAAATGCATTAACATACATACATATATATGTACATTAGACTGCATCACTCCCCATACAAAAAAAAATCGCTACTATTTTTCTATTGAAATTATAAAATCTATTATATTTTAAGACGTCCAACAAAATATTTCGAAAAAATATTAAGATTTAAGTGAGCTGGACCAATTTCAAAATACCTCCAAAAATGGAGTTTTTTATGAATAAAAATAGTTTCCTAAATTTTTTTTTTTTGAAAAAATCCCCTAAAATGACAAAACGGGCTACGCTTAAAAAATTTTCATAAAAATATTTTTAAAAAATTTTAACGGAATCGTAATGATGAGATTTTTGATGCTGTTTTTTAATTTTTTTTTAAGATTGGTATAAGAAAAACTTGAGTAACTTAGCCTAAACTCTTCTGATTTAGACTTAAGAGGTGTCGGTGGAAAGGTATTTTCTCACCCTTTTTATTTCTTTGCTAATAAAGTCATTCAAAGGATGAAAGAGAAAGGTAGGATGAACGAACGTCATTCAAAGTTGAATTAAGATGTGTTGGTATTTAAAAAATTAAATTGGTATACGAATGACATTTTGTTTGGACAGAAGTAAAAACAGTGTAAAAATACCATACTACTGAAATCCCATAGGCCTAAATCAGAATAGTTTTGGCCCAGTTATTCAAGTTTTTCCTAAATCAATCTTTGAAAAAAGTAAAAAAAACAGCATCGAAAATATCATTCTTACGATTCCGTTGAAAAGATTTTTAAATATTTTTATGCAGATTTTTTAAGCTTAATCTGTTTTGTCATCTGAGGGGACTTTTTTCAAAAAGTTCTTTACGAAACTATTTTTATTCATAAAAAACTCCATTTTTGGAGGTATTTTAAAATCGGCCCAGCTCACTTAAATCTTAATATTTTTCCAAAATATTTTGGTGAACGTCTTAAAATATAATAAATTTTGTAATCCTGGCGGGAAAACCGAAACTTTTTTTGGTGATGCAGTCTAATGTACATACATACGCACATTCTTTCCCTGCAGAAAAAAATTACGATTTGATTCAAAGTTTAGACAAATACTTCACTTATATTAAGCTACGATAAACTAACTTAGTTAGTTGTAAAGTCATGCAGGAGTCGTGCAGACGTAATTGGAATTTTTAATTTCGTTTTTGAACAAACGTCTACTTAAATATCCCTATACAAAAAGTACTTTCCAAAAATAGTTAATTACAAGTTAGTTTACAGCTAATGCAGAGATAATCAAGCTGGATTACTTTGTGGCTACTGCCATACACATATAGTTAGCTTACCTCAAAGAAAATATACAAATAAAAGTGACATTTAGTTCATTCTCCAAATCAGCTTCAAGTTAATTTAAAGTTCGATTCATTTCCTGCAGGGTTTATACATATGTATATGATGGTATATACTCGTAAGTATTTATCATTATTTGCTAAAAGTTTACCAAACTTGCTCCCTACAGTTGAATTTTAATAATTTGCTGTTTTTCATTTATTCTCTTAACTTTTATGCGGCTTAATAGCAACATCCTTATTTGAGTTTTCTTTGCTCATTCAAGTTCGAGCGAAAGTTTTATTTCAATCAATTGCTTGTGAAATCAGCCCGATCAATTCCATTGCCCGTTTATCCGTCGTATACGTTCTGATTGTTCAGCTAAAGTTTTGATTTTTAAATTGAATGGATCCTATGACTTCAATTTGCCAATAATTCATAATGTCGCACCGAAAATACTTACAACCTTTTTATACCCGAGCGCACTTGTGCACAAGGGTATTATAACTGTGTTGACATAAAACGGTTGTTTGTAACAGTCAAAGCGGATCGAGATAGATATAGACAAATGTATACATAAATACATAATGAACAAGTAAGAAAGTCTAAGTTCGGGCGGGGCCGAACATTAAATACCCGGCGCAAGTATTACATATATGGCTTTTCACCTTTCCGAAAGCTACCGCTACATGGTAAGCCGGGGTGTATCAATTTTGAATAAATTAGCGTCCTTAAATTTCGAAATATTGACGTTTCAAGCATTTTTAAAATTGACCGTTATATGAAAAGCCGTAATTTTAGTCCGATTTCAATAATTTTGAACGTTTTGCTTTTATGTGGCAAGCACAATAACCATACCGAGTTTGGTACAAATTGGTGGAACGGTTACCGAGATACATATATGTGATCATAAGTGGGCGGTGCCACGCCCATTTTCCAAAATGTTATGATAAGCGTATTTCCTGGTAAAGAATTGTTGCAAGCATCAATTTTGAATAAATTAGCTTTAATATTTACTGATTTATCGAAGATTTCGTATTTCTCCAAATTACCGTTATATGGGATGTAGGCGTGGTTATTGTCCGATTTTTTAAATTTTCAGCGATTTTGTATCCTGTACCAAGGCCAATAACTGTGCCAAGTTTGGAAGAAATCGGTGCAGCGGTTGCCAAGATATACACATGTAACCATAAGTGGGCGTGGCTACGCCCATTTTTTTCAAAAATTTATAATATTCTTATTTTTCGTCTAAAAGTTATTGCAAATATCAATTTTGAGTGAATCATCTTCAGTAGTTACTAAAATATCGCAGTTTTCGTATTTCTGAAAATTACCGTTATATGGGAGGTAGGCGTGGTTATTGTCCGATTTTGCCCATTTTCAATACCATCCGTCCTACGCCCGAAAGAAGTACACGTACCAAGTTTCGTTAAGATATCTTAATTTTTACTCGAGTTATCGTGTGCACAGACGGACAGACGGACGGACGGACGGACAGACAGTCACCGCTTAATCGATTTCTCTTTTCATCCTGATCATTTATGTATACATTTGTCTATATCTATCTCGATTCGTTTTGCCTGTTACAAACAACCGTTATGTGAACAGTTATGAAGTTATAATACCCTTGTGCACAAGTGCGCTCGGGTATAAAAAAGGAATCGATTAAGCGGTGAATGTCTGTCAGTCTGTCCGTCCGTCCGTCTGTGCACACGATAACTCGAGCAAAAATTGAGATATCTCAGCGAAATTTGGTATGTAGGTTTCTGTTAATCCAAGGTAGGTTGGTATTGAAAATGGGCGAAATCGGACAGTAACCACGCCCACTTCCCATATAACGGTAATTTCGAGAAATACGAAAACTGCGATATTTTAGTAACTACTGAAGCGTATTCACTCAAAATTGATATTTACAATCAGTTTTAGGCGAAAAATAAGAAAATTATAAATTTTTGGAAAATGGGCGTGGCGTCGCCCACTTATGACCGCTTGTGTGTATCTCGGTAACCGTTCGAGCAATTTGTGCCAAACTCGGTATAATTATTGTACTTGCCACGTAAAAAAAAATGTTGACAATTGTTGAAATTGGACTAAAATTACGTTTTCATATAACAGCAAACCTCAGATATGCTGGAAACTTCGAAATTTAAGGACGCTTATTTACCCAAAATTGATACTCACAACAATCCCTTGAAAAGAAATAACTTTATTATGGCATTTTGGGAAATGGGCGCAGGGATCGAAGGTTTTTGAAATAGGGCTGGGTGCTTTTATCCCTATTTCTTACCATGTAGCGGTAGTTTTCGGAAAGGTGAAAAAACCTATATTTAATACTTGCGCCGGGTATTTTATGTTCGGCTCCGCCCGAACTTAGACTTTTTTACTTGTTTATATACAAAACTGCAGAGAAGGCATTGTCTATGACAAGTGTGCCATAATTTTTACCAAAAACACGTTTTTTTTCGAAAAATGTAACAATTCGTGAGATTTGCTCATATACATATGTACTAACATACATAATAAGTGTTTTGCATACATACCTATATGTAAATATAGAAGCTTTCCAAATTGTTTTCGATACCTATTCCAAGCAATAGTAAACCTTTGAATATATTTCTGCTATTAAAAAGCTCCTTATAATCATTTGCCTTAGGAAGGCGGCGTTAAACCACACATTTCTCTATTTGTGAGAAAAGGTAAGGACTCAAAATATAAGTTGGGGGAGAAGCTCGCTCAAATACTAAGAAAAATGCGGGAACATCTCAATTAATTCACACATACAAAGTACATACTTACATTTAACTAACCGCCATTGCACCTCGAAGGTCACTTCTAAAATTGGAGACCGTACTCAGTTCAGTACAAACTATCTTTCGCAATAATGCTTACATATGCATGCACTAAATATCTACATACATATATACACACTTACATAGACGTAATTGTGTTTATCTTGTATAATTGGCAGATTGAAACAGTCACGACTAATGCAATGCAAATTAGCTGGGATATTTGATTTAAGCTGATTAACGCCACAACGTGTGTCCAAAGCGATAAGGCGGCACAACAGTAGCAACAGCAAACAAATAAATAAACTTTGGTGAGCTTAAATTGTAAAAAAGCAGCTCAATAAAGAAATTTAATTAGTTCACCACAAACTGCTCGATTGTACAAAAAGTAATTAAAACTTAGCAAATAAAAAAAAAGATAAACTTCAAGGCAAAAAACTAAAAAGCAAACCTAAAAACGGTGGGAGAATGTTGCGAAATAGGAAAAACAAAACAAAAATATATATATAATTTCCTTAACATATAAGGCAAGGCTCATCTATACAAGGTGGTGTTACTAGAACAGCTGATTGGATATTTTTGTCTCTGCACTAGTACAGCAAAATGCCATCCAAGACGAAATGTGGCAACTTTAGGATGTCAACAAAACGACATGGCGAAAATTATCTCCCATTCCCTTTCTTTTGACATTCTGATGTACCAAAAACCAATAAAAAATATGCACGGGATTTTTACTTATATGCATCTTATATGGATGCGCCTTGATAAATATAAGGCATACCAGCGCATTGGCACACGCGACAATTAAATGTTGTCGAGAGTCCGCTTCTGTCTCTTCGCTTTGAGGACAAAATAATAAAACCCAACACTCATGCAAGAAAATTAATTTTCGTACAATGCTGAAGCATTAAATGGCTGCCACTTTCACAGTCACTTGAAAAATAGAAGGCACGCAAACACACACGCATACATATATACACACAAATTGAAAAATGTAATTGCTTGAAAGCATCAGTTTAAGAGTCCTTGAGTTCATCATTTTCTTCCATGCTTCTCTTCTCTCGGTTTTGGTTCTTTGTTACCAACTCAAAAAACTGCTGCCAAGTTGCTTTCAACAATTGAATCCGTTAGCGAGCCAAGAAAACAAAAAAATAACAGCTTGCAAACAAAGCAGCAACAACGATTTAGGCATGGCCTGTGCTTAGCTGTCTATTTTTTTACCGTCGGAATTTCAGATTTTCTTAGCTATTAGCGGTGCATCCAAGTGCACAGAGGTGTGTAAACGTAAATACAATATACATATGTATGCATACCAATTACAAAAAGATCTGTATGTGATACGGGTATATACATACATACGTGCTAGGTAAATGTTTATACAATCTTCTTCCACTTCAACCTGATATCGTAATAGTACTATTATAGTAAAATAATTTAGTCAAATTGGCATTGAGGTGTTAAACTAATTCACCGTCGATGAAAAAATACACATTCGATAGATAAAATTGTCTGAAACACATATGAAAATGATTAAAAATCTATCTTTCTATTTATCGTATATACCTACAGTGAGTCCGAAAAATAAGTATACCGTGACAGTTTGATATTTTGTTTATTTATATTTTCCAAAAAAAAAATATTTCTTATTTTTTTTATAAAAATTTAGTTTATTCAACAGTAAAACCCACAAGAATGAATATTTTTAATTTCATACAGAGTTCGGGAAAATGTAAGAAATTTTCATGGAAATTTTCAGGAAGAAAATTGTGTTCATGAGTTATTTGGAATAAAATGCCCAACACCTTCAGGGGGAAAAAAATCCCAAACATCAACGGAAATTTAATGCGGCGAGAAATTTGCACCTTGTTTTACTAAAATTTAATGGGCTACGAAACGGCATACTCAAAATATCTAAGGTATCGAATTGAAAAATTTAAATTTTCGAGGAAAATTTCTTGCATTTTCCCGAGTTCTGTATGAAGTTGCAAAATTTTATTCTTGTAGTTTTTGCTGTTGGATGAACTACATAAGTACATTTTTATAAAAAATAAAAAATATTTGGTATAAAAAATATAAATAAATAAAATGGTCAAAGCGTTAGTGTAAGCTTGTTTTTAGGCTCACTGTATGCACAAAAATGTTGAGTTCGTTTGTTCGGCAAGCAAAAACTTAAGCCGGCGAGAAAAATTATTTTTCTTTTATTTCTTCAAAAAAAAAAAAGCCACCTGTTGTGAAAAATTTCGGTCAACTTATTGATAAACTAAAACAAATATTTGAATTTGGGTACCAAAGCTTTAAGAAAGCTTAATTTGAAAAATATATTTAGAGCTTTGGAAAATTTAATTCTATTACATTGATTAGATAAACGAAATATTAAAATTGCGGAATCAAACGAAAGGTATTTCAGAAATCTTTGACTTAGAAACAGTTTTGAGTACTGTTGTCACCAATCTAAAAAGTAAACATTTAAAATTAAATGAAATATTAAGAGATGAGTACCAAAACTAAAGTCGTTTGCAAAAGCTTAATTAGAATTAAGAAGAAACTTATAACTGGATATTTTTCAAAAGCGTTGCCACTGACATTAATTTTAAATTTGAGGGTTTTAGTATTTTTTTCTTTTTAATCCATTGCCCTCGGCCGAAAGTACGAATGTTTTTCTAAGAACTCCTGCAAAACCCAGATCGTTATTATTTTTCTCGATATCTTCTGCACCGATCTATTTTTGAGCATTGTGTTATCTTATTAAGGACATTTTTATCTATCCTGCGGATATTTTTACATCGACGGACAAAACAAAGAAAAATAGTCTCTCGGTACGGGTTTTATTACCAAGTCGAAGGTTTTATCACCATTTACATATTTCTTCGCTAAAGCTTCTCAAATATTTGCAAAAACACGATATTTTGATACTTTGACAAGGTTTTTCTCAAAGTTTGGAGCTGACCGAAATTCTTTATCTACGAGTTTGTAATCAGCACAAGGAATCTATCAAAAATAGTTTTAACATTTGCCGCACCAAAATTAGTGTTGCCCTGTGCAATCAAAAAAAAGAAGAAAAAACACAGTAGGAATTTCTATTGATATGCATAAATATTTATGAATATAAAGTAAAATACATATACATATTTTTGAGATCTACATAATATCATAGCTTTTTAAATATTTAAATTATACTTTTTATTTCGCACCCCACGGCAACATATTCAAAGTATTTTTTTTTTGTTTTAAACGAGGATTTCGTTTGGATCATATTACAAAAGCAGTGCAGCTTCTTACTTAGTCTGCAACAAAAATGAAGAATTATAATGTCTTCATTAATGAAACCAAACTGGGATAAGTTCCCTGTCAGAAGACAAATCACTTTCATAATTCTCCGTTTGTTAAATGTGAAATGTAATGGCATGCAATTTTTAGCGTCACAAGAAATTCATAACCGTCTTAACCCTTGGCTGTTAGTAAGAAGGTGCCCAAGAATATTTTTCATGTGAAAAACACTAAAGGAATGCCGTATACTGTCGTTCACACTGGTGGAGCAGCGTCTAACCATAATCCGCATCAAGGCGAGATTCCTCAACATCCACATCCACGGATCCCTTCAATGAGCTCTTTTAGAACGAACTTACAGGCGCTGCGCCTCAACGATTTAAAAATCTTTCTTACCAACTTCGATCGACTTCGCCGGGGCCGAAATATAATAGTTTGCTTCATTAGGTTCCAGCTACATCAAGCAACATGGCAATCCCCAGATCATAAAACGAGAAACCAAATCGATTATGTTCTGTTAGAAGTAAGGCGCGCTCCCAGTATGTTGGATATACGTACACTCCGAGGGCCAAACATCGACATTTCTGTTAAGCAAAAAATGTGCTAATAATAATCACAACAGACGGTCAGTATATTCGCCACTCGAGTACGCAGTTGCACAGAAAAAAGATGCCACCTACAAGGCCATGCTGCGATCGAGCGGAACCCGAGCTATATGCGACCGATATAGGGAGCTAAAGAGGAAAGCGAGACCTATTATTAAGCTGCAATAAGAAGAGAGCGGCCGAAATACGAGAGTGCGAAAAGCGTGATATGTTGGCCGGCAGGAAAACGTCCGAAAATTTTTCCATAGAGTTAGGCGACTTACGGAAGGCTTCAAGAAATTTAATTCTGCTCTGCTCAATCCACAAGAAAGACGACTCCACCTTCTAAGCGTCGGCTACAAGGTATTGTCAAGCGCTTTATATGAACGACTGCAGCCCACCGTCAACTAGCTGATAGGGCCTAATCAGTGTGGCTTTATTCCCCATAAATCCACCGTAGGCCAGGTATTCACCATATGTCCCACCCTAGAACAGAAGAGGATCGACATGCTAAATCTATTTGCAGATTTCAGATTTTATGCTGCAGTGTCTGAATTTGGTATCGCCGCGAAAAAAACCACTGTATAAAATGACGTTGTGCAATACCACCAGCTCCGTCAGAAATGGCAACCAACTCCTTGAGGCCGAATGCCTTTTGTGTGATTTCATTTATCTGATGTTGAGGATAAGAACTGCAGAATTGAACCGCTCAGGTGCAACTTTTTTCGAGTGCTTGCAATTGCTGCTGAATGCCGACGTCACTGTTGACTGCTATAATTTCAGAAAAGTAGACTACTCGGTTCATTTAGGAACCACCACTAACTCCAAATATATGTCAAAACGAGGTCAACTATTATTTAAAAACGTTGCACTCAGTTGACTTCTATCACGTATACACTTTCACATGGAGCTGTAATTTCATGCGACAATAAGTTGTCGCTGTCTCGTGCCAGGGTTAATGTCGCTTTCATTCGCTCTCAATTTAATTTTCTCAACCACAAAATGACTAAATCCACAGTGACACTTAACGAGACTGTAGAATGCACAGCTGCATGTAAATATACATATATGTATGTAGACTATGTATGTGTGGGTAAACGTTGCAGTTGCAAAAATGTCAGCAATTGGAGGAAAGAAAGACTGAATATAAAGTTTCAAAGTTCTACCTAAGCTCTGATAATTTTTCACCAGGTATCGCGTGGGCATTGTATGTGGGTGTAGGATACTTAATTTCATCTGAGCTTTTGCTTGGCTATATGCAAGAATTTCTTTCAGAGATGTACGCGAAAATGAGTATGTGCATGTGTATGGTGTGTATGTCAGCAGCCGTGAGGATTTCCGTAAGTCTCAACTGAACGTCCTCCGTTGGCCAGTTATATTGGCGCTCAAACACTTGCAACATCCGCAACAAATAAACGTGCGCACGCGAGTACAATGTTGAATGAAATAGAGAAAACAAAGAAGAAAAAGTAATTTACACAAGACATTGAATAAGAAAATAGAAAATCCCTACTTTGTTCGTATTCCAATGTTGACACCTAACGAGATTTACATACATTTGTACTCGAGAAACTTTTACTAAATTGTGTTGCTCGTGCTTTCAGCCTCCATTTAAGTTATAGTATGTGGAAAAGTGTGTTTTTTGCTACTGAAATGTATAGCAACTCAAATGTTAAACTTTATATGCGTGCACGATTTTTTTGTGGAAAAACTTAACATACAACTTCTTTCTTATTCATAAGTGAGATTTATGGGTTTTATGATACATTTTTTCCCAGCAAATGTTTTCTGCTTTGCCTTAATAATCTTCTAAAACTGGTATTAATTTGCTTTGTGGGAGAATTTTTTAACACGCAATTTTCTTTTCTTGAGTATCATCTGACTCATCAGATTTGGCAATACAATATTCGGCATTAACTGCTAGCTATTACACTGAGGAAAAAAACGCGTAGTAGAAATGAAATTTTTTTATTTGATTACCGTTTAAAAATGTTCGAATTTAAATCAAGTGAAAGGGGCTCAAAAGTAGTGATGTATAATGGAAATATTCAATTCAAATACGCCCGTGTTAAAATGAAGCATCCTAGTAGGCAAATGAGAATGCATTAACTTTTTCTACCAAGAAAAGATTAACAACTACGGTTGAACGAAAAGATGCATCGCAACGTATGCGAGCGGATGATGTGTAGTTTTGAAGCGACAAACAAAACAAAAAGTTTGAAAACTAACTCAAGTATGTATTTGTGCACGTTATCTCAACAGCTGCTGTAGCCGAATGGATGCGTGTTCAACTGCCGTGTTGTTGGTCGCGGGTTCAAAACCTGTGGCACGGACTTAATTTTTATACCCGGGCGCACTTGTGCACAAGGGTATTATAACTTTGTTCATATAACGGTTGTTTGTAACAGCCAAAACGAATCGAGATAGATATAGACAAATGTATACATAAATGTTCAGAATGAATAGAGAAATCGATTAAGCCATGTCTGTCTGGCCGTCCGTCCGTGTACACGATAACTCGAGCAAAAATTGAGATATTTCAACGAAATTTGGTATGCGGGTTTCTGTTAATCCAAGGTAGGTTGGTATTGAAAATAGGCGAAATCGGACTGTGACCACGCCCACTTCCCATATAACGGTAATTTCCAGAAATACGAAATCTGCGATATTTTAGGAACTACTGAAGATAATTCACTCAAAATTGATATTTACAATAATTTTCAGACGAAAAATAAGAATATTATACATTTTTAAAATCGGACAATAACCACGCCCACATCCCATATAACGGTAATTTAGAGAAATACGACATCTTCGATAAATCAGTAAATATTAAAGTTAATTTATTCAAAATTGACGTTTGCAACAATTCTTTACCAAGAAATACGTTTATGGTAAAATTTTGGAAAATGGGCGTGGCACCGCCCACTTATGATCACATATATACATATCGGTAACCGTTCTACCAATTTGTACCAAACTCGGTATTTTTATTGTCCTTGCCACATAAAAGCAAAACGTTGAAAATTATTGAAATCGGACTAAAATTACGGCCGCTTTTCATATAACGGTAAATTTCAGAAATGCTTGAAACTGCAATATTTCGAAATTTAAGGACGGTAATTTACACAAAATTGATTGATTGATATTGATTGATGGATAGGTTTCGGAAAGGTGAAAAAACATATATTTAATACTTGCGCCGGGTATTTAATATTCGGCTCCACCCGAACTTAGACTTTCTTACTTGTTTATTTTAATTTTTAATTCTATTTATAGTTTCGTAAAGCGACATGCGACACATTACTTTCCTATGACATTGCTGTGGAGAAATTCTTGCATCTTTTCGTGCGTAGGTTATAGGAGCTATCCATTACTTTTTGCATATCCAGACATTACCTTTTCCCACTGGCGTTTTTCACTGCACGGATGGCGACTTGCACGTCTCGGATGCTTTTTCATATGTAATTAAGAAACATTATGTATACATAGCATGCACAGCGGTGACAACGCATACACATTTATCTGTACAAACCCAGCCAGCAAAGAAACGTAAATTTTGCCGACACTGCAGTTTAGTTAAATTTTCCGTATCCGAAAACGCATACAAAAAACTCTTACAGTTATCATCAATTTTCGTATCCGGAAAACGTTCGAAACGTTCGAAAAGGATGATGTCATTTGAAAGCAATAATTGTATTTTATTTGCTCAAGCTAAACATTTGAAAGCATGCATGCGTCGTCGGCAGTGGCTGTGCGTGCAGAGGAGTGGGGCCGCTATTTGTTAGCTGCCAGAATGTGCCGGGTTCGAATTCCGTCAGGCGCTTCCTAATTTTATTTTATTTCTTTTGAACCATGAAAAAGTATCTGTGAAGTGCAGAAGGAAAGCGTATTGAACGAAAAATTCAATCAGATAAATTTCAAGAAAAACAGCCCAAAACGTATCCGTTTCACATACTGTTGTCTGTATATACGTTTCCACCGCACACTTTAGTGGGAAGACGGATCGTCAAAGTCTTCGGAAATGGAATTAGTAAACGGACAAAAATCCGCACTTTATCTACTTTTTTGTCTTTTTCGGATCGGTTTTCGGATTTTTTGCTGGCTGGGAATGCACTAATCGCACGTGATGTTGATTCAAAATCAACATATTTACATGTATGGCTGTAGCTGAATGCGCAAAGTTGCTTGATACAATTGGTTGCTGCAAGAAGGTCCGGGTTCAATTACCGTCAGACGGAACATAAAATAATCACAAAATGCATCTATGAAGTGCACTACAACATATTTTATAACGTGTATACTCAAATTTAATACGAGTTGGGTTGGTGCTCTTTCATATGCGTATTTTTTTTAATTTAGCACGTTTTTTCAATTCTAAATTTTTTTCCCTCAGTGTATTTATTTCATTTGTCATTCGAAAATTGCACTTTTTCCGTGAGGTTTTATGTACATGTTGGGTTCGAATTAGAAGTAAGTAAGACTTAAGACAATTAACCGAAGGTAGATGCGTACTGTGGTAAAAGGAATATCATGTAATATATTTATTTATTTACCAATATTTCTTATATAATGTTTCTCTTCAAATATCAGTTATGATCCCAAAACTCAAATGGCTACAGTTTAAGAAAGATGTGTTTTGAAACGAGTTTTCATTATCCGTTGTCAATTTTGGTTTGGGGACAAACTAAAACTTTGGTCTGGCAGATAGTGTGAAAACACAGCGAGTATTTCGAAAAGTCAGTTCGGGCAACACCACAAACTCTACCATGCGCATATTAGAAGAATATTAGACTTGTATATGTATTCAAAAATTGCTATTTAAATATTAGCCTACCTAATATTTAAGACGCTATGCAGTGGGGGAGAGACTCCGTCGCCGAGTACTGTCGTTTACCATGGTGCACGAGCGTCTAGCCACAATCCGCATCAAAGCGAGACTCTTTAACATCTCGCTCATATGCGCCCATGCCCCGACGAAAGACAACGAGACGACGCGTCCAGGGATCTCTTATATCAGCATTAAAGGATCCAACAAGCAACGTGCCTGTCTCCATATCGAAAAAGGAGAAACCAAATCGATCATGTTGTGACAGACGGAAGGCATGCTTCCAGTGCACAACATCGACTTGGACCACTATCTTGTTGTAGCCAAAAACAAAAATTTGCACTCAACGTCGAAAAGCTGCAATCACAACAGACAGCCAGTGCTTTCGCCACTCGATTCTCACACCTTCTCTCAGTGAGCACTCTTCAACAAACCGACATATGCGACCAGTGAAAGCACATTTCTCGTTCGTTAAGTACCACCGCCGAAGAAGTATTCGGATTTCAGCGAACCCGAAAGAACAACTGGCACGATGAGCAGTGTCAAGAAGCTGCAGAAAAAATATGCCTCCTACAGGGCAACGCTGCGAACCGGCGTACCGCGAGCCATATGGGATCGTTATAGGGAACCGAAGAGGGACGCGAGGCTTATTTACCGCAATAAGAAGAGAGAGACCGAAAAACGCTCGAAAATTTTACAAGAGAGTTAGGCGGCTTATGGAAGCTTCCAAGACCAGGGAGAACTCCTGTAAGAACAACAATCGCGTATTAGTGACTGATATCCAGAACGTATTTAATTATGGTGGGAACACTTTTCCACCCAACTAAATGGGAGCAGCACTGAAACCTGCTGGGAAGACGAACAAAGCCCCCAGTCGATGATGACGAGGTCGATGTTCCACCGCCTGGGCTGACAGCCTGCTAGCTGAGCTATACAAGAACGGCAGCAAGGAGTCGCTAAGGTGCTTGCATCAACTTTCATGCAGAATATGCTCAGATGAACGCATGCCCAACGACTGGAATTTAAGTGTTCTCTTCCCAATCCACAAGAAAGGGTACTCCGCCATTCGCGCCAAATACAGCGGGATCAGAGTTCTAAGCATAGGTTACAAGGTATTTTCGATGGTATTTTGAGAAAGGCTGAAGCCCACCGTCAACGAACTTATCGGACCTTATCAGTGTGGCCTTAGACCCGGAAAATCCACCATAGACCAGGTATTCGCAATACGCGGGATCTTGGAAACTACCCTAGAGAGAATGATCGACACTCACCACCTATTTGCCGACTTCTAAGCCGCTTTCGACAGCACTAAAAGGAGTTCCTTATACGCCGCGATGTCTGAATTCGGCATTAAGGACAAGACGAAGTATCCCCTGTCATTGAACAGACAGTCAGCACATTCGCGTCTTTGTGCTTTGTGAGAAAGTTCATTTACTTGGGAACCAGCATTAACACCAATAATAATGTCAGCCTTCTGAGTAGGGAATTCAGAAGTAAAGTGCTCTGTTGACGTACGAAAACCATACTCTATAAGTCACTCATCACGCCCGTGCGCAGAAGCATTTTCATTGGCAACATCCCATGAGGCAAGTTCTTGGAGTATTCGAGAGAAAGAATTTGCGGACGATTTACAGGCCTTTACGCATTGGCGACGGCCAGTACCGCATACGATGGAACCATGCGCTTTATAACAATAATGCAGTGGATTAAAATACAATACACAGCCGCTCGCCGCTTTGCCGCTCATTGCATGGCCTCGGTCTTAGTCATGCGGTACAAATGACCACAAACAGAATGCGGGTTTAAGATAATAAAAACTAGGAGCAAGCAATAAAAATGTACATAGCGTAGCTTGCTGCGTAACAGTTTCATTATTAAAATCACTATAAGAGCCATGGCGAAGCCCAAATTTTGCGCAGTTTAAAATTACGACTATTTCAGCCTGAAACACCGTGGGCCATTTGCCCCACTTATCGACTCGTAAAATTTAACAGTCACTTCCTATCTACACAAGTACAGCCGCTTTCCTAGATTTTTCAAAAGTGTAGAAATGCCTCAGCTTTGATACCGCCAATTGAATTTGAAAACGATTGCTTGCTTAAAGTCTGACATTTGACTACATGCTAATTCATTTCGTAATGTATTACCTTGTAAATTACCAGGTGAGTTGTTTTGGTTGAGCATAATTGGCAAACACAAGCACCGCTTGCAATTTGGTATCATAACAAGCTGAACGAAAGGCTGCAGTGGTTTGCCAGCTGTGTAGCATAAATACCAACACTGAGACCGGAGGCAAATTAACTGTAGCCAACTAACCATTTGTTGTTGGTAAATGGTCAAGTAGCTGCCCAAGAAAGTAGCCATAGCCCCAGAAGCTAGAAAATTGTGCTCGAGCAAAATCGCTTGCAAGCCTAGCTGCTTATTACTTTACGGCATGCAGCCCTGCATGCACTTGCACATCGAAAACCCCACTTTACTACCCACTCATAGCAACGGTTTTTTTCGATTTTCAGCTTGAAAGCTTTTTCCGGAATTTAAATTTGTTTACTCAGCACGCACACACGGAATCTGGGCGGGCAAGCAGAGGTGCAAACGGATGAACGGTCGTGCATAGGTGCTAGCCAACATGATTTAAGCAAGTAAATGTTCAAGTGCTGGCACGAAGCCGAGCAGGCTCCGTTAAACTGCAGCCGTTTTGGCTCTCTGGTCATGTGTACTTTCCTTTGGTTGCTGTTAAAATTTTTCACCTTCGTTTTGGTATAATTTACGCTACGGCAATTGTATTGTCGGCGAGGCTGATGGTTGCATGATTATTGCGTTTTCAATTTTTTTTTATTCGTATTACCGTATGGTACGCTGTTATTTTTTTCTTTATATACAGTGCTTTTAATATTGTTTTTTTTAGCCTAGCTGTAGGAGGCAAACTTTGTGAGTAACTGTTATTTAAGCTCAAGTATGTGATACATTTTATTACAGTTACGTCGCGCACACACACACACACACACAATGAAATGTGAACTGGAAAAAACTGAACAAAAAAATTTTGACTCCTTAAATTTCACTTGGCGGCACACAAAAATGCATTTCATTTAATTATTTTCATTATTTCCAGCGCGAGCGGTCCTACTGCAGGTAGCAGCTGGTCTTTGGGGTAATGCTTAAGTATGCAAGTGTGCGTACTTACGAAGAATTCGCATTTTTAACGTAAGCATGTGGCTTCAAATATTCACGCACGTATCAGGGATGCCAAATTTATGGAAATTCCCAAAAATTACTCAACAAATTCCACTATTTTCAAAATTATTTCACAAAACAGATTTGCTTTCATTATTTAAGGCACTTAATATATTTTTAAAAAACATTAAATATTTTTCTTCTTCTTCTAGATTGGCGCCCTGTCTGACACCTCGTTTGGTATCAAACGGCTCAGCAAGAATATCTGATATATGGTGGATTTTCCAGGTCTAAAGCCACATTTATAAGGGCCAATCAGTTGGGCTTCAGTCTTTCATGCTTAGAAGGCTGTGTAAGCGGCAGTTGGTGCATATTGTGGGGTCGCTTTTCTTGTTGTTCGGGCAGATCACACTTAAATTCCAGGCGTTCATTTGACCTTATTCTGCATTCGCGTGCTAACGTTTATTCTAGACATGTTTCATCTTCCGTTATCCCCGCAAAAGTTTCAGCTCACAACCTTTACCGAATATTTTAACCCTACTACTCCCATATTTAAAGAGTTACATATTATCTATATATTTATCAATACGCTAACATAAATTGTGGCACCTTTCGTTTGGTGATTCTTTTCTAAACCAAGAGCACCATTGGAAAGATATTCTTCTGTAGATGAGGAAGGTTCCAAAAATGGTTGAAAAATATTCCGTATTTGTGTATAAATAGTTGTGCTTGCAACGTGTTCAATTTGAATTAAACTTTATAATATAGATAAATGTGATGATGAAGAATTAATTGATAGCGATTAAGACAAAAAGGGAAGGAAAAATTGAGGATAAGGAGGAAAATGAAAACAAAGCTTGTAAAAATTTTAAATATATAAGGTTTAGGGTAACTGAGTGGGCAAGAAAACTTATTGAAACTTTTCAATAGGAATCGAAATAAATACAGTCATAAAAGATTTAGTTTTGGAAAGTTTACTAGTTATCGAAATTTATCATATTACCGAAGTTTATAGTTATCGAAATTTATCTAGTTATCCATGTTTATTGAGCTACCGCAACGTATCGAATATTCCAAATTGATCAATATTTATTGAGTTGTCGAAATTTATAGGCACAGTAGTTGTCGAAATTAACGAATAACTATCGCGCTATAAGAATTTATCAAGGTATCGATATTTATTCAATTATCATTATTTAAGAGTTAAAAAAATTTATCGAATTATCGTAATGCATCGAGTTATTTGAACTTATCGAGTTATTGATATTTATTTACTAACTGAATTTTACGATTTATCGATTCGAAGCTTTTGGAGTTTTCAAAATACATCGAGTTATCGAAATTAAAAAGTTTTATAAGTTTAGCGAGTTATGATCACTTATCGAATTTTATTGTGTTACCAGCGCGTAACGAGTTATCGAAATTTATCGATAGCTTTCGAAAAAAATGGAACTATCAAAATTAACAGACTTAATGAAATTTATTTAGGTATACAAAGTTTGTAGAAGCTTTGATTTAAATCGAGATACATAAATTTTCGAGTTATCAAAATTTCTCGAGCCCTCGAAACGAACGTTTATCGAAATTTTTCCGAAATTATTTGATTTATCGAATTTTATTGGGTTATTGGATTTTAGTGTTTTTGATATTCATTGAATTACCGTTAGGTATCAAATTATCGAAGTTTATCTATAAACTGGAAAGTATCGGGTCTATTCGAAGTCTTGCCAAAGTTCTCCAAAGACGTTCAAATTTATAAACAATAGTAGCCACGTTTTAGTTACAAAGCGAACGAATTTCCGGTAATTAATTTTGTACTTTTGTATAAGTAAAATGACGTGCTAAGTTGGAAAACCTCTCCAAGGGTCTTAATGAAACTGTAAAAAACGGTAAAATTTCGACAATAACTGTTACTCCCAGTTTCTCTATATATAAATGTAAGAGATACCCATTATGTTAGGAATTTGGGAAATAAATATTTTACGAAAAATTTGTTTGCTATATTTTGCAATAAGTCTCGGAAGAAAGATTTCTATCGCGTTGGCCGCGTGAAAATATATTTGTGTGACCAAATTCTCTCACAGTAAGCCTTCAGCATTGTTTCTATAGAACGTTTTCTAAATCTTATCTGCATAGAATTGAAAACACATGCTGTGTTAATAGATTAGAACCAAAATAGATGTGGGTACTGTTGCCAGAGAAAGTTCCGTAAAAATTTAAATTTTTTTTCAAAGCAATCTTCAAAATTAGTATTTAAAGTTAAAAAAATCTTTTCGATTCCGAAAAATCTTAATTGAAAAATATCTCCAAAGAAACACAAAATACGATACTGCTACTATATCATAACAAAAAGTTAGACATTTTAATCTAAACATTAAAAATATTAAATCACACACAGAAATCTTCGTTTTTAAGATATTTTGAGCGTAAAATTGTGCTTTTTAAAAATTACTTTTGAAGATTTTTGGCGAAAAATAGCTGAAAAATCGTAATTTTGAAGACAATTCTTCACATATGGCAACGCTGGATGTTGTTGACATTGTTGTCATTTGCCTCAGTAAGTTAAATTTTTTGGGCACCCCTGGCTTCAACTCACCAGCCTTCCCAGCTTCCCTGCAACATTTTGCAGTCTACTGACCTATTTATTTGCAACTCAATTATTTTTATTTTTTAAGGACATTTTAAAGCTTTGCATTTCACCAATGCAAACATGCAAAAGTAAGTGTGTCACATATTTGCATGGAATATAAAAAAATACATAAATGAATATAAAAAAGTATACACACATATTTTGAAAAGAGCATGAGCCAATGCAATCTTCAGGTATGTACATTAGTGTGTCTAATATTTAGACGATGATTTTTTCTCTGTGCTACTTGAAAAATTATATTTTATGGAAAAAAATATGCCTTTTGAAAAATGTATTCTAAGTGCATACAGCTCTGCAAATTTCGATTTTCCATATAAATAACACTGAAATTTGTTTGATTTGATTTTTCGGTAACAATTTTTTTTTTTTTTGGAAAAATTAGCCTATAACTTTTTTAGGGCATGAAATTGGCTACAAAAAGGTCCGTTGAGCAAATGCCGGTCCGACCAACCGTTTTCTAATTATAGAGCTGTAAAGATTAATATTAGTAACAATTTACATCAAGTCTCGTTTAAGTCAAAATTTATAATTCTTATATTAGAAATCAAGAATTACTTTTAAACACTAAGCAATAATAATAAACAACAAATAAATTCCAATAACAAAAAATTTAGATTTTCCAATAACAAAAAATTTAGATTTGATGTACATTTATATTTCCAGCCCTATAACTGAAAAACTGTTGATCGGATGGCATTCGCAAATTTCATGGCCAAAAAAGGCTATGGAAAAATTTTTTCCGTGTTGTTTATATGGGAGAACGAATTTTTGAAAGAGCTAACTTTGTAGTGCGCTTAGAATTTTTTTTCAAACTGCATATTTTTATATATTTCTATAAAGTATTACATTTTAATTAGCAGAAGAAAAAAACAAAAATTTCGCCAAAAAATTAAACACCCTAATGTACATACATGCGCATGTAAATGTATCTATAGTTGTGTTGTGTGGAAATACCTACTTTAACTACCATTTGTACGACTTTCGCAAAAAAAGCTTCTGCTGACAGCGCGCAGCAACATTGAAAAAAATTTGTGAGTTTCTGAGCTTTATTTTGCGTGTATGAATGTTTGCACATTCTATTGAATAAAAAAGGAAATAAATGAGTATATAAGTATGTATACATATGAAAATATACACAAAAGTGTTTCTCCCCACATACGGGTACCTTAGTAAGGCAGTAGTTCGGTGCTTTTACTTTATTAGTAACGAAAAATTCAGATGTTATATGATCAAACAAAATACATCCTTAAATTTATATCTGTGGACATTTGACAAAACAAATTTCCTCGAGTTAGGTCATATTTCTCTTCAAAGCAGTAATTAATTGAGTACTTATATGATCTATATATTTGTAATCATTAATATAAGTACTCTTATTAAATGGAACTTACTTAAATTTTAATCCAAATTTAAATTCCAATCTACAAAGAGCGCAAAGGTTGTTTTGTCAACAACGACCCGTTAGTATTTTGATCCCCACCAATACAAAAGCAGCGAAATGTGGTACTTTTAAAAAACTGGCAATTGACACTTTGTATGACATCGCAATGTTAAATTCGCCAGTTGCTAGCATAAAACAAAAAGAATTAATGCGCGCTAGATATGGATCTAATTTCTTTAGTACCGAACCAGTTTGGGCACTTTGCGTTTCCTCACAGGGTAATTCCAAAGCAATTACACATAAATACATGCTACATATCGATCGATAGGGCGTGTGAAAATAACTGAATGCCATTGAACGCGCAATTTACGCATAATAAAGTTTCAAACGTAATACGAATCCTTAAAAAAATACATACCTTTCACTAATTTTTTACCAATTCCATAGATAAAAAATTTCAAAATAAATTAATATTTCAATGATAATACTTACTGCTGCAACTCGCACATGCACATACTTAGTTAAGCGTAGAACGAAAACTTACCTGGAAAGAAAAAAAAGCAATACAAATAAATTACACACTTTCGCAGAAAATATTGAAATTTTGTTTATAATGTTTTACAAATAACTATAATTTTACTATGAAAATTTACATAAAAAAACCGCATTCATATAAATATATGTATGTATGAGCAAATTTCACGAGTTCTTACATTTTTCGACGAAAATGTGTTTTTGGTCAAAAATGGTGGCACACTTATCTAAGATAACGCATTATCTTCCGTTTTGCGTAAAGAACAAGATTCTTTCGCGAAATTGTATTTGAATGAACACTGAAAAAAGGTATACTAAAAAAGTAAAAATAACAACTCGTGGTCATATACTCGTAGTTGTGTATGTAACGTATACGCCACGTAGCACCATACAAAGACAGTTCATTAATTTAAGAATCATATAATTTAAAGGAAAGTAAATATTGGCGTGGAAGATTTTTAGACAGATATGTTACTTTCTTCATATATATAAAAGTTGTACAATAAAATCCTAGAGTGCCAATAAAAATTTTAAAAATGGAATTTTAGTTTCTCAAATCACAATCATCTTTGTAATTTTTTTTAGTTTTATTACAACAGATTTGTTCATTTTGGCAAGAATATTTTCACCGTTTGATTTTAACATTTTGAAGTACATATCTTAAATTATTAAAATTAAAAAAATCTTAAAATTTAAAAAATTACAAAATAGATGCGACAGATAACACTGGATCAGAAATTTTAGTTTGTTTTTTGTTATCCAGACGCCACTATCCAATTTCTATGTGGAATTGCTCGGTGATACCGAAAATCGAGTTAATTTTTTTTTTTTCTATGGATACGTTTTCGAGATATTTGCAATTTAACGTTATTCAGCTTAAAACCCTTAATCTCGTTTATCTAACGAACCAATAAAACAATCATAAATGATATGAGGAAAGCGAGGGATAAATAAAGAAGTTAAGTCAAATGAAAATACGCAAAGCTTTTTGTATGAGATATGAGCAGAAAAGCGTGCTACTCAGTTGTACGTGGCGTATGAGTAACTCTCTTTCCTGCTAATTTTTCATACAAAAAATCTTTGCGTATTTTCATTTGAACCCTTACTACTTCTTTATTTATCCCCCGCTTTTCTTCATTAGTAACTTGATTTTTTTTTTGTAACAGAATAGGCTTTAGCGCAAATGCAAAAATTTGGCACAGATTTTGTTAATTTTTAAATTTTTCTTCTCTTAAAGTTTGAGATATTTTTTTCATTTTTTCATTAAAAAATTATAAAAAACTGGAATGATTTATTAACTTGTCAGAAACTATCAGTGCTATTGGAAAGTTATTTATATGTGATTGATGGAGAATTTTTATTAGCCCTGATTTGACGTATGTCATTTTAAGATTGTTAAATTGGTTCGTAAGATATAAGTGATTAAGTGGAACAACTTATTGTTTTTAGCTGAATAACGGTAAACTGCAAATATCTCGAAAATGTATCCATAGCAAAAAAATTAACTCGATTTTCGGAGTCACCGATAAATTCTACATAGAAATTGGATAGTGGCATCCATAGAACATTTTCGCTGTAAACCAGTGTAATCTGCATGCTGCCATTTTTTAATTTGATCGCACACTCTTTAAACTTCACAGATATGTTGTATTTGATGCCAGCGTCGATTGCCTTTAATATGAGTATTCTATTTAAAAGCTTTCCAAAGTTATCAAAAAAAAGTAATTATGATTTTTTCAAGTGACAATGAAAAACTGAGTAATTTCGATACTTTTTCGCCTAAATAAACATTTTAACGCTACACTTGTTCAAATACTTGATTTATTTTTTATTGTACTTGTTTCTGGAACTCCATTGATTTAAATACATATATGCAATAATAATGCTTAAGCGTTTTTTTTCTGTTTTTTCAAGAACAGTAAGTGACACTCAAAATAACAACTCATGAGATTTTCTCATACACACATATGCACATACACGTACATACTCAGGTTGGCAGTTCTTCTTGCCATTGTCTGCCTAAAAATACATATACCTTGCTTCACAGTTATTTATGGATAAAAAGTGGTATTTCTATATAATCTGAAACGTATTGAAACCTTTCACTTACGCATTACCATCACATTAAAGGCGATAAAAAGAAAAACCGTCCAGAAAGCAGTTATGAGCAGTGGGGAATGTTAAAAGCATTTTGACCGTAATTGAGCGTAGAAGTCATACGGTGTGTATGCTGTATGTGTGTGTGACATAAATACTGTTACAACATTGAGCACAACCATTTCAATAGAAAAGCTGAACATAACCCATTGTTACCACATGGCTTATGAAACATAACCTGTAAATCATTAGTCTGTACCGGGAATTCAAAACTGATTCGGCCTTCACCATCCGTAACGCGCTATTTAAGTGTGAAATGAAAAAATGTGATCCTTTTGAAATGCTTCGCCCGCTTGGTATTAGTCGCATGTTAGTCTACCGGTGCATAAAACTGTTTGAGCTGAATGAAGATGTTAAAGGCCGCCATCGGTCATCAATGCAGAATTCAGAGAAAACTGAAACAGCACATCATAGCTCAAATGCCGCACTGTGGGCTGAAATGAAACCCTTTGATAAAAATAAAATATGCGGGTTGGATTCCTGCTGAAGTCTAGAAAAAGAAGTCTGATGGAGAGATGTGGTGATCTCCCAAATAGCAGCTATTACTTCTACCGCTTAGACTATCTTGTTTTTTTTTTCATTTTCCCTAATAAACAAATCGTGGTACAAAGCTCAAAGAAAATCTCCTCGTGGAGTTAACCTCTTTGTGTAATTTTTTTTTTTAGTTAAAAGTAAATACAAATACTTCAAGTCGAAGAGTTTGTTATTTTTCCTTAACCGGTGGCTGATAGCCATCCGTCATAACTCGCAAAAGTTGGGTAGAAATAGCATACTCAGCTGAGATTAGAAGCGAAAGAAATTCATTGCTTGTGCTACTAAAACTGTATATGTATGTATGTATCCGCTATGATTTGGCTGAAGTGTTAAACACAATAATCTCGTATTCATAGATCGTCTTGGATTTCGGAACATTGACCATTTTTCAAAAAGCTTTTAGCGAAAATACCTAATTTTGCGCCGGACTTCCAGCTTTGACACTAAAATTTAAGATTTTTTTAAAAGTGAAGTTCATCAATTTGTGCAGTGAGCGGCTCAACTACCACACAATCAACATGCAACTTATGTCTAACATAACTTCAATGAATCAGATCTGTGGAAGCAATGTCGGACTTTACTTCCATGGAGCAAAAATCGATCGATGGTAGTAATTTCTAGACATAACTAACCTCCATGGAGCTTATGCCACGGTTCGCTGGAAGTTAGGTCGAAACACCGTCTTTTGTTGAATCTGGCTGATAAATTGCATAGCTTGAGAGGGAATGGCTTGCCCAAAAAAAATAAATTATAATACACCTACATTGATTGTCCTGAGATAGCTTTGATTCTTGGTGATGCCGATTTTCCAATGAACAAGGGCGTGCGGCTATTGGTAATTGACAGGCCGACTTAAGGCGAGCGTGAAGACCAAAGGTGGGCGTTTCATGCATCAGTAAATATGTAAAAAAAAATTGGTCGGAAAACCTTCATTACTTAAAATTTTAAAGCACAAAATGTGCGTTGCGCTATTAATGTTCTTACCATCCCAATCTTTTCGCACCACTAAGGCATTTTTACCTCTCTTTTTGTATTAAGGAAAATACGTACGGCATCCCTATTTAACTGCTTATAAATATCGATGGTACCTATGTACTTAGCTTGCATTACAGTCGATATCAAAGTTGTCCTTCAGGCGGCATTTTATTCACTGCGGTGGCGTGATTTTCTTCGATATACAAGTAGTTCTTCGGACTCACCGAAATCCAACTGCTCCTTCGGCGACAGCACGTACTGCGCGGGAGATGCGAAAAAAAATAAAATAAATGTGCATTTATATGGCCTGCTATAACACTTTCACTTACATTTCTTCAATTGGCAACAACTAAAAATTGAGGTTAATGCAGTGTGCTTTATTTTGAATATCGTAACCACCGTAGCCGCGTGGTGTACTACCATTAGGTAGCATAGCGTCCAAAGCTTGCAAGGCTGGAATGTTAAATTTCCGAGTGCATTTCTGCCTTGAAAAAGGTTGCTATAAAAACCACTCACAGTTTCTTAAAGGCATTCTCTACTACGCGTTTATCTCAAATATACTTTTTTTTTGTGAATTCTTAGAAGATATTTGATTCTTAGTATATCGCCTTTCTAAATCAATTTGTATGCACAGTTTATCCGCAATTTTCACTTAACTTTTTTGTGTGCGCTTCAATATTTTTATTGTGGAGGTATGCTTTTAAATTCGAAGCATTTCGTTTGCAAAGGAAAACAAACAAATTTTTGTTTATATGCTCCTTCACCTGCTTAACCGACCATCAAATTTTTGGATAATAAAAAATGCATATTTATTCAAAAGCGAATAATTTTATGTTCACCTTATGCGCCAAAAAAAAAGTGCGAAAATATTGGTTATTATTTTAATGCTAGTATTTTGATACACAGAAAGCGCTCGAAAACGCATAATATAATAGTTGTCATTATAAAAAAGCCTTTGGAGTTGAGTCCTTGAATACGCCTTATATTATGCTTTCTTCTTAGTTTCTGTATAAGGAAAGCTGTGACACTAGACATTTTGATTTAAAAATTATAAATATTCCTATGAACATTCAGACTAATTTTAGGGTCAAAATAGTCTCAGAATTCTGAGCTGTAACCATCTTTATGAGCTCAAAATAGAGTCATAAATGAGTATATTTTCCTCCTGAGAAGACGAGTCCAAGATAGGAGTCATAGAAGAGTCTGAAATATGACGCCTTTCTGAGTCTTAATAATAAATATTCTTTATAATTTTGATTCCTTATAAATTTTTATATTTCTTTATAACTTTTGCTCAACTCAGAATTTATGACACCAAAAGAGTCCGAAATGAGTCAGTGTGGTTGACTGGTTGCAGAATCATGTTTATAACGAAAAAAGACTCATTTTAGACTCATAAATTCTCAGCAGGCAGAAATTGTTTGAAGGAATGAAAACAAGCTCATATGTATGTAGTATTCAAAAGTAAATGTTAGTGTGTTTGTAACTTGAGGCGTGCAATTTTTTTCTACTTGATTAAATGCATAACATATTCGAGTTTAAATCTTAATGTTATGCAATGTACGTAACTCGAAAATCTAGCTGATGTTCGCCACCTCATGCAGTTTTAATAAAAATTCGCTTAATAAATATCTCTTTTAAATTAAAGAATTTCATTTAAATTACTCAGTACCTTAGTTAAATCGGCTGTCAGTGCGTATACGCAACATTTATCGAACGGCAAAAATTTACGAAGATCCACGAATGCTACCAGAAATTATGGCCAGTGAATTGGGATTGAATACGATGGCGGCAAGTTCGCAAATATTGCGGAGCGTTCGTAGCGAACCGCTTTAATATGATTGCAATAGGTGATGAAGCTTGACCTGGATACTAAACAGTAATCAATGGCATGGAACCCTCAAGAAGCAAGTTCGCCTGGCAACAAAAGTCAGCAACGAATGTGACGAACTGAGTTTATTAAACCACCGTAAAAATTTTAGCTTTTCTAGATCCTAGTCATGACAGGAACTACAAACTGCTCACCAAAAGTATTAGAAAATTTATTAGGAAATCGAGGGCCAACTCACACTGCTGAAATTACAAATAACTTCATGGCGATTTCTGGCTTCATTGAAATTCGGCCGCCACCATAATCCCCAGCTATGAGTTCGTATTTTTTTTTTTTGTTATTTAAAAATCTGAGGAGGAAGTTCTTCAGTAGAATTGCAGTGACATTTAATGCGTTTAATGCAGAACTTTATAACATACAAAAATGCGATTCCAAAGACTGTCTTTAATAGTGAATATACAGGTTAGAAAAATGTATTGAAATAATTCTTGATTACACTGTGATATTTTTTTTTTCAAATATTTTCAAAGACATGACCGGAAAACACGGTTTCACCCTATTTCGGGTATGGGAAATCGAACTGCATCATTAGTATTTGAAGTATTCTGCACACCTTCATACAACTTTTTATTCTGAAATTTTTGCCTCCAATGGAAATTTTTCTGGTAGGTTTTTTCGGCCAAATTTCTTTGGTAAAGTTGTTCAGAATGTCTCAGGCCTTAACATTCGTGAACATACTAAACTCCAGAAAAGAGGTCTTCGACACTTTTAGGTAGAAAATCCGAAAGCAGTTATATATTAATTATACAGGAGAACACAAAAACATAAACAAAAAAATATGAACCAGAGGGTATTAGGGGTCGCTGAAAACGAATATAACCAAAAAACTAACTTCAGCGGACCATTTTCCCGCTACCGCGTATCCACCATATGATCAAGTTTAAATAGCACTGGAATAGCTGCGCTTGATTGTAGTTGGCTTAACAAATGAAAAAGTGGAAAAAGCAACAAAAATTAAGGCAAACTTAGCACAGTGTGCAGGCAACTGGCAGAGTCAGCTGGCGTCGTTGGATCGAAACCCACTGAAAGAAGTCTGATGAGGAGATGTGGTGATTTCCGAAATAGCTATCACTTCTACCATTTTTTCAAAATTATTGTTGCTTTTCCACAATAGTGTTTCATTAAAACCGGCTTCAGACCCAATAAAAATTGTTGAATATAATTATTATAAGGCCATAAATATCAAAAAAAAATACATGGAAAACTTCATGGGCTTTGAGACAGTTCTAAATACATATCTTTTTTTTACAAAAAAAGGTACCTATTCTTTTTTCCATTTATAAAAAACCAAGGGGGTGGGAGCTTAACATTCTAAACTTTTTTTTGGACCACCCTATTCTACATACTACATAAGACTTGGTATAAGCTCTTGAACACGTCCAAGGATAAAAATGAAAATTTTACTTAGATTTATGCTCAACTAATTGAGGAACCGAAGAGGTAGAGAGCAGTCGAAAGGGCAAAAGAGAAGAAAGAAAGAAGCCACAATATTCCTCAATTTTGGATAAAGCTTGGCATTCATTGGTTTGCTTATTGATCCGTATCAGTAATGAAATTCACTGGATTTGGAAGGTATTATGCCAGCAAAAGAAGGACCAACATAAATACAACTAAAGTGCCTTGAGTGAAAATTGCAAATTGGTAGGCCACAAACAAAATCAGCGTGGCGAATTTGTATGAATGTATATACACAGATACATACTTTGCCAACTCAAGGGATCACAGGCAGAGCACACGAAAGCAAAAATACCAAATAGCGACAAATTACGGTGCAAAAATGGCTGAACAATAACAATGTCTGCACAAGCTAACTTTGTCTAGCCAGCACCAACAACGGAAGTCACGTGGGAGCTGTACAGATTTTTTTTTTTTTGTTGTAGCATTCTTGGTTTTCCCTCTGTGCAGTCGTTATCGAAGTGAAATCGTAGTAGCCTATAGAACCAACCTGAAAGTAACATAAAGTTAAAATATTGACAAATGGGTGGGTGGCGTAGGAGTTGGCAAGTTGTGTTGGAAACCTTGAAGAATTGTGAAGGAGAATTTTAAATGCTGAAAGTGGATCCTGTGGGAATATAAGAAGGATTATTGAATTTGAAAGCCACCCAGAAAAGTGAAGATAGCGAAAAAGCATTTTTGTTTTTGTTACTTTTCTTTTATGGTTTGAGAAGGTTTTAAATTTTCCGTGCTATGTGTGCGCTGCTCTTCAATTTGTTGTCAGAAAAATTAGGGACAAAAAACAAACTTAAATTATTTACATTAATGCTTTAATCGTTTGATAGGAAAATGTGTTTTTCGCACATAGGACGATTAGTACTGGTCTCGTTGTTTCGTATCGACAGTTTAATTAACTTTGCAGTAACATTACATTTGCATCTACTATAACGACATTACTTAGCCAGCGCAGCCAATTTTATTATTATCCTTAAAAAACTTGCATTAAAATGATAACGCGATAGTTAATCACCTTCTCTCCATCCTCCTTTGGTATCTAATGGGTCGAGGATCTCCTTCCCAATTATGACAGAGCTGCTGATGTTGCTAAACGTCAATTTTCATCGAGGCAACTTCTTTTCGTGCTGTCGAAAACGACATGGAAATTGACAAAAAGATGGAGTGTGTCGACTCTCCTTTTGGAAGACCTTTCTAAGATTAGGGGTATTGTGAGTACTTAGCCTAGGAGCCACTTATCACGTCAAAAGTCGCAGTGATTTTTTTGACGGCAGGTTTTAGATCCTAATACCCAGAGTCCTTAATACCCTATAGCTGATGCTCAGAAAACTGACTTCGCGGTATGTGGTGAATATGACATAGTCGTAGATCTATTGAATTAGGCATTGAGCTCTTAAGTTCCAATTGGGATGTGAACTTTCTTCCGGTCATATTCTACATATAAATTGTTATACTTACTTACCAGCTTTTCACAGCCATATTTGAATAGCTCAGTTGGCAGGCCATCGGCTTCGATATTTTTTTTTTTTTTTTCCAAGCAAGTGTTATCCGATTTTCGTACGGTTTACTGAACGACTCTTCCATCACAACTACTGATCCGATAAAATTTTTGGGCGCTATTTATATCTATTGGTATCTCATGCTTTTCGAGCTTACGCATTACGTTTTATCCTGTCTTCGTTCTCAACTCCTGATAGTGCTACTACATATATGGTTATATTTGCACCCGATCGAGGTATGGCTCTGTTTGCAGTCAGTTTTCGTGGACTAGGTGTACCTAGGCTTGGTGTCACTGCTTCTTTGCGTTGCGTGTAAAACATAATAAGGCAGTGGCTTAAAAACTGAGTCAAAAAAAGGTCTGAAGTCTTTTAAACTCAGTGATGTTTTCACTACGTAACAAAAACGAGCTTACTGAGCTAAATCTGCTGAGAACTGTAGAGCTCGATCTTAGCAAACACGAATAATAATTATGCAATGAATGCAAAATTATAACCGAGTTATAATGTTATACTCGCAATTTTTAGACCAAAGTGCGCAGAATGAAGCCAGACATACATAGATTTAGCTATGGGTGTCTGTTAGGGATGTGAACTTCGTTTTCGCTTTTTACGATCCCGGGATTTTCCAGATGTATTATTTGAGAAGCTCTCCTACCATAAAACTAATAATAAATAAATGGGTTTGAAACCTACTTTTTTATTTAAAGTGGCGTTTTTATTTTTTCTCTCTGACGTGAGGCTTCATTTAAAAGGACTTTGTGATTTCAAAGATATGACTAATTCCAAAAATTATATAAAAATATTAATGCAATGTACAATAAAAATATGGGTACCAGATGAAAGAGGAAATTCGAGGATGTTATCGAGTTTATATAAGTCTTTAATATATAGTTTTTTTTCAAAAACAAATATTGCGAAATTTCAAGGATAAAATTTTAAAAGGACATTTTCAATACTTACCAGTCCTTATGCACTAAAAAATTTAGTATGATTAAATTCTACAGACTTTGCTCTTTAATTTGCTTTGTTTGAATTACTGATGCCAGAGAGAAAACCTTAAAACGCAATTTTACTATATTTGGTCCATGGTTTCGCGAGTATCTTGATTTTTGTGTCTAAAATTTACTATCGCACGGTGTTATATGCATAATGAGCTAGACATTTATAAAAAATATTAATTATTATAATATTATAATTATTAAATAAAAAAGTAATATACCTAATACTGGTCAAGAAAACGAGTTTCTATTATTGCCATCAGTGCAAATTACATATCCTGAAAATCCTGGGATCATTTGCCAAGAATCGCGGGATTTTTGGGACCTAAAAAAGGCCGGGATCCTGGGATTAACATTCCTATTGTATGTCCGTCCGGCCGTGCACAGGATAACTCTAATAAACATTTACGAATCTCAATAAAAATTGGTTTTTACGTAGCTCCTGTTGTAAGGGGGTTTGGTGTTAAAAATGCAGGAAATCGGACTGAAAACCCTAAAAACATTCGATTTTAGAGTTTAGTGTTGTATTAATTTCTTGTTTACATGCCAACTTGGCTAAAGGCAATTAAAATAATTACCAAATAAACTCAGTCACTGCAGCATAAATTACCACACTTCTCATGAGTTAAAGTGTGCAAGATTGCATTATGAATGTATTCAAATGACTTAGTGGTTGAGTACGCCCAAAGTTAATACAGAAACTTAAAGGATTTCAGCATCATCTTTTACACTTTTTATCTGACATACAAAGCACCCTCAATGTACATTTCAAGTATAAATTTGTGCTTCGAAAGGATTAAATCCGCCAATGAAGTACGTCACGAACGGGCTGAATCAAATAAAATGGTTCACGCAGCAGCTATTCTGGTAGAGTTAAGGAAGAGGTCGGGGCGCATTACGCACACAATACATGTGCGGATATTGCCAAGTTCCCTACAGTGCCAAAGCGCTAAAATCAGTCAGCAAACATATTTGTAGAGCAACTGGTAGAATGCGACTAGTTCATTAACTGGTACGAACTGATGTGGCAGACAACCAGTTAAACAATGTCGATTAACTTTTTTTTATGCCATTGGCCTCACCTGTCTTCGGGTTGTCAAAAGCAAAACGTATGTAGCAGCGCCGGAAGTAATACTATAACTTTTGGTTCTGCAATCGCAGGGTCCGCTAAAAGTATACTTTTAATATATTGAGGATCTTCCAATTTAAGCGTAGGTCAGTTTTTATTAAGTATGTATTTCTACTGCTTGGAAGTGGATGATCAGCCTGCCATTTCGTATAACACGGCCATATTATAAATGCTGGTGCTTATAGCGGTGCAACACATAAGACAACCTAGTTAAGCCGCAACTAGAAGATTTCACTGCACGGTTATACACTAATTCCTTATGCACAGACACGCTTGCAAATTTCGTGAAAAGTTTTTGGTGATTTTCGTTGGGTTAAAACGACAACTGAATTTTAATTTGCACTCAAGTTGAGCGAACGACTTAACATACATAGATGATTTTGTATACATACACACAT
>NW_023458564.1:5207957-5251853 GCF_013731165.1 Rhagoletis pomonella | reverse complement strand
CCCATTTCTTTTAGGTCCTCAGATAGCCTTTGGGGCTTCCCCACGCATAAATGTGGAAAGAAATTGTAAGCGCAGGAGAGCATCAAAATCAGCGCTGGGTGTTTTTGATGTAAGCTCCCGTAAAGAACACGTCGACCGTCCTTTGAAGTTTTTGAAAAGTCTGTCCCAACAACACCACTGACGCATAACTGATAATGAGTTTGAACATCGATATGTAGATTCAAGGAATACTCCTTGGTGACAGGCACCAGGTTTTACCAAAGATCTGTTTACATTGTCAAAATGCGGATAATACTTTGGTGGCCTAATGATACACTTCGCCCTGGGGGCAACCCTAAAGGCGCCGTGCAATACAGCCATTGGAAATAACGCCATATGGCTTTATTTCATTTCACATTGAGAAATAAGGCCAAATTTTTGCGTATGGTCTTATTTCTCAATGTGAAAGTCAAATAAAGCCATTATGGCGTTAATGCACCTTCGATAATTATTTATGTAATGTTTACCTAGTGTACTCGGTAATTCTCTAGTTTCAGGTACAAATTTCAAAAAAAAAACTACGTCCAAAAATGTAAGGAGGGGTACCAATCGGCGCGTTTTTATCCTGTATTAACAATTCGGAGGTGGAGAGTTAATATTGTTAATCGTGTAAAAGTTATTAACAAAACACTTTTTTGCAATATCCCTCTATTTTATTATACGCTCACAAATGCACTAAAGCACCAACCAATATTCTCTTTTGAAACACTAGTGAAATATATGTTTTTAAGAAACATCTAAAATCAAAAAACTAATCGTTTTTAAAAAACTTTTTCAAAAAGCACATAAATTTTACAACAAATGATTGTTTATTTTGTTATTAAAAAAAAACAAGTAAACAATGTTCCCGAACTGAAACGAGAAAATGCGAAATGGCGTATAGTGCTACCACTTTATTTATATTTCGTAATAATCTAGGGCGTTTTTGAATAGGCAGCTGAGATGGGGCATTAGACAGCCAAGTTTTGAGAAACAGGGCGTTCTTTAATCAAATTCTGAAGTAGGGCGTTCTTGAAAAGTTTTCTGAGATAGGGATGATTTGGCGTTAAAGGCGGATTCATCGTTTTAAATAGTTCGGAACTTTTCTTCCATGTGGTTTTTTTTATGTTTCTCTCTTTGTGAAACCACATGGAAGAAAAGTTCTGAACTATTTAAAACGATGAATCCGCCTTTGGTCTTCTTTTGTTTACATAAACCGATTTTTCTTAGGAGATTTTTTCATTTGACTACGCCTTTGTTCTGCCCTGCACAGCTGGAAAAAATATCCACTCAGGTAACTTGGGTCAGGTTTCGATATGGTGTAATTTTTTTCCTCAATGTAGTATATGTTTGCATGCTGCCTTTGCTCATATCGAAAATCCGCATAAGTTTTATTTCTTATAGACTGACAGCAATATATCATTTCCAACCACTAATAAATATTTCAATTTTATGTTGAATGCTAGTAAAATTACATATTAACGAAACTTGACAAATGTTATTCCCAAGTCGGTAGCACATTTGCAATTTATTTGATTTCATATTCGGCATAAAGTGAAAAGTACAAATATGATGGTAATGTGATGATTAACTAAGCGAAGCAAAAATGATTTAAAACCCGACTATGCGGCTGAATTAATGAGTCCAGTGTGCATTATCATTAATAATAGCTATATACATATGTATGTATGTATGTATGTGCATATATGTATAGAGTAAAAATTCCTGAAGTGGCCCCCTAAAAAATTCACATGACAGTTCGCCTTCTTTTTATGTAGACCTCCGAAAAAAATGTATTTATTCGCCAAAATTAGCCGAGAGTTAGTTAGTAGCGTAATATATATGGTGACCAGATTTCTGTGGACAAAAATCGGGGCATTTCTAAAGCATCGAATGCGAACATACAAATTTGTTTTTAGAATAAAATGCATAACATCTTTTATCACAGTTGTATTTAAAGCAAAACAATTAGAAAAGATCTTGAAACGATGCACCAACAAATTTTAAATTTTACTTTTTAATTGTCTTGCAGCGGTTTGTAATGCGTTTACATTAATACCAAAATAAGTGCTTACCAGAAAATTAAAAGTTTTTGCTGGGATTGTGTTAACCTACAGATACATGGTACATGTTTATTTGTACAAATGCTATAATCGCGTGCTGTGGTGTTGATTCAAACTCAACATTTGAAAGCGCATTTTCTTTTGGCTCTATCTGAGTGCGCAAAAATGCTTGCCACAATGTGTTAAGTTCAAATTCCACTGAATTAAATTATAAATTTTTGGTTCACTGAACCAAAAATCCATCTCTGGATCAAAGAAAAACTTTCCTTACTTTAAGGTCGAATGAAAAAAAAAAATTCTCCCGAATGAGTAATTTTTCTTTGGAATGTGTAAAAACGTACACGAAAATATGGAACCGTGGGTGTAATCTACCATTTTGAAGAAATGTTGGGATCTCGCAGCATCCATTTTCGGTGCTATATTTCGCACACCATTCGCACCCTGCTTGTTATGATTTGTTATCATTTGTGCACGATTGTTTATTACATGCATATTAATTTTCAAAAATGTATGAATGTATGTATAAAAAAAGTGAGTGTGGGAGTGTTGTCATTAATAAACTCGTGCAAACAAAAATAATCATTAAGAAGTGAAGGAAATGCGTGCAATATTTATGTGTCTGCAAATTAAATTACAACAATTTTAATCAAAAACGTACTTTTTAGTAGACATTTGGGTCTACTTTGGTAACAAATGCCACCGATGGGAATCGAGTATTGACAAACGGATGACGGCATATAAATATATGTAAATATGTCATTATTTATTTTTGATTGTTAGTGATTTCAGCAGGGAGCAATCAGTTGGTTGACGGAAATTCGATAAAAAAAATAAATCATGTTTTTACGTTTGTATTAACATTCATGCATAGGCGCAGCTTGTCTTGAAACTCTCTAAAGCAGCTAAATTACTTTCGCAGGGATGTAATTCTGAAATTGCGGCATGAAAGCAAACTATTATGCTAGCGTAATCGGATCTGAAATCTAGAAAATGATGGTGTGTGCCAATCCTCCTTCCGCTCGTCTTTTCCAAGATTTGGTGTATTGTGAATAAGTGATCCTTGATAGACAAAACGATCACGCCGATAAGACTCATTCAGTTTTTTACGGTGCCCTTTAGTTTTCTACCCTTTTATCCCGATAGCAGCTTATATTCGATGCTCAGAGGGCTGACCACTATTATTGTAGATTGGATACACCATACTTGAATTTTAATCGCCAAACATGCTTTCGTTCGACCATATTCTACATGTGAATTTATGTATGCAACTTACCGGTTCCTCGTCGTCTTATTTCAATAAATCTGCTGGCGGAATATCCTCAGCGGCACCTTTGTTATTTTCAATCCGCGCTTTTATTATTCGACTTTCGTCATACTCGGTTAACGAGAGAACGATTCCGACATCGTCGTTTTTTTAATCCAGGAGGACTAAAGCCATAGAGACCTTGTTTCACCTTCCACCTATGGACCTATATGGTAAACTACAGGCAAGCTGTAATGCTGTTAGACTAAACGCGTTGATAAAGTGGAGTGATACGAGATTCGGGCACACTAGAATTCTGGGAGATCTTCAAGCAGTCTTCAGGCACACACAGTCCCGCCCCCGCCCACTGAACTGATGAATCAAGGGGTGAATGGGTGGAGGATTCAGTCCTGTTCTCGTACTCCGACTCATCAGCCATCTACACTGATGGCTGCAAGTTGGATCTAAAGGTAGGTAGTGGAGTATACTCGCAAGAACTATCACTTAGCCTCAGTTTTCGTCTGCCACATCTTTGCAGCGTTTCCCAAGCTGAACTTACAGCAATAAACGAAGCTGCAAGATGGCTAATCAGTTCTTCTGTTAATTCGCATGCAGTAGCTACTTTTCTGATAGCCAGGCATCTATCAAAGCACTTAATTATGACAAATCGTCGTGACGAGGATTGTCATTGAATATAGACATACCCTAAACGAGCTGGCAAGGAGATACGTCACTCATGTCGCATGGGCGCCAGGCCATAGAGATGTACTGGGCAACAGTGTTGCGGATGAACTGGAAAGGAAAGGCCTCCTACCGTCAGCAATCACTACTGCTCGAAATGCAGGCATTTCGCTATCTTCCTGCAAACTCTGGCTGGATAATAAGTTCATTGAAAAGGGCAAATTCCAGATGGTCTGCGGAACCTACATGCAGGACAGCAAGGCATATTTGGCCTAGGTTGGATAAGCGCAGATCTAGCTCTATACTCCGCTTGGAGCGACCACTGCTCCGACATGTAATTGGAGTTCTCACCTGACATTGCCTGATGGGAACCCACACTAGTAGAATGGGTATGCAGTCAACCGATAACTGTCGTAGATTTTGTGCGCTTTATTGGTTTTACTTCTAAGGTATGAGAAGGGACGTAATGAGTCTCTGGTATGGCATCAAAATGGGCCCACAGTGGCCTAACTTTGTCCTTTCCCAGTGCTGGTTGGGGACAGCCAAGATAACCTAACCTAACCTAGCCTAAATCCCAAAAGCGCTCTGATATGGTTCACGTTGCGCCTGATCGATCCTTGTTTGTATTATCCTTCTCTTCCGTCGAGGCGTAGGCACGGAATTAAACGATAGTACTTGTCCACAAAGTCTTTGTACTATAATTCTGACACCGTAGATACTTGCCGTGCTTTACTTGGCAGCCTTAGACTTTGCTCCTACGAGGACATCAACTAGCCATGCGAATTCATCTTCCCTATCAAGATACCAGACATTCTAGGTGCATGCGATTTGTACACACTTGTTAAAGTTCGCAAAATTACTAAAGTAGCTGTTAGACGTGACAAGTGCAAGTCCATTTTAAAAATTTCTGAAACTCAATAATTTCCGAAAGTGATCGCTGGGGCAATTACACTTTGCATGTAAAGTATCTTTCGAATGCAGTTTTTATGTCCGAAAATCCAACTTTCCGATACTACTTGTTGTCTGTTTACTCGTTGGGTGCAAAAAAATTCCACTTTCAACTGCGTTACCAGACATTTTTACACCTATAAAGATGAAAGATGTATTAAAAATGATAAAATGAGCACAAAAGAGACAGAAAAAATCTAACAGACAATTTCACGAAAGCAATTTAAGTGAAACATGATTTTATTTTTATATGGAAATTGACAGAAAATAAAAAAAATATTTTCCATTTAAATTGCTGGTGAAACCGGCCGTAATGCATTAATATTTATTTAAAAACTTCATATCAGTAAAATAAATTAATTACATTAGGTAATTTTTCATATTATATTCGACATTCTTATAATTTTGTATAAATTCACCAAAATACGCGTCACACGGCAGCACTTAATTGGTTTGACAGTACTTTCAGCAGAAATGAAAGTTGATAGTGCAGCAGTTGCAAGTTGAAATTATTTCTCGAGCGCGATCTGCGTTCTTTCAGTTGCAGTTACACTTCGCCTTTTTTATTTCGGAAAGCTACTTCTGCAAATCTGCAAAGAGGACCTTTTGGGTGTTTACACGGGAAAGTGGACTTTCGCATTCGCATTTTGACAGCAAAATGCATAGAAAAAGTGCTTGAATTGCCACGTTTAACCGCACTTCAACTTTATTCTTTTTAAATTTTATTTTCTCTTTTTCCTTTTCCTTGTTTTTTTTTTTATCTTCTATGCGAATATGTACAATATGCTATATATATATATACCCGCTCAATTAAAGTCGTACTAAATTCGTATGAATACACCGTTAATTTTTTGGTTGTTAGAAAATGAAACGCAATAGCCACCACCATCCCATGACTTCACCCTACGGCAAAGGCAATGAGACATAGAATAATATCTGTGCCATATTCTGCGGTTGCCCAACTCAAAACGATGGTATTATGTTGAGGCTTGGCGCATGGGTCAAAAGTGCTAACAAAGCAACTGTTCAACAATGCATCCGCAGCGGTTATTGTTGTAAGATGACACTTTGGGGTTTACATTAGGATTTTAATGTCTGAGCGCCTGCACGAAAGGAGGCAGATGCGGGTGGAGCGAAAATGTCTTTGTTCACTTCAGAATGGAATAGGTTAGATGTTTACGCTATAGCTGCTTACCACAGCATGTACGGATACATAGTGGAGATGGTCTAGTGGCATGCAATCGTTATAATCTTTTGGTTTTTGCAATAGAATTGCATTGTAATTGTCGGACAATTGCGGTCAGGTACTTTTGGACAGTTACATTTTGAAGTATTCTTCTTTTTTATTGTATTTTGTATGCACATATATATATATGTACTTATATGTATGTAGATGGATTTGTGTTTTGCTGAGCACATTTGCATTTTGCAAAGGATTGCTTATGAAGACGACCATTCGTTTGGCCTGAATTTTTGAAAAAAGCTGTGGTCGGACCTCTTTCAAGTATTATTGAAGTGACATAGCTATGTATTTAGTTTTTGGGTACTAATAAGTATTTTTTTGTGTGCAGATTACTTGTATGATATCGACTGCTGAGTGGAAGATCGACCTATCTCGGCAGCCAATTCGCCAAAGCGCCCTATCTCAAAAACTTTTAATGAACGCCCGGCGATTTGCCGGAGACCGATGGTATCATACCTTTAAACCATTCCGCTAATTACGAAGACCGGAAAGGGCTCTCATATTACCCCAGAGGATTTTATGTCTATCAGTCTGTCTTAGTTTTTGTCAACAACGCTGAAGGGACAAATAGGAAACGGGACTCCTCGTGACTATCTGCAACGGAAGATCGTCGGATTGCGCCTAGCACACATTAGCAAAGTGGATAGAGGAAGCCTTGCCTCAAAGAGATTATGCAGTAGAGCCTTCCCCGACATCGATGGGACCTTCAGTAATCTCAATCCCAAGGCAGTGGTCAAGTTAGGTCATAGGTTAGGTTAGAGTGGCTGCCCCGCGCAGAGTACGGAGCACACGTAGCCTGGAAAACCCCGTTGCGATACAACTGGCCGAAGCCATTTATCTTTGTTCCTCCCATAGTAATGGAACCAGCACAAAAAGTCGAGGACGTCCGCCGAGTTCAAGTCGGCTAAATAGTTAATCTAGAAAGTAGTTGCTGAAGAATTGGTTGCGCGTGTTGGCCAGGTCGGGACAATGGCAGAGATAATGTACGATGCTTTCCACGAACTTCTATTAGGCTTAAGGAAACCGGGCGGTTAACTAGCTCAAAAGCTGGACACTCTGTAGTTCTGGTGGGGCCTCTCTGGACCTCGTCCTGAGCATAAATATTACTGTGCCCCCGAAATGGCTCCCAGCAGCTACCTCTCTAGCTACATTCCCTCAAGAGAGGAATGGGTGGGGCGGGGTTACTAGAAGAAGGAAGCGGTAAGCTTCTTCACGGAAGGGTCAAAACATGGAGACAGGCTTGATTGAGGGAGCCTCTTTCGTTAAACCTCTATCAAAACTATGTTCAGGCATACGAACGTCTGCAGTATCTTTCACTCGGAAATAGCTGCCATCAAGGAAGCGGTAGGCTCACCGCTAAAGAGTGTGACGTCAGTGAGCGAGGTTAGTCGGGCGGCCACCAGGACACTCAAAGCTAAGCTAACCCTCAGCTTTCAGGCATCGAAATCAGTTGCATACGAAATTCCGTAATCGGCTCGCGGCGTTTCGCCGACTAGTGAATGGTCTTCGTTCAGTTTTTCGTGGTATCTTGGGGTTGTATTGTCTTGAGTTGGCTAAAATGTTGTTTCAGCTAACGAAATATGTCCAAGACAGGTCCCGACCTTTGCATCTGTTCCTATGATCAGTGTGAAATCGTTGGTTGACGTAGCGCTTTGAAAAGTAAAAATGGAATGGTAAAGTTTGAAAAGACGCCAAAAGCCATAGGGGCGATCGATTTTAATTTTGTAAAATGGGGTTTTCTTCTACACGTCAGTTCTATATAACGCTTAATTTAAAAATTTTTTAATATGTTCAACTTTATTTTAGTATTTAATTAAACATGCAAGTGAATATTTTAATAAAAACAGTTTTAAGGAGAATGCCATAAGTCATTTTCTCCAAGTTTAACCAATAAAAAATATACGTTTATTTCAAGATAATTATATTTTAAACTATATTACTCAATATTTATTTAAGCTTCAAATTCACCGACCTCAAAAACCCCTGTAAAGCGGTACTCATGTGAATATACTATTTTTTTTAATTATGGGCACAAAATGGGTATCAAATATCACTGTGCACCGTAGTCAAGTTGTTAGTGATCCTTCGTTCTAACAAAAGTGAGTTTCAGTTAAATTTTTTCCTATTTCAGTAAATAATTAATCACTATTTAATTTTTTCTTTAAAATCTAAAAGTAAAATTGCCCTTTGACTTCATAAAATTTAAAATCAGCAACTAGTAAAAGCTCGAAAAGTAAATGAGTGGCAACTTCAAATACAATAGTCAGTCATTTTGCTGTAGAAAAAGCATTTAGTCAATACTCAACCTTGCAATCAAGTACCTATTTTGCTTTACCAATTGCCGGAGCCGTTTGCTGTTTGACTGTCATAAAACTGCACTTAACTCACAACTGAAAATATACGCTGCAAATAAAGTGAAGTTTTTCGCAATTTACTGATTTTTTTTATATCCTGTTCACGCTATAGGCTTACATAGTTTTCAATTATATAGACTCACCCACAGATACTACTGTATATGGTAGCCTGTACTTACATGTATTTACTACAATCTTTTCCACCAACTATACTTGCAGCCAACGAGGCTATTCAATGGGAGTGAATCAAAATTGCTCAAATGACGGAAAAGGCATTGAACTGTAAGAGCTGCTTACACTATACTGTGTTTGTAGATACATAGTGTAATTGCACGAGTATATATGTATTAATGTACGTCTGTATGTATGTATGTAATACGTACTCATAAGCTGCCAACTGGCAGTCACTCAAATTTATTGCTTAAATATTTATCGGAAATTTTCAAACCAACCAAATAACCGGTCATCGCTCTGATTCCCAATACTTCAGTGCTTCCTTTTTGACATTTTTGGCAAATAATCTCGGGCTTTTCGGGATTTGTAATTTGCACTAATGGCTACAATAGAAACTCCTCTTCTTGATCAATATTGGCTATATTTCTTTTTTATTTATTAAATAATTAATATTTTTTTTATAAATGTCTAGCTCATTATGCATATAACACCATGCCATAGTAAATTTTAAACACAAATATCAATATATTCGCGAAACCATGTGCCAAATATAGTAAAATTGCGTTTTTAGTTTTTCACTCTGACATCAGTAATTCAAAAATGATTTAAAAAATTCAGAGAAATGTGCTTAGAGGAGAAGTATGGGCATGAAATTAGAGAGGAAATCCTGCAGAATTCAGACGGTTTCAAGTTTTTGGTGCAGAGGGACTGGTAAGTATTGAAAATTTGCTTTAATAATTTAATCTTTGAAATTTCGCAATATGTGTTTTTGAAAAAATTAGATCTTAAAGACTTATATAAACTCGATATCATCTTCGAATTTTGTCCTCCTAACTTTATCAGCTTAAAAAATTACCTATTCGTCCCTGTGAATCCAAAAAATTTTATTTTTTTTTTTAATTCTAAAGGAATTTCCTCTTGCATTTAGTACCCATATTTTTATTCTACATTGCATTGAATTTTTTAAATAATTTTTGGAATCAATCATGTCTTTGAATCCTGACGTCAGAGAGAAAAAATAAGAACGCCACTTTAAATAAAAATGTAGGTTTCAAACCCATTTATTTATTATTTATTTTATGGTATGAGAGCCTTCAAACAATAGAGAACCAATTTTTTCGATTTAAGTTGTTGAAAAGTAGTGAATATCTAAATCCCGGGAATAATCTCGGAATCCCGGGATTGTGCTAAGTACTTAGCAAGAATCCCGGGATCGGAAAAATGTTTAAAATTAACATCCCTATTCCATATATATTTTTAAATACGTTGATACATACATATACATGTTTATGTGCGTTTTACGGCACATTAAACTGGGTCAATTCTTGTAGGTTTTGTGCTTTCCGAGAGGATTTAACATAATTCAAAATTTCGAATATTTTCTTTTTATAATTTTCTAAACTGTTTAAATTTTAAGTTTAAGTACTTAAGTACTTTTTTAAGTTTTTAAGTACTTTTAAATTATTTACTGGAATATTTCGTTTAACAAGAACTAAAATTTAGTCTAAAGTAATAGATTTTGGTCCTACGAGCGTTATTTTTAACGATACATTTTGCCTTTAAATCATGTTATAAAGTAAAAAAGGAGATTTGCATAAAATCCTCGGCAACCTTATTCGTCACCTGGACGAAGGAGGTCAGCCTACAACTGGGTATTCGCGTCGATAGTGAACCAATACCGACGGTGAATAACCCAAAAATCCTCGGAGTTATCTTCAACAGTTTTCTCTCCTTCTCGGCGCATAAAAACGCAATTGTCAACAGAGTACACAGCCGCAACAAGGTCCTCAACTCGCTGGCCGGCAGCACTTGAGGCAAAGACAAAGAAACGTTGGTGGCAACATATAAGGCAACTGGCCGGCCGGCTCTAAATTATGCAGCGCCCGTGTGGTCGCCGGGGACTAGCAGTATGCAGTGGATAAAGCTACAGACCTGCCAGAACACGGCACTTCGGGTAGTGACCGCATATGCCTTCTGATGTCGCCCCAACACCACCTACACGACGAGGTCCAGCTGCTCCCCATCAAGGAGCATAACACAATGCTCTGCAAGCAGGGCACAGACGTGGTCATCCGAACAGATAGCTGCTTGCAGAAGAACCCACGCCAAGGCACGTCAAGAGGCACCTCTACGAACTGACGGACGAAGTCCAGAAGTTTGTCAAACAACCTCTGGATCTAACTTCATAACCTGAACGGCATTCACAGGGAGTCCACCTCGAGTTATATAGACTCTCGACCTGTGAATGCCTTTTTGGGCACACAATCACCTGACGTGGACGCGACAGAACTTTGTCTGCCTCAGGAGACCCGCCCCACAATAGCTCAACTTCGCTCTGGCAACTGCTGAAGGCTAAACTCATACCTGACCAGAAAAAACGAGGATGTGCCCAACCAATGCCCGGCATGCGGAGAGTCGCCACATGACTCACGGCACCTCTTCGCATGCCCCCAGAACCCCACCCTGCTAACGCTCCGGTCTCGCTACAACAACAACAACAACAAAATGCATAAAACACAACTTGGATGTTTTAAAGTAGAAAGTTTGGAGATATTCATGACATTGAAATTCTATTAAAGCATTGAGCTATTTGTTATTACTTAAATACTCAACGCTTAAAATAGATTCGCAATCCAGCCTAATATAGTGTATACGCTTATGCCGAATATTACCTTTCCTTCATTTGCTTTCGCCTGATGTAAATGTTGTGAAATATTTAGTATTTGAATTGTAAAGTAAACTATCATCTATTTAAGCTTTAAGTGCCCTCAAAGGTTTTAGCAAATATAACCGTAACGAAAGCTATTCTCCAATGACACTCAATGCCAAATAATGCTAGAAAGGGAACTCAAAATTATGAAAACTGCTTTCATAGAAGTAAGAGCTTACTTTATTCATTGGTGAATGAAAATAAGTGGCTTCAGGTAACTAAAAATTAAAAAAGTATTCATTACGATTTACTTGCAAATTTGTTGGAATATGAATGCTTTTATTTCAAGTGAAATTTAATGCATTTTATTAGTAAAGCATTACCATCATCAATGCAAAGGCCAGATATTTATGAGGAAGTGCACTGTTTAAATTAAAAATAAAAAAATTATAAGTTGAGTTATTAGAGTACTTTAGGCTGCGATTGGTAAATTTTTGTAACTTATTTACCGTTAATTCATTACAATTTTTAGTACCATCACAGCATTAGATAATACCGACACTTACTTATTGATCTCTTATGACTGGATATCTTATTACATTAAACGAGCAATTCTTTTATATATATATATCCATAAGGTTCTCGGAAACGGCTCTAACGATTTTGATGAAATTTTGTACACAGATAATGTTTTGGATTCTAAGGTTATCTGAGTAGACATTATCTCCGAAGAGACTCGTACAAGCTTGCCACCTATTCGAAATTAGGTAAAATTTAATTAAAACATCATAATATGGGTATCAAATGGAAGGCATTTTAAAGATCCCTAATTCAAAAAGATTTTTTTAAATAAAATATTATTATTCATGGGTACCAAAAGAAGGTTCTTAAACAATGCTTTCTCTATATATAAAATGTTATCTCTTAGGATGATAGTGTAAGGTTGCCACTTATTTCCGATTATACACAATTTATCTAAAACATCGCAATATGGGTATCAAATGAAAGGTATTGTTAAGAACTTTGGTCAGAAAATATTTTCCATCAGGATTGCCAGGGTTCTATGTAATACAAATCTTTATTTGGGTAATTTCAATCGACATTTTTTTATGTATACACAGTACACGTATGCTCAAGATATGTACCATTCATTCCAGCGTATTTCGGAATAGGGTTTCCACCTAAATTTTAGAGAAGAGAGGAATTTACTTAATAGATGTCTAAAAACCTATTTTTTGTTTATTTCCAAAATATTTTTTTAAAGCTATCCAAATCTTGAAAACTTAAAAAAGTACATATATGCACTCCGGGCAAAGCTCGGTCAACCTGGTACTTAGGTTAATAAACTGTACCTCTTTAACACTGCACAATGGGCTGAATGGAAAACGCTTTGGCATAAAGTTGAAATTTTTCTGGAAACATATGAACATGCAGGGGCGCACCCAGGAATATATTTTAGGGGGGGTTTTATATTTCTGAAGATATATCACCGGAAAATACTGAAAATTTGCTTCAGATAATACCCTCTTTAAAATACATTTATGCAAGTTTTATGTACAGTATGTAATAAATAAATAAACGTTTTAAAATTCATAAACTGCACTTTATTTACAGATTAACAGAACTCAAACGCTTTTAACCGACTTCAAAAAAAAGGGAGGTTATCATCTCGCCGGAATACATAACTTTGGAACACGTGAACCGTTTTCAAGAATCCTTTTTTTATTAGAAAGATAGTACCTCAAGGTCGTCCCGTAATTTGTTTTAGAGATCCGATGATTAGATCATGAAGAAATTAACGGTACCCCTAAATTTGAATATGAGAATTGAAGTCGGTTGTGTTCTTTCCTTAAAAACTACTTGCTTAATAAAAAGTTCTATAAACTCAAGATGCGCTCAACTTTCAAAATTACCTAATAAAAAATTTTAAAAAAGAGTCAGTAAAAATAAATTTATTGATTCCATGAATTTTTGCACTTCTATGTTCATTTTTTCGATTTCTGGTTTTCGATAGAGATGGTGATTTTTCACGATTGCTAATTTTTTTTAATATTTCAAATACCGAAAAAACTAACGGAACTCTCAAGAAAAACGAAAAATTCATATAAAACGACGGACGAGAAATAGAAAAGAAATTTTCTTCTACCAAAATTTCTTAAATCAGTTTGCAGCTCTCAAGAAAAAAATGCTCGTATATTTATTCCCTCATGAAAATTTACAGCAAAAGCAAAGCGCTTTTTCAAGCAACAGAAATTATAATAAATATTTCTTATAATTTCCTTGAGAGCTGGATTCTTAGCTTTAAGATACAGATTGTATTTGAGGTTATTAGCTTTAGGGGGGGTTTGAACCCCAAAACCCACCCCTTGTGTGCGCTAATGTGTACATGTGTTGATTTTAGCTATATTTTCTAAAAGTGAAGCACAGCATTTCAATAAATGAAAGTTATATGAACGAAACCTTGAACTTTTAACCAGAGCTGCAAAGTCCGATCTAAAATCTGGAAATTAAAAAAAAGGTATGTGAAATTTAAATAATGTATAGCAAATGTCTTCTTGTTATTGTTTGTTCTTCTCAGAATTGTTATAATTGACGTCCGTAAACATAGAAAACCTAACCAAAGCAGCTGTGTATTGCAGAGTAAAAACTTTGGCACAATTTCGGCCAAAATTTTATTATGTTAAAATATTTTTAGAAGTGTTCCCTTCAATTCAGATTAGTATGAGACCACCTCTGAGACACTACCTTTCCGACACAAAAAGAATTATCGAAATCGGTTGACGTGGTCCAAAGTTTTGCGGTAACATACGTAAAAAAAAAATAAAATATTCCGACAAACTGATAACCACCTCCTTTTATGGAAGTCGGTTAAAAAAGTCAGCAATTTTACTCGTTTCATTCAGAGGAAGTTACCCTAATGCAAACGAACTGTCTCCAATTTTAAGCTGAGACAACCTATATGGAACTATGTTGGCCCTATCGAAATAGCTTAACAAAATATTTTTAAAAGTTTTTACAAAAACTAAATTTGGTTTTATATTTTTATTACAAAGTAAAGCAAAGAAAATAAATAAATATATTATTTAATTACTTAGTTAATATTTGTGTGACAAAAAGTCTGTAAAAATTAAATACATGAAATAAACTTTAAGTAGCCGTTAAGGTTTAAATTAGAACAAAGTGATGTTTCCATTTAAAAACATGATTTTTCAATGCTGGAATCTGAATGTTTTCAAAATTTTTGGGTAGGAATTTTTATAGTCCATACAATTTTAGTCGCGATGATTTTTGCGAATTTTTGCAATGAGGCTACTTTTGCGTTTTTTTTATATAACAAGTGTAATTTACAAAACCTCTCCTTGATTTTTTGAAGTTTTGAAGTTCATAAGAAATTCATGCTTATATGGAAAAAAGGGCAAAAATCGGTCGCAAAAAAAATTCTCGAAAATGAAGGGGACTTTTTAGCCGTTTTAAACTTGCACTTCATTAGACTAAAATTGTATGGGCTATAATACTGCGTACCCCAAAATGTTCTAAAGATTCAGATTAAAGTTGAAATTTTGATGAAAATTTGTGGAATTTTCCTAAATTTTGTATAAAGTTTGAAACTGCGATTTTGGTAAAAAGCATGGACGGTATTTTTATAATAACAAAAAAAATTTGCTCGCAAAACATTACTAACATTTAAAAGAAATCAACACGTGGTCATTTTTTTGAGTTACAGTATTTGTAAGCGAAGGCCCTTTAAGCATTTGTGATGGAAATCGAAGGTACATATGCACGTATGTTGGGCTTTCGTGGATTTTTTAGGAATAAAAAACATTATTCAGGTCCTAGTGTCCCTTCATGTGCTACACTCACTAGCTAACTACATTAGGGTGGTCTAAAAAAAGACTAAAGTGTTAAACTCCCACCCCCTGGGATTTTTCTAAATGGAAAAAAATTTAAAAAAAAATAGTTTAGTTTAGTTGGCCTCAAAGCCAATGAAGTTTTCCATGTATTCTATGTATATGGGGAAAAACACTTTTTCGTAGAAATGGTATAGAATTCTTGACAATCAATATTTTTCGATCGGAAAATTCTGTTTTCTCTTTAGGATACTTTTAGTAATTGTACCCAATTGTGTTTTGCTATTTTTTATTACTAGCGATTTTTTATTGGTCCCTTCACTGTATTTTTGGGGCTTTTAGACGACCTATACCAAACAGTTAATATTAAGAAATGGTTAAACAAACAATTGGGTCTATGATCTAAAGGCTTTTTTTCTAAAAATTTTATGTAGAATCCGAATCCAGCCAAGCCAAAATTGTGTTTTCTTTAAACTTTCTATGTAGGAACCGATTTTCGAGTATGACGCATCGCTGAAAGTTATTTTTTTTGGCGCTATCTATTTATTCATGACCATAGAATATTTTTTTAATTCATGATAACTAAAATTTTACTAGTAAAATATAATATAAGATATTAGAGTTTACTGAATTAGCTACTCTACAAACATTCACATACAATACTTGCAATTTATTGTGTACATATTTGTATCTTGTTCAGATGAACCTCTCGAAGTTACATTGATATTTATTTAATTTACTTTCCCTGAATATCATCAATAAAGTCAATTCTGAGTCAACAACCATCTTAATGGTAGTGAGATTCAATTAAAATCAACATACAGTAGTAGCATACCAACAACAGTAGGAACAGCAATCAAGTCAACAGATGGAAACTTACCTGAAAATAAATAAGAAAAAATATTTATAAATTCAAGGAATTGGTACTTCTGCGAAAATTTAATTGAATTTATTTTATATATGTACGTATGTATCTCATAAGATTCAACAGATTTTAATAGAGATTACGGAAAAAATACATAATAACCAAATTTCACTGACAACTAAATATTGATTAGCGTTCCTTTTGGCCAAATTAAGGTTCGATGTCAGATTTATCCTCTAAATTTTTATTTTGCGTTTATTTTAACTATAGTAACTACAATATATTTTTGTTAAAGCAGAAAAACTTTACTTATAACTTACATAGATGGATATGATTTGGCATTTTTTGTGTGGAATATTTACAACCGTGAATCAATCAATCTGCCATGACAACAGCTTGTGCATTAACTCAACAATCAGCGCACAGTGGTTAATAAATGGAATTTAATGTTCATAATTCACTGGAGCCTTCTTTTCTTGACCAAATTGATTAATTTTTTTTTTAATAAAAGCTTATAAAATTTGCAAGAGGCTAGTTGAGCACGATCTTTGATTCTTTATTTCTTTATATTAAATTTTTTTAGTGTAAAGTGTAGAAAAAGTGACAATTTTGAAGAAGATCGATTCTCCTGTTCCAGTTAATAAATGTTACATAATAAAAACTGGTTGAAAACCATTGTAGGGTTCTCCCAAAACGGAAAAAAAATAAAAAGAAAAATATTTGAAATGTTATAAAAAAAAATTCACCAAAAGCATTTTCTTTTGTTTTTGGTTTTTATAAAAATTTTGGGTATGCGGTTTCATAGATCATTAAATTCTAGTATAATAAAGAGCAAGTTGCAAGTGGCTAAGAGTTCATGCTAAATGGGAAATAAAAGCATTTGTTAAGTATCTGTCCGCTAATTAAGTATTTATGTGCTTTTTAAATATCCATATTTAAAGTAAGCACTCGAGAAATTTTATTATTTAGAGCTTCAAGTGAAACTGACTTATAAATTTCACTAAGTACATAAACATTTGAAGCAATGCTTGACTACAGATATATTAGAAAACTGATCATCAATCAGATTGGCTTATTATATATCCGCCTAAGTAGAAAAATTAATTGAAACTACTTGCGACAAAATAGTATTTTAAAAAATTTTTATTTTTCTTTTGATAGATACACTATTTTAAATGCAAATATGCATTTTTATCAAAAATCGTTTTTGGTTTGGGTTAGTTGTATACTTTGCTTTTTTATTGCTTTTGGCCGCGTTCCTATGTATTTCACAGCAAAAAATTTTATAGAGATCTTGACAGATTTTTGACGTGAAAGTACATATTTACTATACAAATGAATAAATTATAATCTGTAGAGTAACTTTATGTATTTCCGTGTTTCATAAAAAGGATCAGTCCAGCGCATTGGTCTTGACTGGCGGGATGTGTCCCAGGCACAGCCCCTAAACTTATACGTGATATTTTTAACAGCACATTCAAGTTAAAAACTGTACATTAAATACTAATTTTGATTGTATTGAACTGAATTTAATAAATTAATAGGAATACAAAATAATAATAATTGGCAATACAGACGCGGACCCACATTAGCTGCAATCATATGTGCCATCAGCAAATAAATATATGTATGTATGCTATGACGAGTAACTTCAGTAAGTAAATAATTGACCAACACCATCTTTTAGCACTTCGATTCATTTTTATTTCGGTTCATACTATAGATTTTTATAACTTTTAACACCAGCTTAGTATTCGTCTTCGCATTGTCTTCGTCTTTGGACTTGGGTATATGGTAGCTAAATTCCTGTTTTTAAACATGTGGTTACCCTCCTAAATATAGCTAAGAAATGAGTAAATCTTTTGATATTGTGATACTTATTTGAATGACCTTAAGAATCAATTTGAATTTTACTTTTTAATTACGTGGCAACCCTCATGAATATAATTCAGTTATAAAGCCTTTTGAAACCCATTTCTTTACATCTCCACCTTTAATTAAATAAATAAATTGAGTTCAAATTTTTAAACAGACGGCAACCCTCCTAAATGAAGCTGAGAAATAAAACCTTTTTAAACCCATGCCAATTGACATCCATCTTTAAATAATTCATTTGACTTATAAAACAATTTGAGTTTAACTTTTTACACAGGTGGTAACCCTGTTTAATATTATAAATGTTCAAAATAAAGATTTCTTTCCAGTCCATCGTTTGACGCACATATTTTACTATTTAATAATTTTCAAACAGGTGGCAACGCTGTTTAAAATATTTTAAAACAAAATCCTGTTATAGTTTTTTCGTCTGACACCCATATTGTGATAAATATTTAAGTTCACTAATTCCCTTATTTCAAGTTAAATTTAATTTAAAAAAAGTGGCAACCCTCCTACAAGTAGTTTGTAGTTCTAATCATCAAAGCTAGCTTGAATAATATCCATATTGTGGTAATTTATTCAACCTATTGCACACATTGAATTTGACTTTGTAAACAGGTCGCAATCCTCTTCAAAATATTTTAAAACCACAACCTTCTTCATCTCACATCCTTATTTTGATATATTTTCCAATTTCCCTAAATTAAGTTACTTAGACTCGAGTTTTCAAACAGGTGGCAGCCCTCCTATATATTCCGAAAACTAAAGTAATATCTGCAAAACCTAAGTTGCTAAAGCACTTCAAAGCTTCAAAGTGGGCCCCAAAATAAGACATTATTTACCGTTGTTTCCACGAAAACTACCTGATCACTTGCAAATATGAATTTGTCGGTAAATTTTGGATTTTTTCTTTGAATCGGTGCATTTCCTTGAAATTGCTTCAGTAATTCTCGTGCAATAAGCGTTTTTGTGAAGCTCTAAAAAGCAAGGCATCCATATCAAAACGTAAGACATATGTATTTATCTATTCTACGTAAAAAAAAATATTTTTAAAGAAAATATTGATTCACACTTCCACCCAATAAAATGAAGATGTAGGTACTCATAAATAAATAAAAAATATACGTATGTTCCAACATGCTAAGTGTGGCTGAGCTAATTAGCCATGAAAAATATTATATGACAGCTATTAAAAGAACACACACAATAAATTAGTTTCCTATTAACAAAAATGTAGAAACGAAATAAAAAATGGAAAATTATTACACTTTGAATGCGCGTTGAACAACCGAATGACATCCATGGATAACGTAAAATAAGAAATTTCTGCATAATTAAGCAAATGTGAAGGAAAATTAAAAAGCTTGAAGAGCAAATTAATAGCAGAGCTGAAAAAAGAGCGGCGACGATATAATTCACCTTACTCTAAAAACATGCGACAAATCACTCCTGCCAAAATTTATGGCAGCGAAAAGAATTTTGTTTACAACATTAGTAACGACACTCATCAACCAAGCACACTTTAGCTACCACAAAAAAGTTCAAAAATTTTTTTTTTTCAATTTCGTGTACCTACATTTTGTTTGTTTTTTATATAAAATATGAAAATTGCTTATTTCTATGAGATATATGTAAATACATACTTGTTGTTGTATATAAGCAAAGGAAACAAATTCACAGACGCCATTTTAATAATAATTTAGGAGCAATATTTTTTCCCGACTTTTGGGTCTTTAAGGTGGCCAGAAATTGAAAAAAAGTTGGTTGTTAAACAAAAAAAATTTGCCTTTTCATTGCCCTCTTCTTAGTATTTGTGCGTAGAGGGCACAGAGAAGGTAACATTTTGCTGTAGAAAAGAAAAAATAAGTTGTTTCTGATGTATGTAGTAAAAATGAAAAGGCAAGAATTTGTAGGCAAAAGGTGCATACAATATGATTTAGTTACGGATACTTATTACCACTGAGCCAGCGAAGATATAAGCACTGTTGTTGAAATAAATCTTTTCAAACCTGATCAAGCATGAAATGGTAGGCGACACTTTCTTTTTATTTTTATTTAGAGCATTAGCAATAATTCGCTCGCACCTATGTAAATGCTAAAATTAGATCTTTACTCCGTGAATGTTGCACGTGTCGAAGTTAAGGTCGGTTCACATAAAATTAGCTTTAGCGTTGGCGTTGGTTTCACACAACGGACGTTAAAAGTATGCTTGCTACAATGAACGCTTGGCAGCGAATGCTTTGGCCACTAAATTAACATACATACTAACGACAAATAAATTAATAGGGCTGTTCAGGATGTTGTGCAAATGGTGCAAACCATATCCTTGCCCGCACTTGATTAAAAATGAAAAATTTTTTACATAATCTATATACTTATTTCTAAAAGTTATTTTTCGGTTACCCAACGGTATCTCCTTTTATATTTTATCAAATTTAATGAATGATGTCTTATTTAGAAGGAGAAAATCTTGCGTATATTCGAAAAATAGTCACATTATTCAAGTTTAGTTATTTATTTAAAAAAAATGTGGTTTAAAAAGCTGAAAGCAGGGTTCGTATTTGCACACACATGTGCAGCACATCCTAACATTTTACGCTCACACACGTGTGCTGTGCATATAAAAAATTAAAAATTTGCTCACATCACATGTGTGTGCCGTTTGGTAAAAAGCAGGGGCACATGTGTGTACTTTCTTTTTATTAATGTAAAGCACACGCACATGTGTGTGCTATGCGTAGAGAAACTTATACACTTTCGAATTCTAACTCAAATCTTAAAATAATTTTTTAATATGTTTTCTGTCATATAAAAAACAAACAACATCTCACTTTTTATTGAATTGTCTTTCAAAAAATAACGTTTATAAACAAATTCTTTTAAGAATATATTATGTGCATGTGCATGGGCTGAAATTTGTACGAAAATCGGCTCACACACATGGTCATGTGCTTAATAACAAACAGCACACACTTTTCTGTGAGTAGAGTTTATTTTCCACTTATGCACACACATGTGTATGAGCAGTGAGTGCAAGTTGAATGTTTTTCTGGCGTGTGTGTGAGCAGAGCATGTGTGTGCAAATACGAACCCTGGCTGAAAGCACTGTATCCGGACAATAAAGCGCCATATCTTCCACAATATTCCATCAAATTGAATGCTTGAAACACCATTTTGAAGGACAGCTTCACCGGGTGAAATAAAAGTAAAAACTTTTAGGGTTGCCATCTGATACAAATTTTAGTGGCTTAAATATATATGTACATACATATCTCGAGTAAAATATTGCAAGGCATTCAGCGAATGAAAGACATCTAAATGCACTCTTAACCAAAAGAAATAGTTTTGAAGAAGGTTGCCAACTATTAAAAAAAAGTATATATTTATATCCCAAAGGTATTTTTGTATTACCACACGATATCTCTTTTAATCTGATATCAAATTCAATGATTGAGACCTCATTTTGATAAGCGAAAGCCCACGCACGTGCGAAAAATACTCACGTTGTTCAAATTTAATTAATTTTCAAAAAAATAGATTTTAAAATGCTAACATCACTGCATCTGACCAAACCAGCTCCATATCTTCCATAATAATTCATCAGATTTAATGAGTGAAGCACCATTTTGAAGGAAAGCTTCTGCGCTCTACCACACCAACTTCTAAATAGGGTTGCCACGTGTCTAAAATTTTTGCGAACTTATTATATATCTTAAATAAAATATTGCTACGCGTTTAGGGAATGAAGTAATTACTTTACTCAAGAGAGTTGCCAACTATCTAAAAATGTAAATACACATATGTATATATAGAACTGTGGGGTAGTGGTTGACAGTGCGTGCCACCATTCCGCAGAGACTGGGTTCGAGGCCAGTTTACGACCAACATAAAAAAATAAAACAAAAAATGTTTTTCTAATAGCGGTCGTCCCTCGGCAGGCAATGGCAAACCTCCGAGTGTATTCTGCCATGAAAAGGAGCTTCTCATAAAAATAGAATCTCCATTCGGAGTCGGCGTAAAAATGTAGGTCCCTCCCCATTTGTGTGACAACATCAAGGCGCACACCACAAATCGCTGGAGAAGCTCATATTATCATATATACAAAACAAAGTTGCGTAAGACCGAGCGTTACTCTAAAACGGATCGTCCTATTGAGCTGTAATTGTTGTTGCATTAGTCACTGTCCAAGGAAACTTTTTAAACTTAAAAGAAAATGTCGAAAAATAGAAATTTCCGAGAAAATATGTTTTCCCTATATGTGACCTGGTCTACGGAAAGGGGGCTTAGGTGTCAAAAAATCAATTTTCACTTTTTGGTTGATTCGGATGGAAGATGAGATGCTTTTTCACGTGGTGAAAAGCAGAAAATCCTAACTTGCTTAGAAGTGTACTAAAAATAATAATACTATTATTAATAATAATAATAATATTAATAATAATAATAATAAAACTATAATAATACTCCGACCAACAACAACACTTACTGGACGTCCGGCGCGGAGAACAATTAACGAGATAATGAGAAACTGACGAAACGAGTTGCTTACTTTTAACAGCTTTTTCACAGAAAACTAGTTTTCGCACGTAAGCTCCCTTTTTGTAGACCAGGTCACATATTTTGTATGTGAAACTTTTAATTTTCTTAATTTTGGTCCTTATGAACGGTTTCCTAGTGCAAAATTGTATCAATGCAAAAAAAATATGTATGTAGTTAGGTTGATTGGAGTGCGTTGTAAATTCTTAGCGACTCAATTTACAGTAGCCGGATATTAAAAATATTAAGCAAATTTCGATCAACAATACAAAATGAAAAAATTTGGCGCTTGCGTTTCTTTTGCGGTTATGGTTCGATTGCTTTGAAGGTAGTTCGAATTTTTCTACAATGGAACTTTCAGTGTTTGTAAGCCATTATGCCGCTGATCGGAAGATGAAACATTGGCTCAGGCAGTCGCAATTCACAAGGATTGGCAAAAGGCCATAGAATTGGCCCCTCAGGAAAGAGTCCAAGTTAATGAGCAGCTTTGCGTACATTCGGCGCGAATTCATGCGGGACGAATTCAAGGCCGACAGTCATACACAGCTGCAATTAAATGTAATATCGCTGGAAGATATGCCTTCTGGCGTCCAAAATACCATAATCAGAGCAGATAAATGTGCCACTGGAAGTCGTGAACCTGAATTGTTGGTAAAAATGTTGGACCAAAATGTTTAAATAGAAAGATGGTCTTGGGCGGTACGAAGTTCGCCGGGTCCCGTTAGTTTTATTTATTTGCAACAGCTAACGAGCGACGCACCCGGTAAATTGAGAATTGGCCATCTTTCTGCTTTGTGTTGGCGTTAGCGTTGCCGAGTTTTGGCTATGTAGACGAAAGCATTTAAATTCATGTATTTATAGTCAGCTGTTGATAGATACGACCAAATCTCACCAGCTGTTTTTTTTTTTACTGTCACTCCTTTCTCTCGGCAGAAACAAAAACGCTGAGGCATTCTTTTTGCACTAATTTCATTCATAACTTTGGGAAGTTTTCAAATAGATTGTTCATATTAGAGGCAATGAACGTCAGCATCAAATACAACATATCTGTGAAGTTTCACGAGTGTGCCATCAAGTTAACAAAATAGCAGCACGCAGATCGTCTCTCGCATCTATTTTGTAATTTTTGAAATTTTACCATTTTTTTATTTTAAAATTTTTAGATACCTCAAAATGTTAAATCTAAATGGTAAAAGTGTTCTTCATGCCGAAACAAATGAATCTAGTGTAATGAAACTAATGGCTACGGACTGTGTTGCGCGCTTTCTTATATAAATAAAAATCTTCAAGGTACTTAGTATGGAAGGAAATGCATAACGCAAAAAAGTTTGAAATTTGACTGAAAATTTGGCGAATTTTTCTAAATTTTAAACAAAGTTTGAAACTTATATTTGAATGGTTTAGGTTATAGAATGAACTATATATTTTTTATAATTTAACAGATTTCTATAGCTTAAAATAGCTTAAGTTTGGATTTGGTGCAGGAAGGTGGTTAGATATCGATATATTATTTCATTTTACTTCTTTCCAAAAATACACGCAACTTTTTTTTTTGTTTGTAAATTTCTTTATCATTCAGTTTTAATGAGTGTCGTTTCGGTAGAACCTCAACGAGAACGCTGTTATGGTAGAAGTCAAATATTGAATAAATAAGTATGTTTGTAAAGAAAATTTTTTGTTTGCATATGTTTTATGTGTCCTCAATGTACCCTTAATTCATGCATTGATGTCATTGCCATGACATACGAATGCTCGTCATCTTTTCATGCTTTATTCCGAATGGCATTTAATGAGGCTTACCTTTATGAAATGCAAAATGCATTCAGTTAAATCATAAATGTGAATATGTGAATAAATGTGCAATGCCAAATAAGCACATACCAATTCAAATGCATAGCATACTCAAAGGTAAGCGAGGAAGGGGAAGTTTGAAATTAAAAATTGTAAAATAAATTTCAAGGAGAGATGGAACTTTTTAATTTAAGCCATATATGTACATATGTATGTATTATATATACCTGCTGGATATTGGTGTGTGCATGTCGCCATTTAATAAATTACCCTATTTTTGGCTTGACGAAATATTACTCATACGTACAGAGACTATATGTAAATAATAATAACATATAAACAATGCCAGTCGGGAAAGAATCGTAGTTGTACGCATGGATCACGTAGCTCCAGTGAAAATATAATTCGACCCGACATCATACGTGTTGTTCTTTCGGGCTCGCTCGAATCCGACTATTTCTTCGGTGGCGGTATGTATTGAGTGAGAAATGTAGTTCCACTGCTCGCATATGTCGGTTTGTTGAAGAGTGCTCTCTGTAATCATGTGCTAGAGTCGGCTGATGAATAAACGTCGTCCGACGTCCATGGTGATGTAGCTTTTCGACATTGAGCTTTCCTTGCATTGTTGGACGCACATTTTTTGCTGCCAAATTCCTCGTTTTTCGAACTGGGTGCAGCCGTGTGCCTTGATGGACGTTTCTATGCTGTAACCTAGTACTGCATACTACGATGTTTCGGGACCCGGCGAAGTCAATCAGCCATAGTCCGTTGTCGAACGTTTCGTCTTGGAGGTTGAACTTTCCGACAGTGGCGTCAAAGATCCCTTCCTTGCCCACCTTGGAATTCAAATCGCAAAGCACGATTTTGATATCATGACGAGGACAGCACTCGCATAATGCGCTCCACGAGGTTATAGAAGAGATACTTGAGTTTCTCGTCCTACTCTTCCATTGGCGCGTGAGTGAAGATGAGCGGAGCCTTTCTCAGTTTCAAAATAACCAAATTTTTTGCTTAGGTATTATTGAAAACATCGATTTTGAGTGTTCCCATTTCTGCAGATTATCGTTATTTGGAAGGTGGACGTGGTTATTGCTTGATTTCAAACACATTTTCAACCGATTTTTTCCCTAGCAAGACCTCGTGCTAAGATACAGTCCTTCATTATGAGTGGGCGGAGCCACGCCAATTTTAAACAAGTGTCATAATTGGTTTTATTTAAAACCAAAACTCTAAGGCAACTGCTGAGAAAATTTTGTGTTCGTTTCTTAAAATTTCACACTCTTGGAAGGCAAAAAAGGCACATTCTCTGCCTCTTGAATCTTTGTCAGGGAGATTGCTGGCCTAAAAATCAGACAGTAGCTTAAAACGACAAAATTTGAAATGCGTTAGCTCGACAAGGACAAGAAGGCAAAAACGTGCTCTTTAGCAGAGTTTAGTTTAACATCAAAATCATTTTGCACACGAAATCAACATTAACTCCTCACTGTGCAAGGGAAAGACCACACTTTAAGACTATTTTATGCAATGAATCACATGGGACCCCAACTTGCAAACACTTCTTACCGCTGCGGAAGTGGTTGTTGGTTATTACCAACCGCTCGGAAACAACTGGTATGACGAAGAGTGCCGCGCGGCTGCTGCAGAAAAGTACGCAGGATACAAAGCTACCCTGCAGCCAATGGCGACACGCGTGAGAAATGAGCGATCCCAAGAAATAAGGAGAATAGATAGGCGCCTTTTCAAGAGAATGAAAAGAAAGGCAGAAAGGCAGAAAGGCGTGAGTGCGAGGAGTTTGAGATGCTGGCAGACAGGAATGCGGCTCAGAAAATAAGGCAGCAATCATATGGTTTAAGGCAAAAATGAAGATGGAAATCTGGTAACAGATGTTCAGAATACACTTGAGATATGGAGGGAGCACGTCTAAACGCTTTTGAATGACGACAAAGGTGACGCGTTTGATGAAGGAGAACCCGAACCAATGTATAAGGACGAAGCTCACGTCCCTTCACTCGACCAAGACGAGGTAAGCAATAAGGCGGCTTAAGAACAACAAGGCCTCCGGAGCCGGCGGTATACACGGTCAAAAATTAGGGTTTAATTTTTAAACCGCGCTGGGACTACTGCCTTTTTTAAACTTTTGTAGTCTACTTTTTAAACCAGTCAATAGTTTTACGCAATTTTTAATATCTTCTGGTTTAAATTTTAGCCCAAAAAGTTCGTGGTTTAAAAATCAAACCAAAATGTTTTAATTCTAGTTTCTAGGTTTCATATATAGAAAATTTGGTTTAAAATCTAAACCGAAATAGAATATGTTTGCACAGCGAAATGTGGTGTTGATGCAAACTCAACACACGAAAGCACATTTACATGCGTGGCTGTAGCTGAGTGTGCAAAGATGCTTGATACAATTGGTTGCTACCAAGGCTGTCCGGGTTCAAACCCCATCAGACGGAGCATGAAATTTAAGATTGTGTTTTTTTATTCTTAATTATGAAAATGTTTGGGTTTAAAATTTAAACCGAATTGTTTAAATTCTAAACCCAACATATGTGCGCTCTTTTTTTAAACTTGGAGGGTTTGTATTTGAAACTGAATTTAGTTTGGTCATATATGTAGTCCAAAAAGTTTAAAATTAAAACCGAAATTTTTAACCGTGCAGCTTTAAAATCGACAAAGAGATGGCGTGTGTGTCAATTTGCTAATCTAGTGTCTTCTCCAGGATTCCAGCAAAAGAACGTATGCAGATGATATCGATGTCGTAGGTCAGAAAAAAAGGGTCTTAACCGCAGTTTCCAGTTTAGAAAAAGAAGCTAAAGATGTTGATCTAACAGCTATAACTTTGAAGTATTGAAGGACTTTGTCTACCTAAGATCCAGCATAAAGACCACCAACAACGATAGCCTGGAGATCAAGCGAACAATAACTCTTGCCAACAGGTGCTACTTTGGGCTCGGTAGGCAACTGAAAAGCAGAGCTCTCTCTCGAGGAACAAAAATCCCGCTCTACAAATCTCTCATCATGTCCGTCCTTTTATATGGCGCATAAACTTGGACGATGTCGAACAAAGATGAGAAAGCTTTGGGAGCTTTCGAGAGAACTATTCTAAACAAGATCTACGACCCTGTTTTCGGGGACGACGAGTATCGGAGAAGGTGAAATGATGATCTGTATGAGCTTTTTAAAGACATGGACGTAGCTAAGCGCATAAAGAGATAGCGCTGGCCTGGACATGTTGTGGGCATGGAAATCCTTCGACTCCGCGCCCATGGGTAGACAACGAAAGCAAGGGCGCCCACGAACGCAATGGAAGAACCAAGTTCAAAAGGACCTGTCTGTGCTCGGAATAACCAACTGGCGCAAACTCGCACAGGATACAAGCAATTGGAGAAGCTTTTTGGTCTCAGCCCAAACCGACAAACGGTTGTAGTGCCACATATTGAATACAAATAGGTAGGAATCAAAAATCTCGAATGTTATTTAAGGCCTAATTAGCTGTTGATGATACCATGAACATTCACAATTGGATCTAAAAATAATGTAGACAATTCAATTTAAATTCAATAATTGCCTTTTTTCTGCTGTCAAAATAGAATAAATACAAACAAATTTCTAAAATAGCACTAAATAACATAAACAAAACCACCGAAATAAACTTTCACACACTTTTGGCTTTAAACATGTCAGTGGGTCATGCGTGTATTGGATTTCATGCGACAGGGCGTTAACATACTGGCAATTTCCCAACGGACCTGAAATAGTTCGACACCAAAATTAAATTAAATATTTAAGGTGTGCTGAGCAATGTTATCATTTCCAACCGTAGCTAATATCCGTACAAAAACAATATAACCAAATTTTTTGTGCGTATTCAATATGGATTTTCTATTGTAACGCACAGCAAATGAAAAACCAATTAGGAAATAATTTTACTTGTTTTTTTTTGTTTTTGAGTTTTGATCTAAGCCACAAATGACTAAATTCTAGGTTTTGTCAGTTTTTCAAAAAAAGTTTATATGTACATATGTACATACGCATGATGTGTAGCGCGTATGGATGTAGGTATACACAATGCATTCCTACTTATGTGATTTATACCACACTTGCAAATAAGTATCTGCGTCAATCAAGCGGTAGTATGAAAATCAATTCTTTATCAAAAATTGTGGATACAAAATGTTAGGAAATTCTTTAAATTTTCAAATAATTGGTTTCCAGCTGACTTAACAGGTAACATAAACATTGAATTTTGAAGTAGGGTAGGTAAAATGTGCAAGCAAAGATACAAAGTGTTTTTTGTATGAAATGAAAAGTCTGAGGTTTTGGGTGCATAAGCGAATGCGGACAAATCTATCGCATTGTTTTTAATTTTTTATGCTAAAATAAAATTGAGTATCAGAAATTCCTGAAATAGTTAACACACCATGCGTTGAAAATTTGTTAATTAAATATATTTCAATTAAATATATTTTAGGAATCGGTTAGTCAAATTTATGTAAATTAAAATGCATATATTACCCGTATTTGTATGCGACTTGCTACAATAAGGAAACAATTAACTTGTATTACAACATAATATAGTAATTGCGCTTAAGCACAAAATTAATGAGTGCACTCTGTGGCTGGTTAAAATTAAATTACGAAATATAGTCCATTCATGATATGCTTTTTTATTTATGACAAATCATATATCAAGTCTATTAAGAATGTTGTTTAAAGTTTCTTGTTGCTCATGTATACTAGGAAGCCCACAAGAGAATATACATACATACATACAAATCCACGACTATTCATAATTTCGAATTTTTTTAAATATCAACACTCCTTAAAAAAACTGACAGCAGCACTCAGAAACATTCATTAAATGAGCTCTAACGGGCACTTAACTAATGATCGTAAATTCTGTTAATGCTGTCTCAACAGTCGCAATGGATGAATGAGCAGAACAATGGCGTGCCATTCGAGAGATCCGAGTTCGAGTCATCGAGCTGGCAAAATTTAATTTTTTTATTTATTGTTTTTTTTTGTTTAAATTTTAAAAACTTATTTTATTTCATTTTTCGTTTTTTTAAATTTAATTTTTTTTCCAATTTTTTACCGACTTAAAAAAATTAGAATGTTATCAAGTCGCCCGAATTTTTTTTTTTTTTGTGTTTTACCACATGACTTTGGTCCACGTTAACCGATTTCTAAGGAAAACACATACCTTAGAGGTGTGACCATACTAATTTGTTTTAGATCCGATCATTTGATCATGAAGAAATTAACTGCAATCTTGAATTTTTACATCGCACACCTTCAGCTAACTCAAAATTCATAGATGGTAATTTAATTGCATGTGGATCGTAAAGATTCAACGCAATTAATACAAAAACACGTAGTCATGCGAGTATGACGCGAATGAAGCACCTGTCGTTGTCACCTGGACTAACCTCACAGAAGACGTAAACTTCGATACCAAGTTTCAAATGCCTCTAAAGAGGGATCCCCAAGTTTTGGTAACTTATCCTTGAGGTCCTACCGAGTTCAATGTTTATATATGTACGATTTGAATGTATCCACTGGTAATGCTGGATGGATTCCAAGCAAGTACTTGTTGTATCTAATTGTCACAAACCGATAACAGCAGATGTAGAGAGAAAACAGAAGAACGGTAGAGAGAAAAAAGTTGCCTCCCCTTTGGCTGTTATGGACAATAATCATATAATGGGCGGCGTAGACTTGGCCGATCAGAAATCAGCGGTGTACGATAAACACCGAAAATGTCAGAAATGATAGAATTTTTTTTTTTTTTAATTTTGATGCTTGTAACAGTTAATGCTTGGATTGTACATAACTGCAGCAACCAAATAAAAAAAAAGGTTAAGACTCGTCGGAAAGGGTGAAGACCAGCTATCCGCTCACGTATATAACTCTTCAATATAGGCGATCATTTAGCAATAAAAGGCGCCTCACGACGTCATTGCGTAAGGTGCACTTCGCAACAAAAAGAAACTAAAATAATTTATATTTGCTCCGGATGCAAAAATGCACTGTGCTATAAATACTTTACTACCTATCATAAGTGAATACTTTTCCAGCCAAAAAATAAAATAATAAGTTCATCAAATAAATAATAATGAAAAACTAAAAGGTCTTTTTAATTGTTATGTTCAAAGATCTTAGGATAATGAAAGGACTTACTAGTTTTTTTAAGTATGCACAACGTATTTTTTTAAACATTATATTCACATTTTGGAAAAAGATGTCACAAAAGTACTGGGAGAGCGGAAATAAATTTTTGTCTCCATATGCGATAAAATTATGCAATTATTTATTAATGTCAAAGCGTGTGCCTTAAATAATAAAGATTATAAAATTACAGTACTTTTAATTAATAGATACAGCAGAAAAAGTTGTTACATATGAATGCACCACAAAGTGCGAGAAATATTTCACCCAGATAAAATCTAATAACTTAAAGCTCTTTTAAATTAAAACAATGAATTACATACATACATACCTGCGTATTTAAGCAATTTGAATTTAATTGAAATAATCTTAAAAGGAAATTTATGAATTTGTTATGGATTAAATTGCTTGTATAACGACTGTATGCATTTTGCATAAAAAGATTTTATAATCACATAAATACATACATCAACTTTTGTGCTTGCTTTGCAATGTTTGCCTATCTACGATTACATATGTATGCGTAGTGATGGCTAATTGTAACTATTTACCACACATATTTACTAACGCATTTGTGAAATTTGAAAACATGAGTGGACAAAAGTGTGAATAAATTTCATAATTTAGGCCACTCATAGTCACAGAGTCGACCAAACCATGAAATAAACCTAATTTATGGTTTGAGCTATAAAAACAGTTGCAGTTGTTTGCCGAAACCAATTTAAACGTCATTTAAGACAAAGCAAACAAGTAAAAAAGTCTAAGTTCGGGCGGAGCCGAACATTAAATACCCGGCGCAAGTATTAAATATATGTTTTTCACCTTTCCGAAAGCTACCGCTACATGGTAAACCGAGGTGTATCCATTTTGAGTAAATTAGCGTCCTTAAATTTCGAAATATTGAAGTTTCAAGCATATCTGAAATTTACTGTTATATGAAAAGCGGCCGTAATTTTAGTTCGATTTCAATAAGTTTCAACGTTTTGCTTCTATGTGGCAAGTACAATAACCACACCGAGTTTGGTACAAATTGGTAGAACGGTTACCGAGATACATATATGTGATCATAAGTGGGCGGTGCCACGCCCATTTTTCAAAATTGTATCCTAACGTATTTCTTGGTAACGAATTGTTGCAAGCATCAATTTTGAATAAATTAGCTTCAATAATTACTGATTTACCGAAGATTTCGTATTTCTCTAAATTACCGTTATATGGGGTTATTGTCCTATTTTAAAAATTTTCGGCCATTTCGTATGTTATACCAAGGTTAACAACTGTGCCAAGTTTGGAAGAAATTGGTGCAGCGGTTACCAAGATATACACATGTAAACATAACTGGGCGTGGCTACGCCCATTTTCCAAAAACTTATAATATTCTTATTTTTCGTCTAAAACTTATTGTAAATATCAATTTTGAGTGAATAATCTTCAGTAGTTACTAAAATATCGCAGTATTCGTATTTCTGAAAATTACCGTTATATGGGAAGTGGGCGTGGTTATTGTCCAATTTTTAAAATTTTCGGCCATTTAGTATGCTGTATCAAGGCCAACAACTGTGCAAAGTTTGGAATAAATTGATGCAGCGGTTACCAAGATATACACATGTAACCATAAGTGGGCGTGGCTACGCCCATTTTCAAAAAAATGTTAATATTCTTATATTTCGTCTAGAATTTATTATAAATATCAATTTTGAGTGAATTATCTTCAGTAGTTACGAAACTATCGCAGTTTTCGTATTTCTGGAAATTACCGTTATATGGGAAGTGGGCGTGGTTATTATCCGATTTTTAAAATTTTCGGCCATTTAGTATGCTGTATTAAGGCCAACAACTGTGCAAAGTTTGGAAGAAATTGGTGCAGCGGTTACCAAGATATACACATGTAACCATAAGTGGGCGTGGCTACGCCCATTTTCAAAAAAATGTTAATATTCTTATTTTTCGTCTAAAATTTATTATAATTATCAATTTTGAGTGAATTATCTTCAGTAGTTACTAAAATATCGCAGTTTTTGTATTTCTGAAAATTACCGTTATATGGGAGGTAGGCGTGGTTATTGTCCGATTTTGCCCATTTTCAATACCATCCGCCCTACGCCCGAAAGAAGTGCACATACCAAGTTTCGTTAAGATATCTCAATTTTTACTCGAGTTATCGTGTGCACAGACGGACAGACGGACGGACGGACGGACGGACGGACGGACGGACGGACGGACAGACAGTCACCGCTTAATCGATTTCTCTTTTCATCCTGATCATTTATGTATACATTTGTCTATATCTATCTCGATTCGTTTTGCCTGTTACAAACAACCGTTATGTGAACAAAGTTATAATACCCTTGTGCACAAGTGCGCTCGGGTATAAAAATGACAAATCACTAAACAACAAAATGTGCAAAATAAAGCAAACCAAATTGAAGGAGAATAAAAACTACCATCCGGCGACAACTAAACAAATATAAGTTAGCCAAAAAGACATAGAAAGGGAATTTTGAAAGGATAAAAAGCAATAAAATGTATTAAGAATTTGGAGCTGCAAAGACGACCAGGCAAATATGTATTGTAAAAACCACCTAAGTTTTATATAGAGCTTTTTCAGCAACATTAGCTTTCAACTTCTGCTTGTATGCGAAATCACACAAAACGTTTTTTGGCCAACACTCTGGTGTTCATAAAATTTCTTGACAATTACTATCACATCAAAAAAGCATAAATATCATTTCTATTGTATAATTCAACGGAAGAATTTTATTTTTGCGACATACATATTTCATTTACATATCTATGAACATGAACCACGCTCTTCGATTTGATAATGTTATGAGTCGACGTTGGCGGACGCTGTGGTGTAATGGTTAGAAATATGCACTACTAACCCGTGGGCCTGGGGTCGAACCCAATTTCCAACTAGCATCAAAATAAAAAATAAGAGAAACTTTTTTCTAATAGCGGTCGTCCCTCGGCAGGCAATGGCAAACCTCAGAGCAGTGTTTCCGTCAAGAATTTTCAGAAAGTCGCAAAAAAGCCGTTATTGGCGACTTTTCTGTACTTATTCTTCTTCTTCTTTGGCTCTGTAACCGCCTAAGCGATTATGGTCGAGTTCAAACAAAGAACGCCATTCGCTCCTCTTCTCTTCCAGCTAGAAGTGACGCCAATTGGAAATGGCAAGTGAAGCCAAGTCCTTTTGAACTTGGTATTTCCATCGCAGTGGAGGCCTCCCTCTTCCTCTGGCTACCACCAACGGATTTCGAGTTGAATACTTTCAGAGCTGGAGCGTCGGTGTCCATTCAAACGACTAGGCCAAGCCAGCGGAGCCGCTGTATTATAACTCTCTGCACTATGTCTATGTTATTGTAAAGCTCATATCGCTCATCGTTCCATCGTCTGCGGTACTCGCCGTCGCCAACGCGTAAAGGCCCGTAAATCTTCCGCAAAATTCTACTCTCGAATACTCCAAGAGTCGCCTCATCAAATGTTGTCAAGGTCCATACTTCTGCGCCATATACCAGCAGAGGCATGATGAGTGGTTTATCGAGACAGGATTTTTTTTTTCTGAATTGCCTGCTCAGTCCAAAGTAGCACTGTGTTGGATTTCGACGCTGACTTTATTATCGGTGTTAATGCTGGTTCCGAAGTAAACGAAACTCTCCACTTTCCCGAAATTATAACTATGAACAGTGACGCTGACTGTTTGTTTGAAGAGAGAAGATAATTCGTCTTGTCCTCGTTGACCACCACCCCCATTCGTTTTTCTTCCCTATACAACTCTGAAAAAGCAGAACAGAGTTCGCGGATCTTGTTACCGATAATTTCGATGGCATCGGCGTACGCCAGCAATTGCGTAGTTCTGTAAAATATATTCATGAGCGGTTCAGTTCTGCAGCTCTTAATATCTTCTCCAACATCAGATTAAAGGAATCACAAGAAAGGAAGTCGTCCTGTCTGAAACTCCATTTGGTGGCAAACGGCTCGGAGAGGTCTTTCCCAATTTTGACGGAGCTGGTTGTATTTCTCAGCGTTATTTTACACAACCGTATAAGTTTCGCGGAGATGCCAAATTCTGACATCGCGGCGTATAGGCAACTCCTTTCAGTGCTGTTGAAATCGGCTTTGCAGTCGACAAATAAATGGTGTTTTTTTCCAAGATTTGGCTATTATGAGTACCTGGTCTATGGTGGATTTGCCAGGTGTAAAGCGGTGGGGTGCAATAAAGCCATACTAATTATACCTTTCATGAGCATGAAATGGTATTATAACTTTGGTCCGATGTTTGTAAGTACCAGAACAAAAAGAGACAGACCCATTAAAATGTATACTTATATGATCATAACGTCGAGCTGAGTTGATTTATCCATGTCCGTCTGTCCGTCTGTCTGTCTGTCCGTCTGTTTGTATGCAATCTAGTCTCTCAGTTTTCGAGATATCCGCATCAAATTTGGTAGGTGGGTGTATTTTTATAATGTATTAATCATTTGTCGGAACCGGAAGAATCGGACCACTATAACATATAGCTCCCATACAACTGATTGTTCAGATATGAGATTTTTCGTTATAACTTCTCCATTTATGCAGCTACGAACATGAAATTTCGCAGCACTTGCACCCATTATCAACAGAATGCTTACAGTGAAAATTACAAAGATCGGGTCACTATAACCTATAGCTCCCATACAACTGATTGTTCAGATATAAAATTTTTCGTTATAACTCCTCCATTTATATAGCTGGGAACAGGAAATTCCGCACTGTTTTCAATAATTATCAACAGAAAACTTACAGTGAAAATTAAAAAGATCGGATAACTATAACCTATAGCTCCCATACAACTGATTGTTCAGATATGAGATTTTTCGTTATAATTCATCCATTTATGTAGCTAGGACCATGAAATTTCGCGCTGCTTTCACTCATTATCAGCAGAAGACTTACAGTGAAAATGACGAAGATCGGGTCACTATAACCTGCAGCCCCCATACAACTGATTGTTCAGATATGAGGTCTTTTATAATATCTCCTCCATTTATGCAGCTAGGAACATGAAATTTCGCACCATTTTCACTCATTAGAAACAGAATACTTACAGTGAAAATAACAAGGATCGGGTGACTACAACATATATCTTCCATACATCTGATTGTTCAGATATGGGATTTTACTGTAAAACTCCTTTATTTGAACAGCTAAAACCGATAAATTTCGTAAGATATTTTATAAATAATAATACAAAGTCTACTGAGAAAATCGTCAAAATCTATGCTGTATAAGCTTTATCTCCTATAGCACTGATTGTTCAGGTACCAGTTTTTGCGATATATCTCCTTTATGTAGGAAACTAAACCCAATAAATTGTGTTACCGGTTTACATACCGATCACATAGCAGTGAAAATCACTTAGATTGGTGCCATATAAAGTATATCCTCCATACCTCTGATTGTTTAGAGGCGATTTTTTATATAAGTATGTAACTCCTCTATCGATGTATGCAGATGTATTCAAAATCAGTAATCTGTCAAAGTAAAATTTGCAGATGTTCATGAAAGGTATGAAGCCTTCGGCATAGCCGAAGACAGCGCTGCTCTTACTTGTTTTATTTCCATTTTGTTTTGGAAATAAAAAAATAATCTCGATACGGCGTTATTTCCAACTAGAAATGGAAATAAAGCCATTATGGTTTTATTGCGCTTTTTTTTAATTTTTGTTTCAAAAACATAAAGCCAATTTTTGCGGAGAAGGGTTCGGGGGGGCGACGCGAGTGCAGTGCAGCGGGACGCGGCGTGATATCCAATAAATCCGGAAATATCAAATAATTATTTATTTCATTTTATTAGTAATAATTTGTATCAATTTAAATAATTCAGTATTAAATTCAAATATTCTTCACTTTTGCTTAAATTTAATTCCCCTGCAAAAAATTGTGCGACTAATCTCTAAAGAGAGTATTCCCAGATTACTCTACAATTGGGCATTATTTAGTCGCAACTAGTTTCATCCGGGTACTATTGGGGATCAATTAGTCTCGACTCATCTCTTACGGGTATAATTGGAGATCAATTAGTCCCCGACTCATCTCTAGTGGGTACTATTAACGATTTAATGATATGTACGCACTTAGTAAATCAAATTTCATGTGCGGCGATGGCAGAGTATTCGCTTAACAAAACTGAGAACCCCGGTTCGAATCGCAGCTGACGCAAATTTTTATTTTTATTTTTTAAAAGTGACTAGTCGCATTTTATACCCGTTCGTGTATAAAGTTGAACAATTAGTCTCTTCATAGGACATGCAAAAGCGAACAGTTCATTTCATATAAAGAGATCAAAAGTGGTATTAGTCGTATGTTCCTTTGCGATTGCTCCCGGAGTCATCCCGGATTAGTCGCATTTTTTGCAGGGTCAGTATCGACAACTGGTGAGAGCCAGTACACACACATATTTACGTTGACATAATCGAACAAAAAACTTTATTCAAATTAGAACAAAAAAACTAATTAGAATTACAACAACATATATTATATATTTACATATATATCAACATTGAATCTTGAACAATCGCACGGCAGCCTGCAAACTCCGCTCTTTTACTCGGTTGAAACAATCGCGACAATATTTACAATGCCTACTAGAATAAACAAAACTTCTCGCTCTTTTTCACAGCAAATGACACATATGAGATGTCTTTGCTCAGTGTGCACCACCTCTTCACATGTATCTTCTTCAGTGTCATCATCGGTGGTTTTATAGAAAGCTGGTTGAGAATATCTGCCAACGTAATTTTTTTTTTGTAAAAATAAATGTGAACGATTTTTGAACCACTTATGTTTCCCTTTGCATAGATCAGTAACTGCTGCTAAGAACATTTATAAATCTATAGAAGTTTCCTTGTTTCGGCAGTGGAAAGCTTCTGCAGAGCTGCTAGTCGTAATGTGCTCATTGTATACAGAAAAATTTTCAGCATGCCCCTTAAATTAAATATTTCATTTCCACTTTTGAAAGGAATCATTTAAGAGTAATTTTCTTACTTTACTCCCCCACTGACGTTTGAAATACATGACGAAAGGCTTAAAAATGCTTTCATTCATATCTTGTTTTATAAATTGTGCACTAATTGTGACTTCTACAATTTCAAAATCTGCTTTTATGTCCGCAAGTTTTAGCAGCAGTAAAACCAAGAACTTGTTAAATAGTTTTTTAGCTTGATTATCCTTTATCCTGCCCGATGAATCCGGTAATTTTGGAAGCTTTTCGCCGCAGAGCATTAGTAAAATGGAACCAACAACCTTTCATAAAGATATTAGGATCCATAAACTGTTACGTAAACTGACTTCAAAATCTGTGACTACCGATGTGGGATTCAAATCTAAGATATTTGCATGCACATATTGAAGGACATGTGTGTAAGCTGCTTGCGATTTATGAAAATTTATTAAATCCTATGTACATGTATCTCTAATGGAAAAAATACTTACGTGATCTGAGTGAACAATATGAAATATCAGCAATTGTTTGAATTGTTTTGAAACGGGCAAAACGTTGAATGTGCTATCAACTACATAATTACGTGGTTCCGATTCATAGCTTCATAGCTTTTAGTTCGTTGCAAAAGGTAGATGAGGCGAACAGAGTTTATGAAAAGTCTTCTGTAATAATTGTATCAATATAAATTTTTTTATCCATTTCATATTTGGACATAGCAAATTCCTTGACAACTCTTTCATTTTAAAAGATTTTTACAATGTCGTCAAGGCAAGTTGGCACTTTAGGATCTTGTCTTATATTCAAATATTGCCTTCGTATATTCATAAGTTGCCTTCGTATTGGACCAAATTGCACTGATAGTGCTGATTCTTAAGACTTCTACACTGCTCATCATATATCTCGCGCACACCTGATCTTTTTAGCGATGACGTCTTGCACTCAGTTTTTATGGAATTTAGTAATTTTAATTTCTGGAACAGTTCATTTTCTGGATTATGATTGTGGATTTTGGAGTTTCCAATTTGTCTACAATATGTCTCGCTATTGAGTTCCACTACAACACTCATTTTGCAATCACTTTGATAGCAATAATAATATTTTATTTTTCCCTTACGAGTATATTTGTATTTATAAATTCGTTTTTCCACTTCTATATACAATAGTTTCGAAGATTTTCTAAATCCTGATATTAGCACATATTCAAAAATTAAATGATTTTCCATTTTTACCAAAGCGAGATCAATTTTAATACGCGGCCAATTACCAGAAATCATGTGATTAGAACACAGTGTTGCCAGGCATGTATTTTTAATTCAAGAGGGTGTTCAAGGCGAATTTAATAATGAGTTACAACAAACACATAATTTGGACGTAATGTTCTCTAGAGCGAAAAATTCAGATTCGCCGCTTACACCACCTTATTGAATTCGCCTTGAGAGTGTCATTTCAGAATATGGCTTTGTTACTCATATGAAAAATCTTGTATGTGACTTTATTTCCCTTCTGCACTGGAAATAACGCCATATGGTTTTGTTTCTAAAACGAAATGGAAATACCACCATATGGCGTTATTGCGTATGGTGTTATTGCACCCCACCGTCCAAGCCACAAGCTTGACTATTTGTCAATAAATTTTCGCCTAGGCTTTGCTGCAAAAATTTAGTTTTAGGCGCTTTAAAAATGCACAACAAATTCAGCGAATACAGACAAATATTAGCAGCATAGTTTTACGCGCAAATTTATTGACAAATAGTCAAGGTTGATTATTTTTCAAGTGTACAGAATTGGGGGGTTAATGTCCATACACACAGGAAGCTGAGCCGATTTGAGCCGATCGAAGCTATTCCGAGCTTCCAACTTACTGTGGCTAAATGAAGTGTTCTTTCAAGAAGCTTTTCAGCGGTTTTGGAATAAGCGCAAAGAAGCAGTTTTTGATTTTGAGTTTACTATTTGACTTTTCAGTCTCATGATGCTGTTACGAAGAAAAATGGACCCTTACGCGGTCGTACGTATTAGATGCAGATACTCTAGTAAAAACAAAAAAAAAACAATTCTTCTATTCAGCACTCAAGAAAACAAAGGGCCTCATGCATAAAAAGTGAGCTTAAGCTCCGACTCGCTTTTCAGTACAAATTTTTGAGCTTGAGCTCACTCCATTCGTGTAAAAATTCAGTCTGAGCTTATGCTCACTTTTTATGCATGAAGTCCAAAGTGCCCAAACGCAGAAGAGCCTGTCTTCGACTGGCGCGAATAGCTGGCGTAACTTCGCAGAAGAGAGAGGAAATTGGATTCTCTCTGAAACCGGCGACCGTTAAGATTTTGAGTCGAACATATGTAATTTCGTTTATTTTCCCATTGGTAACAATTTGAGTATCTACACCACTCTTATTAAGTTAAAGCGTTTAACATTTTTGTTCATACACAGGCAACATTAATCCTAGTTAATCACGATATAAGAAGGGTTATCTTTACCTTTATAAGCTTTGATCAATTTCGCTACTACTTTTTCCAAAATTTCCTAATGGGTTTAAACTAACAGCCGTATTAAAATATATATATATATATACATAAAGCCCTTGACTACTGAAGCGTTTAAGAATTGGCTGTTGCATTTAGAAAATGTGCATTTTTTATAATTTAAGTAAGCCAGCGAATGTCTTCGTGTGCATTCTTCATGAATATAAATTTACGTGTTTTGCTTTACTCAGACATTGGCTTAGCATTTACTCGTACTCAGGATGTTAATGCATGTACTGATTTTATTGTTGTTTATAGGAGCTGCCATTTGTGGAGGGCTATGATACTGACAAAATGGTTTTCCAGCCATTTGCAGAAATGACCGAGCAAATAGAGCATAGACTTAACGTGTTCGCTAGAGGCCACATAGCGGGAAATAAATTAGAAGCTAAAACAGTGGAAATCAAATGGATAGATGTGCGGGCGTTTAGGTCACATCGTTGTTGATAGCTGCTGCTGAAAGCAAACATTTAACACAATTTGAATCTAAACTTGCAGAACAGCATCTGTGCACTTGCTGGCCAGCAGGAGGTACATATCAAGCAAGTACTACACAGTAACGACGCAAGGAACGAAACAAGAAATAGAGTATCTATAATAAGCGAAATGCCAACGTCGATGGTAGCGCAAAAAAGATGCATGCAACATACCTATGTATATACTTATATAGGGTGTCCGAGAAGTACCACGACCAACTTTAAGAGAAGGTAGGTGGGGAGGTGAACTCCCTGGTAAGCGAAACATTTTCAGGTAAAAGTGTCTTTCAAATAATTGCTTCACCATATTCAAATGCAATGTGTAGGAGCCATTATAAAATTAGGACTACTTAACGATTTTTATTTTTTTGATATTATCTTCCCGATATTTGAATATGGGTACAGGTGAAAACAAAAAATAGAGTAGAAAAAATCGGATGGATTCAGGACTGGCGTTCGAGCGGGCTACGTAATTGATCCGGATCGTCCAATCCATCGGCGAGGATAAGTTTCGTCTAAATGAGCTCTTACTTCACGCCCGTAGTGAGCAGTTAATCCGTCGTTTTTCAGTCATAGTATACACTGTTGTGGGAGTTGAACGTTGGTGGAAGTTACACAGGTCCCAATATTTGGCAATTAAAAATACCGCAACATAAATTTATTTTGTACTGATACTGCGACCGACCTTCTCTCATTTCACGAGAATTGTCTATCTGTTAACTGTGAAGGTTATGTAAATCAAAATGGCCATCACGTTTGGATGAAGATTCATCGCTCCAAATTATTTTATTAAAAAAGTTGGGGTCTGATTCATGTATTCGCAACATTTCTCGACAAAATCTGACCCTCGCCAGGTAATCACTCTCTTGTAGATGCTGAACACGTTGAACGTGGTAGGGCTGAATTTGATTTTTTTTTAAGCCTTGTGAACTGTAGATTTTGGTATTCCAGTCGGTCTTTCCATCATTCTCACTGAAGTCGATGGACCTAGTTCCTAGTATCCACTTCCTCTAACACAACTGCAACATCTACCCTTGCAGGACGTCCTGTCTTGCCGCCGCGGCTTCCAGGTGTGCGGCATTAAGAAAATGGAAAATTAAAGTTAGAAGAAGTAGAACTTTAAACAAAAAACTTGTAAAAGTTACTTACCTTCAGATATTGCTCTATGGGTCCGGGGATGAACTTCATGATCTAGATGCTGACGATTGATGTATCGCTCTGCATAGAGTCTTTGTGCAGCTTTAGCTTTACAGCAAGCTTCACCGTAATTGTTCACGAGTTCCATTAAGGATCACTCCCACCTACCCTCGCCTCAAGTTTTTCGTGGTACTTTTTGGACACCCTGTATAAACACGTTAGTATATTTGTATGTTTGTGTCATTTCTGCATTCAAACTAAATTGCTGAAGCTGTACAACAAGAAATGCAATTATCCGCATTTAATTAGCGCTGTACTTACATAGCTCGCTGCCAGGGCTCCAGTGAGAGTTAAGAGAAAAAAAAACGCACTAGTTCAGAAAAGTTGCCAAGAACGCGTTTACAGAATAAATAGCGTCTTGACAGCCAATCCTGGTATTTAGACGGGGTTAAGAGTAAACTTAGTTTTACTTATTTTCAGTATAGATAATTCCATTGCCATACCTACATACATATATATACTGAGTATGTACCTAAGTTGGTGCTAAGTTTGTTGTTGTACTCAATTATTTTTTGCTGCTTCCTACAATTTTTCTGCTCAAAGTAATTTTAATAGTCATCGCCAGTTGCTTTGCCAGTTAATGTGTTTCTGGTAGTTTTGTTGTAAAACAAACTGAGAATGATTGTCATGGGGCGACAGATGCGAGGGAGTTGTGAATGTGCTCGGAGCGAATGTGAGGATTAAATGCATTAAGTGGCAGAGATGGACACATTAATTATTGTTACCATTGCAAGCAGTGTCGGGAAAATAGTTTTTCGCCATTACACAGACTCATTGCTAGATTATCGTTGGCAGTGCTATGTTGCGTATGAGCAACATAATTCAGCTCATGAAGTGTGATCAACGACAGCACTAGGTATTGAAAACATTGAATATGTAGTAGATGTGCTTGTGTGCAAGTGTGCAGGAGGAAAAATTCTTCACACTTGATTCGATTTTCGAGCTACAGTTGCAACAGCACATTAAAACAAACAGTAGCAACGTCTGTATAAGGCAACAGAAGGAAAATATTTGGAGAGAGCAATGAAAATTTATTTCACTCCTCATTTCAAAGATTTTATCAATTACTTTTCGATGCTGATTTCTGTTTGTTTAACACAAAATCTTTAATTAGAATTCTTGCTTCTGACAGCAAATGATATAATTAACAGTTCGTTCGATAGATGCTCGTTTTCGAGTCGTTATAATTGGCTACGTCCTATTTATTTATCAACTTCGTGTAGTTTTAAGCAATGCTATCTACTTCTTAATTTGCATACAAAGGACATAAAAGAGCAAGTGTTGCATGTTGATCAGTGCTGGCACACTCTACTTAGTTTTGAGTAAATCTGAAGGTAATTCAGTTACGCACATACAATCATGTGAAAAATAATAGGGACATGACATTTTGCCCACTTTCTGCTATTTTGCTTTTGTTTGCTTAATGTTTATTTTTTTTTATCAAAATACAGCACTATCTAACAAAAATCATATAAGTGCACATTTCAAACTTTGTAGAAAAATTATAAAAATTTAACAAAATTTTACAACAACATGAAACTTTTCACTAAGAATTTTTGAAAATCTAAGTATGTAGCTTTATAGCCCATTATATCCTGAGTTAAGAAAGTGCAACTTTAAAGTGTCTAAGAATTCGCGTTGATTTTTGGTAATTTAAACTTCCTTAAGCTAGAATAAAAATTAAATAGGCTAGAAACTACATACTTAGATTTTTTTAATTCTTAGTAAAAAGTTAGTTGTAAAAGTTTTTTGAATTTTTCTAATTTTTCTGCAAAGTTAGAAATTTGCACTTGTATGGTTTTTGTTATATAATGAACTGTATTTTTATAAAAAAAAAATAATAAACATTAAACAATCAAACGAAGAATAGCCAAAACTGGTCAAAATGTCGTGTCCCTATTATTTTTCACATAACTATAAATAAGTATATTCAGTATCATTATATACAGTGCCGAACAAAAGTTTGGCACAGAGAATTTTTCGCAATATATGCAAAGTTTTTTATCCTAAATTATTTTAAATATTTTTAATAAAAATATAGTTCGTACTTCACCAAAAAAACGTAAAAACAAAAATCTTTGTGCAAAACTCAGGAAAATTCAAAATAAATTTGCATACTAATTTGCAACTTTCTATTCAGAGTTTTTAGAAAATGTCTAAGTATGCAGTTTTATCTTCTCTTCTTCTTCTTATTTGGCGCTGTAACCGCCTAAGCGACTTTGGCCGAGTCCAAAACAGCACGCCAGTCATTTCTCTTCTGTGCTA
>NW_023458564.1:5147230-5207557 GCF_013731165.1 Rhagoletis pomonella | reverse complement strand
TGGCAGTCAAAAGTTTTCCACTTCTGCGCACGGAACCATCCTCCTGCAGTTTTATAGCCCATTCAATTTTAGTATCGAAAAAATCGCGTTGATTTTCGGCATTGTCGAACATACTTTGTATGAAAACCTGAGTGAAAAAAATTGCCAAAAACCAAAGAGATTTTTTAGCACCTTGCGCTTTGGTATACTAAAATTAGATGGGCTATAAAACTGCATACTTAGAATTTTTCTGAATAGAATAGAAAGTTGGAAATTAGTATGCAAATTTATTACACTTTCCTGAGTTTTCCACAAAGTTTAGAGATTTGGTTTAATGTTTTTTGGTGAAGAACGAACTATATCTTTGTAAAAAATTATCGAAAATAAATTATAATAAAAAACTTGGCAGATATGCAAAAAACTCTTTTCTCCGGCACTATATGTATTTAAATACATTTTTCGGGAAAACTTATATTACCCCTTATAACAAAAGTTTCAGCGTCACAATTAGAAAATCCTATCCCGCATAAAAATCGCAAACCCTCAAGCCTGTGGTATCGAGGTCATTATCCCGTGGATCCGAGGGATTGAAAACATCATATTATTTGCTCTAAACAGTTATACGTATTGAAAACTGAAATTTAAAAAAAAAAACGCATTACACATATGTATACCTGCGGCGGAAAACGCACACTCCCCTGCAAAAACTTATGGACCATGTAGTCTATTTGTGGTATATTGGAGTACTTACAAAAGTATTCCTCTGTCATGCTGCAGCGGGCCAACTCGTGTCTCTGCACCAGCTTATTGTTTGTTACCCGATCACTGCTCGTGTTTTAACGAAATGTGATTGAAGTTTTTTTTTATACCCGAGCGCACTTTTGCACAAGGGTATTATAACTTTGTTCACATAACGGTTGTTTGTAACAGGCAGAACGAATCGAGATAGATATAGACAAATGTATACATAAATGATCAGAATGAAAAAAGATATCGATTAAGCGGTGACCATCTCGTTCGTCCGTCCGTCCGTCTGTCCGTCCGTCTGTGCACACGATAACTCGAGTAAAAACTGAGATATCCTAACGAAACTTGGGAAGTATACTTCTTTTCGGCGTAGGACGGATGGTATTAAAAATGGGCAAAATCGGACAGTAACCACGCCTACCTCCCATATAACGGTAGTTTTGAGAAAGACGAAAACTGTGATATTTTAGTAACTACTGAAGCCTATTCACTCAAAATTGACATTTACAATCACTTTTAGATGCAAACTAAGAATATTATAAATTTTTGGGAAATGGGCGTAGCCACGCTCACTTATGATTACACGTGGATATCTTGGGAACCGCTCCACCAATCTCTCCCAAACTTGGCACGGTGTTGGTCTTGGTAGAACATACTCAATTACAATTTTTAAAATCGAACAATAACCACGCCCACATCTCATCTAACGGTAATTTAGAGAAATACGAAATCTTCGATAAATCAATCAGTAAATACAGAAGCAAATTTATTTAAAATTGATGTTTGCAATGTTTGTTGATATAATCAAAAGAAAGGACTTTGTCAAATACAAATTTTGAATAATGAACTAAATGGAATCCGAAATATTAAGTAACCAAACAGGGGCGAACGCAGGTAGGGGTTTTGGGGGCTCAAACACGTAGAATATGGATCTACATATTGTTTTAGCAGAGAAGGTCATTTCCCAAGATATTTGAATTTTTGACCCTCTACTACAAAATTTAAATTGGGAAAGACACGTTATTTACATACAAACAAACGTATATCGAAAGAAAAAACGCCTCCAATTATTTTAAATTTATTTCACAAAGAAAAATATGGCAAATTTTATGAAAACAATAGAAAACATTTGGGTAGCGGTAAACTAAATATTGATTCACACAAAAGAGGATGTGTGAATTGAGAAAATATTTTTTATTTTACAAGAACAACTTGGGTTGCAATTGAGTGCCGCGCATACGAATAGACGTAGAATTATAGGCAAACCAATTACCTTCCGCTATTCGTAGTTAACTTCTCAATGCAATTTTTTAGCTTGGTTAATTTTTATAACACTCTTTAGGTTGTCAATGTGAGAGTATCGTAAAGTTATGATAAGCACTATACTAACAATGAAAAGCAACTAAACAACTATTGAATGGTCAAATGAAAATGTGCCATAATTTGTTGTATACAATAGAAACTGGAAGCAATGTAACTCATACGCCGTACCGTACATGGCCGTACTTGGACATACTCATAAATACATGGCGTGCGAGTAACATTTTCCATGTTGAAGTTTGAATTTTTCTTCATACGAAATGCAAACTTAAAATGAAAGTAAGTATCTTGGGAAAATTACCTTATCTAGAAAAACAGAATACAGATGCGAAATCTACGACTCAAAAATAAGTTAATGTATCTCGGCTATTATTTGTGCCATTTTAGTGTTCTTACAGTGTATTCAGACAGGTTCTGCAATTCACTTCCAAGTGAATTTCTACCAAGGTCACTTTGAATTCAAATTGAATGGTGTTTAAATTCACTCGGAAACGAATTGCCGAACTTGCCTGATTATCTTTCTTTACAATTAAGGCGCGCATTGGTGATATTTTAAAACAGCCCAATAACATGGTACTCGTATCACAAGAATAGCCTATGAAATTAAATCTATGGATGCAAGTAAATAAAAAAATTTTAAAAATACAAATAGTACCTTCTATTTTTATACATACGCAAACAGGTTTTTCTTGGATTTTATTTCCGCTATGATGGTTTTACTTTTTCAGTTTATTAAAAAGAAGAGCAGAAGAAAGAAAACTGATTGAATTTCCTGCAATGAAATTGTTATCTGTAAAGCCGTGCCAGCTATCGTTCGTTGAAGTCTCATTATATCTCCACATGTATGTACGTATATATTCGTGTTTTCATGAGAAGGAAGCTCTTCGAATACAAAGATTAAAGCTATATAGATACAGGTACATATGTATGTATATATGTGAAGCTGCTTAAACTTTAAAAAGCAAAACAGTTTCCTGATGCACTCCAAATTTTGCTTTACTGCATATGTACTCGTATTTCGAGCAAAATGCTAATGCCATTTTTGAGCGCCTCAAGTGCAAAATCAATTTTCTTGTTCCTAGATATCTTTTGTATAAGTAAGTATTTACTGTAGGTATAGAAATACATTTCAAAGTATTGAACAAACCTGATTATTCTGGTGTTTATGTCACATACCCGGAAGTGCAGATAAATATGCATGTCGTGCTTAGTCGGCAAACGATTGACTGTACATGTATGAAATTTTATTATTTTTTTTCTGCAAAAAAAGTTCAAAAATTCACTTTGGCGCCTTCCTTCCGGTTGCTGCTTGTTGTGCATTTGCCAATTTTTTATAAGTTTATATGTTTTCCTGTGCACATTTAGAGCATACAATTTATTTTTAGTATTTTAGAATTGTATTGTTGTTGTTGTTTCATGGAATTTTTCAGTCAGTCAATATTTAGCTTGGAGTTCATACTGCTTGCAGTTTGTAAACAATTTATGCAACAATGTGAGTTCAATTTCCCTAAAACATAGCCAAAGTTACTGAGGGGCACACTAGAGTGGCCATATGGGAGCGATTTTCCAAAAATTTAGTTTTGGCACGGAAAAATATGAGGTTGAGAATGAAAATAACTATGACGTTTTTTCGCATGAGATTCAAAGATAATATTATCACCAAACAAAATGATAAGATCGACCATAGGGCCATTCCACGTAAAAGAGGAAAGCGAGATAACCTTTAAAATGCTATAATTACCTCTATTTCAGTTGTACCCTCTTTTTAAATTAACATAAGCTAAAGATTTCTCAAATACTTTCGTTTGATACGCATATTATAATATTTCACTTATCTTATCAATTTAACTGAATTAAATTTTTCAAATTGTGGGCAACCCGCTACAAAAATATTTTCTGCAGTAAACTTTCTTAACCCCCTTTAGTTTGTTACCCGTATTGTAATATTTCATTTATTATATCTAATTTAATTGAATAAAATTTTTCAAACAGGTGGCAGCCGTCCTCAACTATGTTTTCGGCAGGAAACTTTCCTAAATATCTTTAGTTGGAAATATTATTTAATTTATTTTATAAATTAAATCAAATTAAAATTTTTAATAGACGGCAACCAATATTCTTAGCTGTAAGCATTTTTAAACCTCTTTCCCTTGGCAGCCATATTGCAATATTTTGTAAATTTTCTTTGGTTATAAAGTTATAAGGTCAACTCAGAACTACTCTGATTCACAGAATCGCGTTTAAAAAAGTTACATACTTATGTTCATACCCAATCTAATATTTTCCCCTGTAAAAACTTTTGACTCTAAAATTTCTCATGCAACGTTATGGCCACTCTAGTGAACAACTATAAAAACAAGCAACACAAGCGCAAGTGTTTAGTCATGCAAATTATATGACACTCACTAGCAGAATAGAATGTTTGAATTGCAGCGAATAGCATTGAATTGTCCACTATTTCTCGTCAATTTGTAGGCACTCCTTTTCGCTTGCGCGAGTACCTACTTGAATTGATTTGTGCATGTCCTGCATATCCAATTTATTGGAGTACACGTTAAAAATATATTCAAATTAAAAAAGTCCTTAAGAATATTCAGTAAACGTTGAACTAGTCACCAGCTCTAACAACAACAATACAATGTTGGCTTTTTTCACCTTCTTATATGCTTTCTGCGAACTTACTCAATGCATTCACCACTATTCTATGATTTTGTATGGCGTCGTATCCTCACTAGTCGATTTAAAATAACATAAGGATATATATAGTTTGAAGACAGTCATCAATTAAGCCTGTTTGATGGGATTTTTTACTTAACCTTGCTCATTAAAATTCCCAATAAACTCCATGCGGTAGACATCAGCTGCCTGAGAAACTTCATTTAATCTAAGTGTGCATCTCCAATGGGAAACCCCTTAATATGATGTAACCTAAACTAAATTTAACTGAACTAAACTAAACTGAGGTAAACGAAAGTAATGGCACCATCTTGGCGGATAGTTATCATAAAAAAAAAATTGTTGACATTGACGTCAACACCTCTTACTAAAGTAATTTAAGACAAAGAGTTTAAATATTTGCCTCGATGTACATACATAAATTTTTAAATATCGTCATTTAAAGTACAAAACCGCGTAACTGATATTTGCTGCCAAAGATTGGATTTGCTCACACAAGCTCTTGGCTCAATCCTTATCCATTCGTCCTGAAATATACTAGCCAGAAATACGATTGCTTTATAAAAAAGAGAACCATTTTGAAATATGAGAGTTTTTACTCTCTAGAAAATATTTTATGCAATCTCACATACGCGGTTTCGCATTTTGTTGATACGCGGTTTTGTAGTTTAAACGACGATTGTGCAATGATGGGTGATAGTAGTAAATATGTCACATGATAGTAGCATTTTTTCTTAGCTGGTAGGATGCACCAAAGCCATATATGTATGGGGTAGGTGAAACCAAGTAGGGTGCTTGAGTATTAAAAGTGATGTACTTTAGTGGCTAAAGTAATGAAATTAAAATAATACAAGACTCAAATGTATATGTATAAACGAAAATAAATGGAATATGCAACCGTTATAAATTTTTTCTTTTGCATTTCAAGACCTTGGTCTATTTTTCGTATTGAAAGAATTCGGATTATAAACGTTAAGCGAAAATTATAGGAAAGCAGCTTCAAACAATACTTGTGGTAACTCAAGCACAAATTCGTGGTGACCGTGCAAATATCAAGACAATGCTGTCGCCATCAATGGCATTAAGGCAACTGCGTTGCTGCCGAAGAGGTGGCAGATGAGAAGTTGCAAAATCACGGCAGGCTACATATCGTCGCTCCCAACGAAGAGTAGCACATCTCAAATTACCGTGGAAGACTAGCACGTTTCACTATTCGCGTCGAAGACTAGCACATTTCATTATTCGCGTCGAAAAGTAGCACATTTCAGATTCTCGCGTGGAAGACTAGCACATTTCACTAATCGCGTGGAAGACTAGCACATTTCAGATTTTTGCGTGGAAGACTAGCACATTTCGTTATTTGCGTGGAAGACTAGCACATTTCAGATTTTTGCGTGGAAGACTAGCACATTTCGTTATTTGCGTGGAAGACTAGCACATTTCAGATTTTTGCGTGGAAGACTAGCACATTTCAGATTTTCGCTTGGAAGAGTAGCATATTTCAGATTGTTAAGCCGCGAAAACTGCACGTCTCCGGTTTAAAGTAAATCATAAAAGCATAATATATATTGAAAATTCAAACGTTTATTCTATATTTCTTTAATTGTATTATGAAAATCACGAAATTCAGACGGTATATACCGTTTACTAATCATTTGTTGAATATCATCCACTTTTCTTTTTTTTAAAGGTATTTTTCCCTTGTAAGCTTTAGGCAATTCAGTGTTTCATGGTTGACCATTGAACATTTTTTTTCATTAGGTTCAACTTCTCCTCGCTTTGCATAAAGTCGTATTTTACTGCCATGTCTACTTGATTTTTGATATTTTTTATTGTAATTTTCCGTACATGTGATATCTTAATTTTTTGCCAATGTAAATATTTGGACAGTTCTTCGAAGGAAAATATTTCATTTGCGTTTGCGTTGTTGAAAATTTGTTGAGTTTTTTTAGTATTCTCCTGGGCTTTAAACTTGGGCCAATATGGATTTTTTTAGGAGAATTAACTTTATTTTAATTGAAGGTTTTTTAAGTAAATAAATAAACATAACATAAATAATATCACTTTGAAACGGGGTCCTCTTGATATGATACTGTATGTATATGTTTTTTCGTATTTATTTATAAATAAAGATTCCCTGAGAAAGACGCGAATGTCGAAAGGTGTAGGAGGAAAAATAAACGTTTATTTTACTTGTAATAACCGGCCAAAAGGCTCCATATACAACACTAAACTTTCAGCATGACCGAAGAAAAATAATTATAGTATAAACATACATATTTATGTAACTTTTTTTTTTAACGGCTGCTACAACCTTATATGAACTGCCTTGCGTATCCCTCTTCCACACAAAAATCTGAAATGTGCTAGTCTTCCAGGCAAATAACGAAATGTGCTACTCTTCCACGCAAAAATCTGAAATGTGCTAGTCTTCCACGCAAATAACGAAATGTGCTACTCTTCCACGCAAAAATCTGAAATGTGCTAGTCTTCCACGCAAATAACGAAATGTGCTAGTCTTCCACGCAAAAATCTGAAATGTGCTACTCTTCCACGCAAAAATCTGAAATGTGCTAGTCTTCCACGCAAAAATCTGAAATGTACTAGTCTTCCACGCAAATAACGAAATGTGCTACTCTTCCACGCAAAAATCTGAAATGTGCTACTTTTCGACGCGAATAATGAAATGTGCTAGTCTTCCACGCTAATAGTGAAATGTGCTAGTCTTCCACGCGAATAGTGAAATGTGCTACTCTTCGTAGGGACCGACGATATGATAGCGTATGCGAAAATGAAGTAGAAAATTGAAAGAAAAGAATAATGTGAAAATGCAAGCAGTGACCCAAATCTACAGACGCACAACTGAAAAGTGGTTTTTGCCTTACCAAGTATACTACAGTTTTACTGAAGGGCTGCAAATGTCACATAAGTTAATATGTATGCGCCACGTATACTGGCATTTGCTTGACTCCACTGGATTAACAGACTCTTTGCACCGACTATTGCATTATTCTTTACTTTCTCTACTATAATGGAATTCCATTGCTACACTGTGTCGGTGAGGTTATTTCAACCCATTTAAACAAAATTTTAAATTTTCTGTAATTTTCTACAACGTTTGGACTCTTAAATAACTTTTTCAGAATTCATATTGCTGCTAACATTTTGTGTTAGCGTAGTGCGTGTGAACATCTGATCAGGCATTGTTACTCAGAAAGTAAACGACCATTGTTGCTGGGAATCACAGCCGGTGAAAAACAGTGCAGCCAATTGTTAAATATTTTTTACTCAGTAGCTTGAAGTTTTTATTACTTCGCCTTGCTGATGTATTTCTTTCAAACGCTGATCAAATGGAAAATAATTTGAATGAAATTGACTGAAACTAAAAGCTTAAATGTTAGCACTTTTTGGTGAGTTCTATACGGAACAAAATGAATGTTTGTTGAAGCATTTGTTGTTGAAGAAATACTTTTCCGCGGTTTTATACTACATAGCATTATGTGAACGGAATAATTAAGCGTAACAAATGGTGTCAAAAGCGGGATTGTTAGTAAATGAAATCCCATAAAGAACTTAAAATGAATTTAAACCAGTAAAAAAGTTTAGGTTCGAGCGAAGCCGAAAATTAAATACCCTGCCCACGCTTACCACATTTCGACAGTCGAAAACACGTGCATGTCATTCGAGGGATCTGAGTTCTAGTCCGCGGGAAGCGGTTTTTTTAATTGTCATTAGCTTAAATTTTTTTCTTTAATTTTGTTTTATAAATGTAGTTTTTAGATTTTATTGTTTCAAAGGGAAAAAATAAATATTTTTCAGGTTCCTTTAATTTTTATAAACTAATTTTATGTATTTTTTTCTTAATTTAATATTCTTTTAATTTTTAAAATGTTATTGTTTTAAAAATAAAAATATATATATTTTTTTAATTCCATTTAATTTTTAGGAACTTACTTTATTTATTTCTTTTTTAACCGACTTCCAAAAAAGGAGGAGTTTATCACTTCGTCGGAATTTTTTTGTTTTTTTTTTTTATATGTGTGACCGGATAACTTGGGACCACGCCAACTGATTTCGATCGCATCACATTTGCTGGTCTGATTTATGTATTTTGTACAACCAGCCTGGTAACATAAAATCCTTTTTCTTTTTAACCGACTTCACAAAAAGCAGAAGGTTATCATATCGTTGGAATATTTTTTTTATGATATTACCGCATAACTTTGGACCACGTCAACCGATTTCTATATATTTTTTTTTTTAAGGAAAGGTGTTACCTCACAGGTGGTCCCATACTAATCTACTACTACTAATACTAAATCCGATCATTGGTACATGAAAAGATTAACGATAATCTAAAATTTTTATTTGAGAATTGAAGTCGGTTTTGTTTTTTGCTTAAAAATTACTTGTTTAGTTAAATTTTTTTTATTTTTAGATTTTACTGTTTAAATTTTTAAAAACTCATTTTATTTATCTCTTTTATAATTTGATTTGTTTTTATTTTAGTTTCCATTTTTAAATTTTTATATTTTATTGTTTTGAAAAAACATTTATATTTGTTTTATTTCATTTAATTTTTAGGATCTTATTTATTTCTTCTATCTTAATTTAGTTTTCTTTTAGTTTTTAGATTTTGTTTTATGTTTTTAATAGATATAATTTAATTTTTAAGTATTATTTTATTCTTTTTTGATTTAATTTTTTATTAGTTCATTAAAATTTTTAGATTTTATTGTTTTCAAGAGAAACAAAATATTTTTAATTTCATTTAACTATTAAATAGATTTTTATTAATTTTTGCTTTGTTTTCATTTCATTTTGTTTTCTTTTTTGATTCAGTTATTTTATAGTTTTTATTTTTTTTTTAAGAAAAATATATATATTTTTTAAAATTTAATCCAATTAAAAAAACTTATTATTTTTGCGCGGGAGGAACTGAATCAAACTCAAACCTGAAACAAAAGCACAGAGCGAGGTTGCTACATACATATGTACTCATACAGTACTAGTAAGTAGCTGCGGGTGTTGTAAAAAAGTTTATGTTCCTGCATGTGAATGAGCTCTGTCATTATACCGAATTCCTTTTTTCTGCATTTCAATGTACGCAGCGGTAGATGCATGGCGCTGCGGAAATTACTGGAAAACCATGAAAGTACTTATTTTCCATGTTACAACAAAGAAAATTCAAACCAAAATCCGTTTCAGCTCGTTAGCTGTTATTATGCTATGTAACATGTTAGATTTTGTAAGCTATGCCCATTCGCGTACATACATATTTGTTGTTGTCGATGCGCTCATTGTCGATGTCAGCACGGGATTTTCCTGGATGATGTTGTCAATGTTGTTACCGTTTTCAGCAAACAATCTTATTATGTAGAATAGTCGCCGATGTTGTGCGCTCATGTTCTCAATGTTACAATAAAAGGTGGTCCATATTGGGGCATTTTTTTTTAATCATCTGCTATTTTTACAGTGACAGCTTTTTCCCGTTGGAAATCTGGAGAGGAAGTCAGCAGGTGTCATATCTCTGAGGAACGAAATCAATCGCTTTTATGCTTGAACAACGTTGGTAAATAATGCAAATTTAACTTAAAACTTGACGCCGATAGACTCTTTTGTGACATACAGTCAGATACCGTCACCAAGGTCTTGGAAAATGGGGTTAACAGGATGCGCTCTTATCAATCCAGTCGATGCAGCCACGTGAATGGAATCGAGTTCCATAAATAATGGCAATAATCCGGTAATACTCGCATATCGAAATAATTAATTTTTGATCATTTTTTAAACGAAACTACTATATGGATCACCCTGTTCATATATGTTGGTATCATGGGAGTAGCTGCTGCTACAGTGTTGTGTTGTTGAACATTCGCTAATTAGCTGCTGTAAATTTTTTTTTTGTTTTTCTTTCTTCTATGGATATGTGTTTCGTGAATAGAAATTTTCAAAAGCAAAATATTACACGTCTAGAAAATTAGTTCCTTTATACTAGGCGTGTTTTTTTTACACGCATACGTATCTGCGCTTAAAATTTGTATGGAGCAGTAAGCGACAAACTTTATATGCGCTTATAATAATCGATAAAATCAAAATTACTTGTTTTCAAATCGAAATTGTCGATGCTTGTTTTTTTCAAACGTTAAGCGTAGATGTATATGCGTGTAAAGAAAAACACGGCTACTATATCAAAAGCATATTTTTCAAACAAGAAATTCTTTTGTTTGGCGGAGTTTCAAAATTTTAAGTTTTAATACTAATATTAATACTATTGGCAAGAGCAATGTAAATAATATATTAACGAGTCCTAACGTAAGCGCCGCATAATGTCTGAATGGAGAATCTAGCGCGATGAAATACCAAAAATAAAAGTTTTCAAATCGGTACCGGGACTTAATATAATTTATAAGTAATATTTAGTAGGAAGGCTTCTTCACTCTAGGATTTATTGAATGTCCAATTTTCGCATTTTACACCTGTAAAAACTACGGTACTGAACGTAGTCGACATTCCTTAAAATTTTAAAGTTCGCTAGAAAGGTGTCCAGCATCCTAGGTTTTATATTAATTTATTTATTTTTTTTTTTAAATAGTACCAAGGCATATCTAACAGGTAGTGGCATTAGAGCAAAAACAACATTTGCGTGTACTTTGTTGTTGCTTCTGGTATCGAAAGTGTCGAAAACTGTTCTAATATTTTTCTTTTAAATCAAAGCGTGCTATGCGAAATACAAAATAATAAAAATAAATAAAAAATTTAATTTGGAAAAAATAAAAATGTTTGCAACTTTCTTTCTTAGTACAGTGCTATCTGGGTCGAGTGAACTAATTAATGCAAGACCAGTTCATAAAATGCAGATTGTTCACTATATCCAGATTGAGTTTTTTGTTCTTTAAAATCAATTTTATTGCGCAGTACGTCTTTTGAAGTTAAATTTTTAAGAACTCTGAAATGTCGTCTTTTCCCTCAGCTAATGCCAACACATGTTTCCTGTTGTTGTTCTATCGTTGTCGTCAAGCTCTATTAGCGGTAGACCCTGGAAGCGTGCAGCCTCGATGGGATCTGTCCATAAGGCCAGAGGCGTTAGCAGGGTGGGGTTCAGTGGGTATGCGAACAGATGCTGCGAGTCATGGGGCTTCTCTCCGAATGCGGGCAATTCATTTGGCACATCTGCATTTATTCTGCTCAAGTATGAGTTCAACCTGCTGCAGTAGCCAGATCGAAGTTGGGCTATGGGGTCCGAGTCTCCCGAGGCAGACGAAGCTCTGTCTCGTCCACGTCTGGTGGTTGCGTGCCCATAACGGCATACACAGATCGAGAGTCTATATAACTGTCGGTAGGCTGTTGGGTCCAGAGATAGTTTTTTGAACCCCCGGACTTCGTCCGTCAGTTCATAAAGATGCCTTCTGACGTGCCGTCGCGAGGGTTCTTCCGCAAGCAGATGTCTGTTCGGGTACCTAACACGGTGACACCCTACTAGGCATTGCTTGCAGAGCATTGTGTTTAGCTCCTTAATCGGGAGCATATTGGCGGAGGTGATGTTTCGGCAACATCAGAAGGCATCCTGTCGCTGTCTGAGTGCCGTGTTTTGGCAAGTTTGCAGTTTCATCCACTGCGTCCTACTAGTCCCCGATAACCACACAGGCGTTGCATAGTTCAGAACCGGGCGGCCAATTGCCTTGTACGTTGCCAGCAATGTTTCTTTGTTCTTTGTCTTAGGGGAGAGGGTTAGGCTCCGTGCAGTGACGAAGCGAGAAAGCTCGGTGAAATAACCATTACCAAGCAATCGTCACCATAAGAGACAATCGAGACTACCTCTGGTGGTTGAGGGAGCTTAGAAATGTAAATGTTGAACAGTAGTGGGGAAAGGGCGCCACCCTGTTGAACTCGCTGTTTTATTTTCCTAGGTTTGCTCGATTTGTCTCTAAAGACCACTGACGACCACTCAGGTATTTCGCAGCCCACCGTTTGTCTTCTAGTAGCGTCACTTGAATAGTTCTATATAGCTATCGGGCGAGAAGACTCTCCTTTGTAGGACGGTTTCCCCGGTGGACAATCACCTCACGGTTGACCAAAGCTTGCTCACACCAGAGGCGAAGTTACAGGTCTTCAGATGGTCTTCCCACTTCTTCCGCTTATGTACGTTCACTAGTTGCCGAATCTCCGAGCTGAGATCCCTGATACGGGGATTTACGGGATCGGCCTGGCGAAGGGATTAACCTTTTTGTTATTAAATTTGTCGTTACAGTTTTGAATTTGGAAGGAATTGGTTTTCAATTTTGTTCACTCTACAAAGACACAAAATTGTTCACTCTATAGAGTACTCAATGGAAAAATGTTCATGTTCACTCTTTCGAGGTGTTCGTAGCATCGGGTGTTCACTCCAGCCAGATAACACTGTAAATTGGTTTGCTTTTCGAAGCATTGATCCATCTTTCGCCAGGCCCAGTAATCAGCGACTGAGCTGCTGATTTGGGCGAACGTTTCAAAAGCTGCTGTTCAAAAGCTAGCTTTGTATGGAAAAAGGTTTCACATGCAAATAGATACATACTAACAATTTAGAATTTTTGTGAGAAGAAATTCAAAATATTTGACATTTTCGAGTTCAAATAATTTGAAAAATAAACAAATCAGTTGCTCTACTGATACTACACCTGTTCAATCTTCATTGAATAGTATTATAAAATTGTGACGTCCGATCGTGTCATCTTAAAAATTTTTACTCATTTATAATAGCGAAAAACAAACTGTTACTCAAAAAATTAGCGTACGGGTCTTTTTTGTTAATATTCGCAATGTTCTACATGCTTAACATTTATTAAAATATGGCTTGTACTTCAGCAAATTCCATTTAAATCCAAGAATGATACTGTGTGCAAAAATTAAGAAAAATCTGCAGTTTCAGCAAAATCGCGAACTTTTTAATACGAATTTTATAAAAAGAATTCAGGCATGCAGTTGTATAGCCCATTAAATTTTAGTATAATAATGTGCAAGTTTCAAATCTCTTAAAAATCGCGTTGATTTTTGAGAATTTTTTGCTGACATTTTTTTCCCATGTATAAAATTTTCAGAATCTTTTTATATGAAAAAAATGCGTAGGAAAGCCAGCAAAAAAATTCTCAAAAATCTACGCGAATTTTTAGACATATCCGATCGAAAAATATTGATTTTCAAAAATTCTACATTATTTCTACTAAAAGTTGTTTTTCCCCATATAAAATGTATGGTAAACTTTGAGCGCTTTGAGCACTCCCTATTTGTTTTTTATTCAAAATAAAAAAATAGCGGTATATTTTTTCGGTATAGAAAAATCCTAGGGGGAGGCGGCATTAAAATTCCGGCCTTATTTTTTTCACATACATTTTTGGACCACTTAAATGTACATGTGTATAAGTATGAAATATGAAGATTTTAGTACGCACATATGTACATATGTATGTAGTCTTAAAAATCATGCATTTTGTGTTAAGGGACTTTTGTATAAACCCTGCAGTGAAACCCCAAACTAGTCAAGAAAAGTACTAGTCTACAACTAGAATTTTCTAACTGAAACCGAACTAGTTCGAAAATGACCAGACTTTTACCAAGTACAAAACGATTTGTTCATGCCCTGCTTTATTTGACTTCGACAGTTTAATACAACAAAGTACACAAAATATTATAACTTTTATTTGGGTATATTGTAAAGCGAGTAGATATTGAATTATACCAGACCTGTTAAATAATGATTAATAATCATAATGATCATTAATTAAAGCATGTTTTTTTGGATTGCCGTTTAATGATTAAATGCCGATATTATCACCTTTTCAATGATTAATAATTAACTAAAAATTGTTAATTAATTAATTAATTTTAATTTCATGATTATTTTGTTATTTTTGATAATTATACCCGAGCGCACTTGTGCACAAGGGTATATTAATTTTGTTCACATAACGGTTGTTTGTAACAGGCAAAACGAATCGAGATAGATATAGACAAATGTATACATAAATGATCAGGATGAAAAAAGAAATTGATTAAGCCATGTCTGTCTGTCCGTCCGTCTGTCCGTCTGTCCGCCCGTCCGTGTACACGATAACTCGAGCAAAAATTGAGATATCTCAACGAAATTTGGTATGTAGGTTTCCCTTAATCCAAGGTAGGTTGGTATTGAAAATGGGCGAAATCGGACCTTAACCACGCCCACTTCCCATATAACGGTAATTTCCAGAAATACGAAAACTGCGATATTTTAGTAACTACTGAAGATTATTCACTCAAAATTGATATTTACAATAATTTTTAGACGAAAAATAAGAATATTATAAATTTTTGGAAAATGGGCGTAGCCACGCCCACTTATGGTTACATGTGTATATCTTGGTAACCGCTACACCAATTTCTTCCAAACTTGGCACAGTTGTTGGCCTTCGCACAACATACCAAATGACGGAAAATCTTTAAAATCGCTCAATAACCACGCCTACTTCCCATATAACGGTAATTTAGAGAAATACAAAATCTTCGATAAATCAGTAAATATTGAAGCTAATTTATTCAAAATTGATGCTGGCAACAATTCTTTACCAAGAAATACGATTGTGGTAAAACTTTGGAAAATGGGCGTGGCACCGCCCACTTATGATCTCATATAAGTATATCGGTAACCGATCTACCAATTTGTACCAAACTCGGTTTGGTTATTGTGCTTGCCACATATAAGCAAAACGTTGAAAATTATTGAAATCGGACTAAAATAACGGCCGCTTCTCATATAACGGTAAATTTCAGAAATGCTTGAAACTTCAATATTTCGAAATTGAAGGACGCTAATTTACTCAAAATTGATACACCTCGGCTTACCATCTAGCGGAAGGTTTCGGAAAGGTGAAAAAACATATATTTAATACTTGCGCCGGGTATTTAATGTTCGGCTTCGCCCGAACTTAGACTTTCTTACTTGTTTTCAATTATTTTCTGACGATTAGTATAATTATTTGATTAATTTCAATTATTTCAACCAGCCAAACTATAGACAAAATTTAATAATATTTAATATTTAATAATATCTAATAACTGCCTGAATTATTCCGTTGGCAACCTGTGGCCTGCTTCTGGACAGATGGGCTCATAGTCGGCTCAGCGAGCGCTGGGAAAAAACCCCGACATGCAAAGTTGCAAGGTCCTTCTGGCCGATTGTTGACCGCGGGCGATCAAGGGAGCTTCTGCAGCTGGCTAAGCGCCACCTCTCAATCCTCACAGGTGTACTGACCGGACATTGCCCTTTAGGAACCCACGCGGTGCGACTTAACATCGTCACAGAACCCTACTGCCGCAGCTGTTTGGAAGATGAGGTGGAATCATCTCAACACTTCCTTCTCAGCTGCCCGGCATTCGCAAGACTAAGGTTTAAGCACCTCAGTGCTCATTTCTTCAACACTCCTGAAAAGCTCTCCGGAGTGGACATCAGGTGCCTGCGGAACTTTGTTCTGAGCACCCAGCGCTTCTCTTAGCTTCTAACACAGAATATTTTAGTTGCCGTTCAAAGAACTTGTGGAAATGTGGTAGCACAATGGACAATTCAATTAATGTCTAAGTGAGGCCCCCTGGTGGGGTCTGCCACAACAACCTAACCTAACCTAACCTAACTGCTTGAATTATTTATTTATTTTATTTTTATCCAAATCGCAAATTTTAAGCGTTAATTATTATTATATTTTATAAAATTTTAAAAAGAAAGGACTGATATGTGCAAAGTTAATGAATTTAATTTAATTAATTAAAATGAACTAAAGAATTCATTTTATTTTTAACTAAAATTCTTTTGCATGTTTAATATTATTAAAAATTATAAAAAATGTAGTATTTATTGCACCTGAAAGCTTTTACTTTTACCAATATTTAATGAAAAATGCATTTAAATTTATGTTTGAAAGTGTGAAATAATAATGTATTTAATTTTCCTTTTAATAAATACTAAAAAAATCTAACACTAATTATTGGCAAATCTAAGGCTGCTAAATAAAAATGTGTAATGTTTTAAAGGGTAGTTAATCAAAGGTTTTTTATTGTATATTCATGAATTCATTTTATTTTTTGACTCCCAAAGTAGTGGTTTCGGTCCATAATTGGGCTAGTATTTTTGAACTAGTATGAGACTGGTTTATTTCTGACCAATTGCCATCTCGTAGGACATCCATCCCCAAGTTAAAAATACCAGTTGATTGCATGGAAAAAAGATAGTTGGCTGACTAGTTGGGCATGCGGTTCATACTAGTTGTGAGGCAGTTTACAACTGGTACATTTGACTACAGGGAAGTGCTCCATATGTTAACTCATGCATGTGTGTAATATCTTTTTAGCATCGTCTACCCAGCATTCCAGTCCATTTAACGCACTCTTTTCATTTGGGTTGCTTTCGGCAAAATATAAAAATAAACAAAATGGAAAATTGGCATTTTGCGCACATAAATTTTGCCACACTAATTATATCGCAACGCTTGACTGCAAACACATACACTGCTGCTGCTGCTGTAGGCACTTTTGCAAGTATTTATACCTTCTGTAACAAATGCTAAACATTTTCGCAACAAGAGACTAGCCAAAAACCATTGCAGATAAGTTGTGTCGATGAAATTAAAAAAATTAAGGCAGTATTGTCTTCGGCTATGCCGCAGGCTTCATACCAGTGCACGGACTTCGACAAAATTAATATTGGTAGATTTTACTTACAATAAATGGTAGAAGTTGGTCAATTTTTCAAAGGAAACAATATCAGATAGTTTTTACTCATAAGGATAAAACATTAAGAATTCATATAAGATTGTGTTACCAGAGCAGATGGATTTCCGGATCGGTGGTTTTTAATGTCAAAGTGCTTCTGTAATTCTTACGGGCATTGTGCGTAAAATTTTTTTAGTGTATTTTTTGTTTTTGTACTCCTGCTATCCCCTTATATGAATTCGCCGTATTTCACGTAAATGAAATATTAAACAAAAAACCTATACATAAAACTGGGCCCAAATCACGGCATCCGTTATCGAATGAAACTCGATTTGAATCGAATGAAATAAAACGACAGCTGTTTTTTCTTTTATGCAATTTGAATCGAAAAAGCGAACTCCTATCGAATGTCCAAAAAGAATTTTCGTATAAAAATTAATTCAATCACGGATGCCCTGATTCGGGCACTGTATTAATGTAATAGTGGGGAAGCTCAAACAATTACATACACAGGTTTACAAAAAACCAAGCCTATGTTAATCGACACACCGAATGCGAATCCGAGGTCTGCTAAAAATTCAATACAATTTAACCTTGGGATGGACTTGGCATGACCTCTATATGACCTTAAAGGAATCATGTGTCCCCATATCCGGATTCAGCGACAACAAGAACAAATTTATTTTTATTGAATAAATTGCTGGTCCTATTTGACCTGGACCTGACATTATGGAGGTTCAGCAAGTCTAAAACCCCAAATGTATGAATTTTCAGGTTTATTCAATGAATTTTTTGATGGCAAAATAAATATGTATTTAAATCTACTTACTTTTTTCCGGAAAATATTGGTAGATTTTAAGCCTTTGTTGGTAAAAATGGTAGAAAATATATTATAGCCAAAAAAGTTGGTAGATCTACCAATAGAGTGGTAAAGTCCATGCATTGCTTCATACCTTTCAGGAATATAAGAAAATTTAAATTAAGCTTTCTATACTTTTACTTAGTCAGTTGTTTGCAAGCTGTATATTATACTAAATTCATCTTCGTGCTTTTCAAGGTGAAGTTCAAAATTTAACCCTTTGCTTATTTAAAAGAAGGAGATATATATACACTTCACGAAATAATTATAAAGATAAAACTAAATCTTGGTTAACATTCTCTGGCTACACTGTCAAATCATCAGCGATTTTTGTGCATAAATCAATTCATAGGACTTACCTCCAATTAATGTCGGGGTTAATATAGTAGAACAAGGACGGGCTTTAGCTTACCGGAAACAGCGGATGACAAAAAGCCAAATTGCAGCGCGTATAAATCGAGGTAAGGTTCTAAATTATTATAAAATACTTGAAACTTCGAGAAAATTATGAATGTGAGGCACATGTGATAATGTGAAACACAAAAAAAAAAATTTATTGTAACATATGATAAAATGTACAGTGATTTTTTGGCGTAACTGTAGGGATTTCAGCTACAATATTTTACTAGACGATGCTTTGCGGGTAGTAGAACAAATTTACATAAAAAATTTAATTTCGCGAAGGAGATGAATATGAAAATTTTAATTTTGGACAACCCGGTATTTATGGATTAATAAGCCTATGCCGAAAAAAAACAACTTCAAGTCATTTATTTAAAACGTTATTTCGTAAAAAATATAATCGAAAATTTTATGAACACAATAGAAAACAAATATTTAAAAAATGTTTTTTTTATTTTACAAGGATAACTTGCGCTTTTTTGCAGTTGGGTTTCGCGCATATGAATAAACGTATTTCATCCACACACAACAAAAGTTAAGAATTATTCTAATCTCATCTAACCATAGGCAAACCAATTAAGTTCCGTTATTTGAAATTAACTTTTCAATGGGAAAAAATTGCCAAAGTAGTGACGCCATATTTGTTTTCATATGTGGTAGAGGGTTATATGATTCTCCATATAAATTCATGCTCGTACAAGTATAGACTTGTGGCCGCCTACACAAGTTTTCAAAACGAGGCGTGTTTGCGTGTAAACCTTTCTCAAAACAGAAAAATATTTGGTAGCATATTCATCTAGTTACTGGATTCCAGTATCCTAAATAATATTACACTGTGCGACAAAAACAAAAACCTGTTTAAAAATCAAAATTAGCTTGAATTAAGGGAATTGTTTATTTGAAATTTTTAAATACAATATGGGTATCCGGAGACATAGGCTTAAAAAGGTTGTAGCTTGAAAATATTTTGGAAAGGTTTGCCACCTGTTTTAAAAGTCGAATTTAAATTAAATATTCGCAAACTAAATGAAACATAAAAATTTCAAACGAAAAAAAATTTAAGAAAACGTTAGTTTGAACATTTAGAATATTATTGAGACGTTTAAAAGGGTTGCCGCCTATTTGAAATGAATTATTACAATATGGGTATCAATCGAAATGGTTTTGAAAATGCTTTATTTCTAAACTTCATGAAACTACATGTAGGACGGTTGCCACCTCAAAAATCAAATTATACTGGAAATAATTGAATTAAGTAATTGAAATATGTATCACAATATGAATGTCATACGAAAGGGGATTAATAAAGTTGTAGTTCGAAATACTTTGAAGAGGGTTGCCACCTACTTGAAAAGTAGAATTTAATTAAAATATATAAAATTCTCAAACTCTAGAGTCTAGGGGTCATTGAAAAAGGTTGCAAACTGTTTTAAAATAAAATTAAATTAAAATTATTTAATAAGTTAAATGATCTATTACAATATGGGTATCAAACAAAATGGTTTAGAAAATGCATCATTTCTGAAGTACATGTGTCAAGGTTGCCACCTAGTTAAAAACTCAAATTAGGCCTGAATTAAGGGAATTAGGCAATTGAAAATATATCATAAATACGAGTTTAAGAGGGATTCAGTTTGAAAACGTATTGAAAAGGGTTAAAAAATTTGAAGATCTCCTATGTTTTTGGCTGAATCTTATACTTTAAGTTTTGTTGAAATAAATTACACATAATGTAATATGCAGAGATTTTATACATTCGGCTTCGGCGAAGCGTTGAAGGTAGGGTGGCCAGATATTATAGTGACATAATCAGTACAGTTGGGATCAAAAATCAGTACAAAGTCATAAAAATCAGCTCATTTTTAAGCGCATTTTTTATTATTAACAATATAACAACCAAATAACAGCTCATTAATTTAACAAAAAATAACTAATAGACTTTTAAATACATATAGTATTATCAATATAAAAATTCATTACTTTAAAACAAATCAAAGGTATTACGTATGTATGTACAGCTGTGCTCATGAAAATAGTAGTAAAATGTATTGACAGGTTTTGAAAATTGTATCTTTCCTTACTTAATTTAATTTTTTATAAAAATATAGTTAATTCTATAACAAAAGATATGTGAGTTGAAGTCTCAAACTTTCTAGAAAATTTATAAAAATTGAGAAAAAAAAATTTGTAGCCCATTCAGTTTCAGTAGAAGACGAGCTCGATTCAGAATCTGTTTGCATATTTTAAGCTACTAATTTAAAACTTATTTAGTTGGTGTGCTTCACCTTAAAATGTTGACTAATAGGTATATTACCGAATTATCGCTAAACGAATTTTCGAGTACGAATGAAATTTTATAATGTTAAATGAAATTTAATAGTGTTAAATGTGTATGGTATGTGCAAGTAAAATTACAGGTGGTAGAAGATCAAAAATCAAAGTAAAGCTATATATATCATATTCAAGAGTCGGTAGTTTGCACCTTTTCCAAATTTTTAGAACTTACATTGCACCGAAGCAGTAGTCGTCTTAAGTTTGAAATACTGACAGCCGATTTCTCAGTGGAGGTTTAATTATAATCAAAAGATTATCTCTTATTGTCATCTTCTCAGTGTACTTAATATATGATTAACTCACCACCACCTTTCATAAGATTTATTTATGGCGAAACCAGCTTTTCCTGTAAATCCTGTAAAACCTGCAAATCGTGATTGCAAATCGGGTTGGGTTGAATCCAAACAGCCTGTTATTTTGCGAAATCCTAGGAAACGAAACAATTACAAGCTGATACCTTTTTAATAATGGTTCAAGTTTAATTAATGCTTTCAATCTGCTCACACGTATGAGTTGTCAAAAACCATTGTTTTGAACATGTAAACCTCAAGTAAATGTCAGTTACACCAATTTACAAAAGTATTTATTAAATGTAAAAATCAGTACAAAATCAGTACAAACTCAAAAAATCAGTAGATTTTGCGTACTGATTTCGGGCTCATAAAAATCAGTACAATAGAAAAAAATCAGCACATCTGCTGATTAAATCAGCGCATCTGGCCACCCTAGTTGAAGGCAATCTGGTACTTAATAATATTGAAAAGTAACATGCAAATTTTCAAGGTTCTAACCCACTTCACTGAACAGAGCTGGATCTCAGAATCTTTATTGTTTACTTTTAAAAAATAATTGAATTCAAATAGTGGCCGCGACTACGCTGTAGTTGGTCCATTCGAAAGGTCCCATTTTCAATTACTCTTTCCAGCATTACGCGAATTACGCGAGTAATGTTGGCTTACAAGTTTTTAATACTGACGAAGACTTCTCACTACACATAACCCAAAAAAAAAGTCCACAGTTGTGATGACACACGATAACTCGATGTAACCAAATGATGCCGACACCATGGGCTTCAATTTCAGGCAACAAAAAGGCGCTCGTTATTTACGGTTATGATCTTTCTGCGGCCAACATTTGAATGAAATTATAAAAAAAAAATTCAGAGGTTCTTCTTTTGGGTGATAATAAAGATTCCAGCACCCAGTTCTGTCTGTAGTGTTTTATTTAAAATTAAAAAACCAATGTCTAGATGGGTCACCCTATATTTATGTACATACATTAGCTTTTATTAATTACCACTGCGTCAAATCATTCAAGTGCCCAAGCAAGTAAGTTGACATTTTTGCAGAGACGTTCGCGTAAAATGGATTGCAGCTATTCAATTTGAATGCTGAAAAAACATGCAACAAAAATAGAAACACAGCTAAGGGCCACCAAAGGAAGAAATGCAAAGCTCCAGTGTACTATGGTTTAACGGTTGAACGGTTCAATGAGTCGGGAGAGTGAGTAAATGCGTGCGATGGAGTGAAGTGGAAAATCATTTGCTCCGCCTTTAAGCTTAAGTGACTTGCTGCAACACTACAGTTTGAATCGTATGTCGGAATGTGCATTTCTTGTACGCAGATATGTACTTACGCGTAAATGTGCATTACAAACAAAATAAATTCCGGAAAGTGTGAAATGTTATGCAGCAAATGTCCTTTTGTATGATGCAAATTCACTGTCTGCGTACTTTGAACAATCAAACAGAGTATAACAAAGACAAAAGTGCAAAAATTGATGTCGCACGATGGGAATATACATGCAAAAACTTGTCTTCATATGCAGTTGAAAATGCAATGTATGTGTGTACAAATGCATGTCATTAATAGGCGAAATGTATAAGAGAAGAATACGTCCTTAGAGGTAAAAACGGTCTTGGTGATTTCCCCCTAAAGTTTGCCAGTATAAAATACGAATGAAATTTTTTATATTTTACATTTGCAAAATTTTAAGACATTACGACGCTAAGCATGACTTGTAAAATTTCCGAAAGAAAATACAAATACTTTTACTTTTTCACTCGCTCACTAGCGAAATTTTGACAATCACGCATCATTCACCGTTGATTAAACAACACCACCTTATTTGTATTCTCAATAAGTATAAAATTAACTTAAACGGTATTTAAACCTAGATAGCATTTAATTATTATTTCTGAAAGTTAAATTTTGCTTACCACTGCTGCTGGAATGATAAACTAGCAGCTTCAGGTAACCAAACGTATGCGCATGTTAGTAAGCTTGCCACGACAGCGCGCTTCGTGCCGAGGCGCTTAAACATTCGTAGAATTGATTTTTATGAAATGTACTAAAATTTCTTTTCTGAAGTTATTTCAGCAGATTCTGCAAAAAATTCAAAATTTCATTGACGCTCATAAAATATTTGCGGAGAAATAGCAATTAAAAAGTTTATATGAAAGTTCATTTGTTGATAACATATACAAAAAAATAGGAATTTTCAAAAAATTTGTTAAGATTGTTAAATTTCATCAATAAATCTTCAAGATCCTACAGCAAGAAGTTTCGGTTTAACAAGTTGATTTTTAGTGTTGCCACTTCAGAAAAACTTTTGTTATGTATTTTGTCGATAAGAAACATACCCGCTTACTAGTTTCAGGGGTTAGAGTAAAATTCAATATGTCCTTATTGCAACAGTTTGCAGCATTTTCAAGTAATTTGCTAAAGTCGAGTTCCAGCCCGTATCCACGGCTTTTCACAGGAGCCCACCAGGCCCCTACCAAAAGCCCGGCCCGTAAAACTTACAGTACAACTTCTCGACAAATAATTGTGTACAAAATTTTCAACATTTTAACAAAGCAAAAGGGATCAAAAGGACCCTTTCTTGAGAGAGCTAATTGGTTTAGATATTCTACAAAATTATTCCCGATACGTACTTTTAAATAGATAGATATTTGTCGCCGATATGAGTTTTAATACTTTTTTGCAAACTTCATATGGCCGTAAAGAAAAAAAATAGCCTGAGAATGCAAAAATAATTCGAGCTTTAACTATATAGGTCTAGGTCTTTCCTCAAGAATGCTGTTGCACTGTGTAATTGGCCCGTGTGGAGTACGGTAGCATGAAAGTCAAAGTTGTAGTAAAAATCGTACATTGTAGTTCTTTCGCAAACACTGCTTCGTTTGAATTTAAACACAAAATCCGCGGAAGTGGTATGCCTTAAGGCGGAGTTGACAATTCACACTCTATCGCGTAAAAGCTGACATTGACGAAAACGAAGCTAATACAACAGAACATATAAATGCATGTGAATACATATACATACCTAGATACATACATTGTACTGTAGATTCATATATGCATACCATATGTTACTTTTTCACACAAAGAATCATGCAATATTTAATTTTTTTTATTTCTTTATTGCGTGCAATAAACTCCCATTTCCACATGAAAGCCTTTCCATTTACAGCAGTTTCGTGAAGTTATTTTGAACACGATTTATATTATTGTAGTAATTGCTAAATACACGTGTTTAATGTGTACTTAAATAGCAATATGTTTGCATACAAATATAAGTTTATTTGTGTTTTAATATGCACTCAAATATGGACCTAATTACCTACATACATACGTATTTTCACCCAGGTGCTTTTACACGAATGCAAGGTGGTTATGTGGGCTGTCAACGAACTTACGTTGCATGCCAATGCAGTCTATATCTACATATACCTATGTGCATATAAATATGTATCTGAAAATACTCGTATTTATATTTAGTTAAGAGAAAAGCTTCCAACTTCTGTTGGTGGACATTCGAAGACTTATTGTTAGAGTTACAATAACTTTGGTCACATGCCTTTGATCAACACATCGTTCATGCAATGGAATTTTTGTTATAATTTGTTAAAAAAAAAACTACGGTAAAGTCTCCCTTGCTCATATGATAATCATGTGCTAAGAAATAGTGTTTCGCACCTTTTGACAAACGTGTAATTTTTTAGTTGTGCCCCTTTTGGTGGGCGATATGTTACACTGTTTTTTCAATGCCTTAGCATAAATATAACTGAACGCTAACAAATGAAGTAATCAAACCTCAAATATCTTTTTTTTGTAATTTTATAAATGCATACTGTATTCTTTCTAGGATTTCACATAAATAATAAATTTATAGCTACATATAATTAGCTCATGGCGACAAACCGATAGCACCTCAACATTTTAAACAGTTTTGAATATTTATATTTTGTTTGCTTAATTTTTAATATTTTTAAATAAAAGTATAGCTCTTTAGCTAACAAATACCATATAAATTCAAATTTCAGACTTTGTAAAAAAATTATAAAAATTCCACAAACTTATCATCCCAATTCCAAGCATTTTAATTTTAATTTCTGGAATAATTTTTGGTACGCAGTATTATAGCTTATTATAATCTAGTATAATAAAGTGACCGTTTGGAGTTGCTAAAAAATCGCGTTGACTTTTGGCAATTGTTTTGCTGACGGTATCACGCATTTTCTTCCATACAAAGTATTTTTTTTTTATATGGAAAAAAGTGCATAACACCATCAGAAAAAAAATTATTAAAAATCAATGCGATTTTTTAGCAACTGCAAACTATCACTTTATTATGCTAGATTTTAGTAAGCTATAAAACTGCATACCATAAATTAATTTAGAAATTCTTATTAAAATACTTGGAACTGGGAAGGAAATTTTGTGTTTTTTTTTCATTTTTGTAGAAAAATTTAACTTCTATGGTTTTTGTTAGATAAGGAGCTGAACTTTAATAAAAAATTTATGAATCTTAAAAAAGTAGTCAAAACTGGCAAAAATGTTGATGTGCTATCTTTTGTCGCAGGCTGTAGGTTGAATAAGGCAGTCGATTAGCAACAAGAGCTTAGACTATGTTCAAACAGGCCAATTAGCTGAGGCAATTAAGCGGAATTGAGTTTGGTGTTCACACATACGTCAGCAGCGCAATTAGCTATACGAAATCAGCTGCTGGATTACCTACAGTGATGGAAAAGTTGGTACAATCGTACGTTTATTTAGTTTGAAAGTACATTCGGTACAAACACAAAATCTTAGGTACATTTGGAACGTAGCCAAAGAACTTCTCAGGAAATCAGTTCTTATTTTTATTAACATTTCAATGCATTTTCTGTTGCGGGCAACTGGTCTATTATATTCCCTCCTTTGTGAAGGGCCATAAAAATGATACAGAAGGGTGGCCAAAGTATCGCAACTGTAGTTGATTTCGCCAGATAGACGAAAAATATTTCGTTTTAAAACTTCAGATCGATGAACTGGGAGGAAAGTAATTCACCCTTTCTACAACCAACATAGTTTTGTCTCGCGCTGCTCGAAGAGATTCTTTTCTTAGCCAAAATTTGTTTAATGTGAGTACATAAGTTGATGTGGTATCGATGGGAATTGTTATCCTACTATCTTCTTTATACAGAAATACATATTTACTTTTTAGGTACATCTATCTACTTTTAGATAAAGCTTTCCGTAAATTAGGTACAATTTTATAATTAAATTTTCCATCCCTGATGGAATATCAGCTGTAAAAGAGGGACAGAAACAAACAGCTGATTGCTCTTTGTTCAATAAACATACCACCACGTCAAAATTAAACATACCTAGCAGGGTTGCATAGAGAATCTGACACAAATTAATTGCCAATTAATAATTAATTGGCAATTAATGAATTGAATTTTTGTATGATAAATTGGGTAACAATTAAAGCTTAAGTTGGTGAAAAGGTTCTTAATTGCCAATTAGTTGCCTGTTTGAACATAGTCTTACGCGTATACGGGGTATGCATTCAGTGGTTAGCATCGCTGGCTTTGCACATCGATGATGTGGTTTCGATTCCTGCTGAAGTCTAGAGAAAGAAGTCTAATGAGGACATGTGGTGATCTCCGAAATAGCAGCTACAACTTCTACCGCTTAGACTTTGTTGCTTTTTCCATTTTTCCTAAAAGACATAATCGTGGTACACAGCTCAATAACACTATTTAAATAATAATTAATACGCCACGACCAAATTGACAAATAAAAAGGACCACATTAAAATACTCAATCTTTCATTTCGTTTGTGTTATCATGGTAGTGAGGAAGTCAGCTCAATTACGTCATTCCGAAATTGGGACTACCCTAGTGAACCCATGCTACAGTCTGTGTGTTCTTAAATATGTATTTACGTAAACAATTACAATGTGTACATTTATAGTCATGTCCAACAGTTCGTAAATGAAAATAATATTACGATGCCAATAAGCAAAGAGATAAACATGTTGCAGTCGTAAAAATTAAATCATAAAGTAAAAACACGTTTATTGTCATAAACATACATTCAACATACACGTGAATACATATGTAATTAAATATGTACAATGTACAAATATATTGATGGCACTACATTTTCAAAATACACTGGCGGTCACGTATAATTTATTTAGCATCTCTATATTTTAGTGAGGTAGAATTTTGTGAAATAATATAGATTTCGTTCTTTTTAGTATACTGAAACCAAAACTTATTAAATCAAATTTCAAACTTTGTACAAAATTTTGAAATATTCGCCAAACGTTCGTGGAATTTCAAACTTTTTAATAAATTTTTAGGAAAATTTCAAGCATGCGGTTTATAGCCCATTTAGTTTTATTATACATATGTATGTACATACATATGTAGTAACTAGCCAATGCCCGCTTGCATCGCAGAGCCTGATAAGAACTTTTGCGTTAACCAAGAATCTTAGCGCTAAGATACCATTAGAATACTAACCATATTTCGATGTCATGAGCTTTACCTTATTATCTTATTACCACCTGTGAGATCTCCGATAAACGAGCGAATTCTTCTTCAAGGATATTGCAACTTCAACATTGACCCGATGCATCATGAAAGCCAATAAAAGTCCTTATGAGAAAACTGAAAAGTACAGGTGTGCGATTTCCCTTATAGGAGTACCAGGAATCCCCGCTGTTTCACAGGACGAAACGTTGTGTCGTACATTGCCTAAATAAATCACGTGAACTCTTGAATACCGTTTGAATGAAGCATCAAATGCATGTTAATACTAGGGCGTCCAAGGTCTTATGCATTATAATTCTACAAACCTCGGCTATCTCGATCAGAGAATGTGGGCTTAAACAATTTTGCGCCCTTTGCATGTATACTTAACCCCATCTCTCACTCAGCCATCTGAAAAGTAAATTCGTGTAACATTAACATAGGCTCAAAGTAGACCAGATATACGAGGTTTCTAAATATTTTTTACATACTCTGAATTTCAACCCGATTGTACAATAAATACAGATTTTCTAAATAACTCGAGTCCAGAGCAATCTAGCGGGTGCAAACGTAGAAGGTAGCACGCATTATGAATTTATAAATAACTCGACTCCATCGCCACCTAGCGAGTTTTCTGGTATAGGTACGGTGACCATAAATATGGATTCAAAATGAAGGACAATTTTTCAAAAATATGCCTACATATATTTACGTAGTATAAAAATATCAAAAGAGTATTTATGATTCTAAATTCTTAATACATTTTAAACTTTAAAAACGAATCACGTTTTCTTCATCGATATTAATCTTGTTTTACATGAATATTTATAAAAGTATAGTAAAACACATTATAATTACAAGTAATTTTTAGCAAAAAAAAACCGACTTAAAAAAAATATATATATATCTATATATTTCATGATCCAATGATCGGATCTAAACCAATTTAGTATGGGACCACCTCTGAGACACTACCTTTCCGTTGCAAAAAAAATTATTGAAATCGGTTGACGTGGTGCAAAGATATGCGGTAACATACATAAAAAAAAAAAAAAAATATTCCGACGAACTGATAACCTCCTCCTTTTTTGGAAGTCGGTTAACAATAGCTTACACGAAAAGTGAAAATCTTTAAAAGATTATTTTAAAGGCAAATTTTGAGTCATTCAAAATGAAAACAATACCCTTTTTTTTGTTTTTTGTTTTTTGGCACTTTTCGCAGTTATTTGTCAAAAATCGACCTTATGAGTCGACGTAAACAACGAGTTACAAAGGTATTTATGTGCCCTTTACAAATATATATAATTTGTGCAGATTGCGCTTCATAGCATCTACATTTCTAATCCGATTTTCATTATCTTTGGCTAAAAATTTACTGTAATGATATATATTGTTTATCGAATTTTTAAACTAATGAAAAAAATAATCAAATAAAACTGCGTATTTGATTGAAACTCTCACTTTTTTCGACTTTGACGGCAAAATGCAAATGGTCGCATGTAGCACTAATAATTTTCACTGAAGTCGCCACAAGTTATATATTTTGGTAAGAGGCATATCAGTACCCTTCGAGCTGTAAGTCGCTTACGTTGATTGGGAGATTTTTTCATGAGATATTGAAGAAAAGCTACGAAAAGTACCAAAAAACCCATTTTTGAAAAAAACCCTCCATTGTCCGATAATTTTAAAATAACGAATAAAATGCGGGACAAATGCAGGACACTTGGAAAAAATCAGTACATTTTCAGGTTTTTTGGGTTTGAAAAACTACGCAGGACCGACCTTTGAAAAACAGTACGGTCCTGCAAAAAACAGAACGGATGGTCACCGTAGGTATAGGCTACTAGGACCATATATGCAACGTATAAGCGCTCCCGTTTTTCCTGACTTAACTCAAAAATCACTGGTCAGATTTCAGTCAAATTTTCGGTGGCTATACGTTGCATATATGGTCCTAGTAGCATATACCAGAAAACTCTAATAGATATATATTACAAGTTTAAAATGGTCAAATATTCGCGGTGATTTTTTTTTTTTTTTTTCCCTGACAGTCTTGCGCAGTTTTTTTTTTCATGAGAAAAAAAGCGCAACATCTTATGAAAAAAATGTCAAAAATCAACCAGATTTCTAAAATTTTCTTCAAACTAAGTCTGAAATAGGGTGTTTTTCAATAAAATTTTGAGGTAGGTCGTTCTTGAAAATTTTTCTGAGATAGGACGTTTTCAAACTGGCTGCCGAGATAAGTCAATCTTCCACTCAGCCATCGATATGTTGTTATAAGCCATAAGTAAAGAAACTTCAGCATACAGTTTCCCCTTTTGAATATGGAACGCCAGCAAGCACATTCAATTGGCTAACACTATTCGTTGGTGGTCTTTCCAATGCCATATGAAAAGGAAGCAAACATAGCATGCATACTATTCATTTGAATAGTGCATGTATATGTATCTAAGTGTAACGGCTATGGCCAGGGCTGCCGTTTTCACTTCAATCGAAGTGTTGCACTTCGTTTATTTTAAAACACTTCATCACTTCCTTTTGGGCAAAAAAAAATTTACTTTTTTGTTCCAACGAAATTTTTTATCAATACTTTTTTTTGAATACTGAACAACTCCATCATAAAATAATGGAAATTCAGGGTTTTTACACCATGGTAGAGTCAATTTAGAGACAACAAAAAAACGAATATATTCACGAAAGCATGGGCCAAATAAAGTAAAACTGCGTTTTTAGTTCTGATCACTGACATCAGGATTTTTTTAAGACTTTGAAATTTTAAAAATATGATTACTTCAAAAAATTATTTCAGCAATTTTATTGAGCTTAGGGCCGTTTTTAATGCTGTTCAATAAATGATTATAAGTGACCATCAGGTGAAGGTGCCGGGATGATATTTCCAGGGACAGAAGTCGAGAGCGGAAGGTTCGGTTTCTTTGCTAGAGCTTCTCAAATATTGCAAAAAAAATGCGATTTTTTGACATTTTCACCTTCTTTTTCTCAAAATCTGGAGTTTGTGGAAACTTTGTACTTACGGATTCGTAGAATTTAGGCCAATTAAATTTGTTGGTGCAAAAAGACGATTGAAAATAGCCTTCTAAAATTTCATCCTTGAATATCCTTGAAAATTTGCAATATTTATTTTCGAAAAAATCATACGTTCAAGACTAAAGTACGCAAGACTACATCGTCCTTCTTACTTTATTAACTCAAAAAAATTAAATTAATCAAAAGAACATTTTCAGTACCTATTCGTGCTTGTGCAAACCAAAAGTTCATTTTTTTTATGTACAGAATTTTCTTTTTCATTTGGTATCCATAGTGTTATTCTAAATTGCACTGAATTTTTTAAATAACTTTTAAACTACAAAGTCCTTAAAAAAATCTTGACGTCAAAGTGGAAAACTAAAGACGCGGTTTTACTATGTTTTGGCGTAAAACTTGATTTGCTTAACTATGCGTTAAATAAAATGCACAATTTTCCTAGATAAATATTCTGGAAATCTCGCAGCTTTTCTCAAGGGCACTAGGCTAATTGGAAAAAGTAAGGGTATAAACTTGTATTCCAAATTTGTATGCTGGAGTGAGCTTTTGAAAAATCTTGGCTAGATCAACAAACTTTTATCTAAAAATCTACAATTTGAAAATTGGTTTGGAACACAAAAAAAAAGGAATTTTATATTTGAGTTTGATTAGATTTTCCAGGGCCATCCTGTGAGTCTTACGCAGAATTTCTCACTCAAAAATCACACTTAAAATTTGATGAGCACTTCGAACAATTTGGAAACACTTACTTCAGATTTTTGGTATTTTACTTCACCCTATTTCCTGCTAGTGACAACCCTGGCCATGCCTATACAAACAACTCATATGTAAGTGAGTATGCATGTTCACTTGTTCATATGTACACATTGAAGCTCTGTCATTCCTATCGTATCATATATAGAGCTCATCGTATTTTTATGCGCGCGTAAATTACTGCATTGCGGTTAAACAATTGCCGCAAAATTGGATTAAGTACAGCACACATTCAACAGCGGTGGACAGGAAATAACCAACACAAAAAAAGCTGAAGTTAAAGAAATGTAAAATACGAGTAAAAGCAAAGAACCGTGGCGTGCTATTCAAATACAACCCATTCATTGGACGCTGGGAGAAAAAGTGCAGAGCTTCAGGTGAATTGCCGCAAATCAAAAAAAAAAACGAAATAATAAAAAAATGCCTATGTACAATTTTCAATAAAGAAAGCAAAGAAAAAATATAGAGAGCCTATATCAAAAACAAACAATACCGCATGAATGCAGCTCAATGGGAGCAAACCAAAATAAACAAAGAAAAAGTCTTCTGAAGAATAAATAAAAAGCAAAAAAGTGTTGCACTTTTTAATAACACAACATGTGGCATGCCACTGACAGTTGTGCGGCAACTGCCACACGTACTAGTACACCTATTCATACCGTACTGTAGCTTCTGCAAAGCGACAAGTATGTCTATTTGTGTGCAGTGACATGTAAATTCACATGCAATTTTTGTGCGAGTGTTGATGCTTGCAATTTTCGATGTGTTCACTACCACTGCAGTTTCGGTAGTTTCGCTTAAATATGCCTGGCATGCCCACATCCGGTAGCTAACAATGTTATTTATTGCATAGGCAATTCACGCAGTTTTGAATGGGTCAGCTGGAATAGCGGGCATGGCATGTATGTACATATCGCTCGTTTGCTAGAAGAACAGCGTTATTCAAAAAAAAAAAAGAAACAAATTTTTTTTTGAATTAAGTGTGCAAAAATTTATGTCTTTTGTCTTTCTTTCTGAAAAAACTTGATAACGATATTTGTCAATTTTTTCCTCGTAAGCACATAAATTGTCTTCCTTGCAATTTTTACTTGTCCACGTTGCTAAGCTATTATAACAATCTCTACAGACAGAAACAACAAACAACAGGCAACAGGCACTAGTTAAAATGGTTTAAAATAGCACTGTACTTAAAATATACGGTGGGAAGCTATGTTCGACAGCGAAAACTGTAGATGATACCCGTGGGAGCATTCTACACATAAGATATGTGCTGACCGCCTTAAAATAAAACACACGCCCAAAAAAATTGGCAGCCAAAAATATTTCTCTTAATATATATTTACCTTACTTTTTTCTGGGTGCAGCAGACAAATTACACTCTAAAAAATCTGTTTAAAAATGCGACTATAAATGGAGTATATGTTTGTTTATTTTTAAAATTTTTTGGTAAATTTACACGATGAATATGTATTTTCTCGTTTACACATTTTCGTGTGTAAAAATCCTTTTTGTTAGTGGCTTTACACAATTCTAAGGGTGAAATCAAACAGTAGATGTGTATCTTGGAGCTTGTACACACTTTCTTAGTAAATTTACGCACACCACAGCAGCTATATTACACTCTAAAAAGTCCGAAATTTAAACAAATTATTCGTTGAATAATCGAGCATGTAATTTCGCGAATAATAAGGTAGGAAATCAGTAACCTACCTTTTAGGTAGGAAATCTACACAATTTTTTTTAGAGTGTACATATCGCACACCCTTTTCAAAAGAGGCACAACTCAAAATTTGACATTTTTGAAATTATACGCTAAAAATGTTCACAGAGCTAAATCTGGAGCAAATTTTTGTTATAATTTGTTAAAAAAAAAACACCTAAGGTAAAGACTCCCTTGCCGGCATGCCATGCACGCTGAACATACTGGCAAAGGGATATGCCTTGGCAGCTGGCAAGTTAAGCCTATTAGGCTGGCAATATGAATATGTAGCATGTTCAGGGTTTGAAAGTTAAAGACACAAATACACTTGTCACATGCAAGTATTGTTTGAAGGAGAGTTGAGCAAACGTTTAACAAAACAAGTAAAAAAGTCTAAGTTTGGGCTGAGCCGAACATTTAATACTCGGCGCAAGTATTAAATATAGATTTTTTTCACTCTTCCGAAAACTACCGCTTCATGGTAAGCAGGGTTGGTTTTATCCCATATTTCAAACATCTTCGATAGAACGTTCAGTTAGACATAATGAGTTAAACTTACATATATAGTTATAGTATGTGGGCGGTATCACACCCATTTTCCAAAATTCCATAAAAATATTACTTCTTTTCAAGGGATTGTTGTTAGTATCAATTTTATGTAAATAAGAGTCCTTAAACTTCGAAATATCGAAGTTTCAAGCATTTCTGAAATTTGCCGTTATATGAAAAGTGGGCGTAATTTTACTGCGATTTCAATAATTTTCAACGCTTTGCTTTTATGTGGAAAGCAATAATCATACCGAGTTTGGTACGAATTGATCGAACGGTTACCTATATGTATGCACAAATTTGGTGGGATTATTACCGGGAATTTCCTGAAGAGAACAAAATTTTTCCGATCGAAAAATATTGATTTTCAATAATTCTGTACCATTTCTTCGAAAAGTGGTTTTTTCCAATATAAAATACATGGAAAACTTTAAGCGCTTTGAGCGACCTCTAAATACTTTTTGATTTCAAAATCAAAAAATAGGGGTATTTTCTTTCTCTATAGAACAATATTAGGGGGTGAGAGCATAAAAATTCCGACTTTACTTTGTCACATGCATTTTTGGACCACCCTAATATACATACACAACTTCTTTTAAGATAGATTTAGAGCCACCGCACATTACAGTCTTTATCAGTATGTATTTAGTCAGGCTCGCTTGATTCACTGAAGCTGCACACACTACATCAACTTAATTGCGATGGACTAAATAGTATTTAAGTTGGGTGTGCAACCCGATCGCGTTCAAACTAAAAAGTCTGCAAATGTAGGCGACTGCTTGATCAGCACGGCGCTCTTCCGCCTGCGCTCATTTCTAATTAATTTGTGCAAATTTTTAACTCAAAAATGCTCCGCCATGCCTAAAAAAGTTGACAGCCCTGTCGCCGATATTCCAGCAATTGTTCAACTATTTAGTGTGCAGCAGTGTCTTATGTTTCCCTGGACGCATTGTATATTTTGTGACACAAGCCTCATTGACTTAGAAATGTTTGGAGATAGAAATTTAGCGGAGCGATTTCTAGTAATGATGTGCTGAATTTATCGGTATCCAATAATCGGTATCCAATAATCGGTATCCAATACTTCGAAAAGATTTCGGTACCCAATACTTCCTTTTCAGTACCTGATACCGATTATTTACATTAAACCTTCGCCATAATATTTCAAGTTTAAAAAAAAGTTATTCATTGTTTTGTTTTATCATATCGGCTAAACAAGTTGAACTTATCGCAACAATAAAATATTAAATTATCAGTTTTTACCTTAGCAGATCCAAGGTTCAAGAAAAATACCTTGACGTGACGGATGAAGAAGTCTTTCATGACTACAAAGAAAATATCGTCCGATTCATCTGTAATAAAAATGCGATGCATCGACATGTATACATTTTTCATTTGAATCGGTATTAAAAGCCTTACATTCGGCCCCTACATTCGGCTTTTAATAGGCGAGTGTCCTTAAATCTTAAGTATTCAGTTTTTCAGCCCAATAAATTTTAATAGGTTAAAGTGCAAATTTTCAAACGCTAGAAAAAGGTTTGATGTTGAATTATTTTTTTTTTACTGGCGATGCTAGGCATTTTCTTCCATATAAAAAAAATTGTCGAGCTTACTTTATATGGGAAAAAAAGCTCAGCAGAGTCAGCCAAAAAAATTATTAAAAATCAACGCGATTTTCTAGCGTTTTTAAATTTGCACTTTAACCTACTAAAATTTATTGGGCAATAAAATAAAAAAAAAACTTAGCTAAGATTTTACTATAAATGTTTAATAAAAAGTTTAAAATTGTTGGGGGTAATTGTTAAAGTTTGTATAATTTTTATAATTTTTGTGCCAAGTTTGTGGATTTATGTAGTGCTGATTATGTATGTGCTAGAATTTTATAAAAATAAATAAAAACATTAAATTGACAAAAGAAAAATAAGCAAAACTGGTCAAAATGTCACTTAACTTAATCAGCTGACTACCAGGGTACCAGGGTATATTGTCACGAAGTTTTTCATGTATTTTACTTTCGTCCAGCTTGATTTGCGATTCGAACCAAACAAATTTCTGTATCAACAAAAATGGTTTATTAATATTAACAATTCTTTACCGCTCATGACAAGCGAAAAATTTTTAATTTGTGTGGTTTAGAGGTCCATGTATATTCTAGCATTAAATTCCAAATATCTAAAAGAAAGAGGTAAAAGGAAAAGTTGACAGCACGAGCCTTCGTCTACTACTAAAGTTCCTGAAAAAAAAAAATAATTTTTTTCTGCTGACATGAATAACTTAATTTGTTATCTTACTTTACTAGTTAATCATATGCGATACATATCTGCCAACCCACGCTACATCTATGTAGTGCAACAGTCAAGCGCTGTGACATGTAGGTACATACGTTTATACGTAGTGCACGTTTACAATGTTCAGTAAACTGATGAAAGAGAATGTTTTTGAACACATACATACATACATATGTGCATATATGTTAGCATATCAAATTTACATTTTCAGAAGACTTTCACCCTGTCTTCTCATGTAAAAATCAGTTACCGTGAAGTAAACAATAACAACTATAAACTCGTATCATACGAGTAGATTTGTGTAAGAGAAAAAAATTTTACTAGATACTTAGGCATTCGAGTCGCATACATAGGAGAAAATTGATGAGCTGGTAGATATTAAAGGCTTCCGAAAATAAATTGCTTAGTAGAACATGCTATTGTAAACGAAATTACATACTCTTGTTGAAAAAATCTTACGAACGTTTTCTCTACGAAATCTTGCACACGTAAATAATTATTTGTTTGTTGTGTACAAGGCTACAATAACTTTGTTCAAGTAACAACGGTTTTTTGTTACAACTTAATGAAATCAAGATAGATATTAGACTGTCACATATGAAAATTTGAAAAAAATGCTTGCAAAATTTCAGCCCTCTGTCTTGATTTTCAGGAAGCGCTCGCAAAAATAAGAACCTTTAATACAAACAATTTTTTTTCTCTACTTTTTTTGTAAACAATTAAATAAAACTAGTAAAACAAAAAAAATAGTTTTTAAGCAAAAAACAAAACCGACTTCAATTCTCATATAAAAATTGAGGAGTACCGATATTACCGATTGGGATTAACTTGTCAAATAACGTTAAATTACAGGCATCTAACCCTAATTTATTTTTCATGCAAATATAGGTTCGAGTATTTTTTATGAAATGTGAAGTAAAGTGTTTTGTGATATAATATTACTTTTCATTTTGTGAATTTGGTGCAAGGACTAATAAACCAATTGCAGTGTCAAATTCAATATCTAAGTGTACGTGTAAAGGTGCTAGACCTATCAGTCTTTCTTCATTCATGGTACTACGCAACCATGTTTTTAACTGGCGAAGGGTTGAAAACCTTCTTTCGGAAGTAGCGTTACTAGCTGAAAGTGTGACCAGAATGCGGAGAAGTTTGTTAATCAATGGAAAAGCATATTCGTCGCATTTACCAAGAACTTGTGCTGCTGATTTTGGGAATGGCTTTTCGCTTTCCTTATTTGTCCATCGTTCCAACCACACTTTATACTCTCCTTCCAAATTGATACCGTCTTTTTTTTCTGAGAAAAGTTCGTATCGTTTTCCAAGCGATTTTACGCGTTCGATAGCATTATCTTTTTCGTCAGGCGTATTATATTCCCCAATTTTAGATGGATGTAATAAGTTCAAATCAAAAATGTTTGACGTCTCTTTCGGCAATCTTTCTCGCAGATCGAGCAAAATACTGTCCAAAGAATATTCACAGTGCCATTGACTGCTTCGCTAGCACAATTCAAGTGAAGCGAGGGCGCTTGGAGAAGTAAACTTATATAAATACAAATGTCGGGTTAAACAGTTGAAAGTGAAATTTCCTACATACGTGCACCGCGGAAATAGACAAAAAGTAGTATCAGAAAGTTCGATTTGACATACATACATACATACATTCATAGTATCTACATACCCATTGTTTTAATTTTTCACATTGACGAAGAGTTTTACACGATTCCTTATTCTATAAATAATCTTGTGCATGCCTAAAAAATGGTTACGATTGAAGATTAAAATAAAATAAAAAAAAAAATTAAAAATTTGTTTTCTTTTATTTCTCGGTTGAGGTAATACATATATTTTATCCGTAATTTTTCTTTTTTTCGAGCTCTGGGGTAAAGGGCGTTCGCACCCATCTTTCCCCTCTGTATTCGCCACTGACTGCGATGTTCTTCAACATTTCTCCTGGTTCGCAGTGATTAGCTGTCTAAAGTGGTCGTAGTTTATCTGGTAACGCTATTGACCTTAATGATATCTGCGAAGCGACGTAGTGGATGGGTAGCATACCTAACCTAACCTACATGAAGAAAGAAATATGTATACGTGCATAAGTAATATTTTGTAAAAATCTTCCACGCCAATATTATATCGTCGATTTTTTTGCAAAACCGCCCATCGACCAGTTGCGAAACCGCCTAAATTTCCGTTGTGGCAAAAATGAGATTTGTTAACCCTGAACTCCACGCATCGAGATTTATGCATAACAGTCGTTAAATCGTTATTAAAACAACCGATTTGTAAAATAATAGCTAGAGAAAATACCGCCTATCAAGGCAACGCCTTCAAAGAATAAACCATTTTTTCGCTCTCCTGTAAAATTTGAGTGCCGTAAGATAGGCGGTTTTGCAATTGGGCGAGAGGCGGTTTTGCAAAAACATCGACGATATTACTTTTAATAATGTAACAATATGACACTTTTAAGTTAGTTAAGGCGTGCGAGTAAACATGTTTGCTGACTGTATATGGTGCTACGAAGCGTATACTTTACATACATAACTAAGAGAATCTGCCTTATCCTGAGTTTTGCCTGAAAAAAAAAATCACGCGGAAATTTGTCATCCGCCCATAGTAAAAACATGGAAACCAAGAGTGAAAAGTGAACCGATTCGGGGAAAATGAAACTCATGATAAGGCTAAATATGAAAACGAGTTTACTTTTTTTAGTATATCTTTTTTAGGAATTCATTTAAATAAAATTTCGCGATGGCATACTGTTCATTATGCAAAACTGTAGATAGCGCATTTTCTAAGATGAGTGTGCTACCATTTTCGACCAAAAACATGTTTTTGTCGAAAAATTTAACAGCTCGAGCAGCAAAAACCTTTGAAATTTGCAAAGAACACTTGTCATGCCTTTACTCAAAATCAAATAATTTGTTACCGAACAACATACATACATGTTATGGTTAAAGGCTCGGGAAATATTTACTATATATTTTTTTTTAACTATTTTCCCTAGGTTTCTTACAAATTAATTTCAATTGACCCAATGCGTTGGGATTTGTTTCAATTTATTTCGTTTAATTTATTACTATTATTAATCATCTTTGTGAAGGGGAAGTAACTAAAAATTCAATTAATCATGTTATATTTACATGTGCTAAATACTACTGCGACGTATTTTTCGTCACTGAGTTATACATTAATTACACAGAACTTATGGCTTTTTCTTTTCTACCGAAAAAAGTTGCCTTCTCAGTGCCCTTTACGCACAAATACTAATGGTGATTTCGTTTCTTCCAAAAAATGTGGCCGTTCGCCGGTGAAAAATGTGTTAGGTGTTACACTCAACCCTGTAATAGGGCATGTTTTTGTCCTCTTGACCGTATACCCCTGAAAAGGCATCAAAGGGCAGGGAACGTGCCTTTTTTGCCTTAAAAGAGTGTGACATTTTAAGAAACGAACACAACATTTGCTCACCGTTTGCCTATATTTTAGAACCGAACACGAAAAGATAAAGGGCAATGAATAGGCGAATTTTTTTAGGTAGAAACGAAATCCCCATAAGAAAAGAACAATGGAAGGGCAACATTTTTTGTAGAAAAGAAAACATCATAAGTGTAGGTGGCACGCTGAAAAACAAGAAATGCCTACTCACTTTAACCCTTACGTTTGCTTAGAAACTGGTATGTATTTATGTACATAGAAGCTCTCAATGAGCGTACTTTCTTCTGTAAGCACTATACATACTCTTATTTAAATGGATGCAAAGCAGAAGTTTAGTTTAATATACACTTGTATCTGTATGTACATATGTGCTAGCGTACTTTTATTTATACAAACATAGTTAAGAATTTGAATGCCTCAGTAGTACTTCGCGAGCATCTTGTGTCTAATTAAAGCGCACTTGCTTACAGGAGAAGAGCAGGAAGTCACAATGAACTTGTTCAAATTAGGATAATGAGCAGTATCCGGCATAAGAAAATAACAATTGCCTGCATATACATATATGTATATATATGGAGATATATTGATTCGCCAGGTGAAGTGTAAGTTGCTAGTAATACTATGTCTCCACTGAGAGATTTACCCGTTAAGATTTAATAAATCCCGTTGCTAAATCACAACCGTCTCCATTGTCACAACGATATATGTATGTTTGACGTTCACGTTTTTAAATATTTGACGTTGGCTTACGTATGATTTTATAAATACAATTGCGGACATGGAAATACAGACAGATAACAGGTAGGTACCAGGAGCGGAATTTCATTATGTGAATTCTTAATATTATTGGATTCTTATTCGTGGTAAATATGTATAATATATAGTTTTCGAAATGTAACGAATGGTACGGTATTCCGAATCATTTTCCTGAGGAAATAAACTCTATTCTTCATAAGAGGGAACCGAAAATCCAATCGTTGGCCATTGGCATATCATGAGCACCTAGCTAGCAAACATGACTGCCAATGCATTTTATACATTTTATGTCGCAGTGCGTAAAAGATTTATAGAAAGCATGATATTATCATAAAATATGTATTCCGAATTTGTAGGTTTTAAAATATCTTCTTAATTTATTATAACCACAGTTATGTGAATATTAATATTTGCCTTTAAAACCAAACAAAATATAAAAAAAACGCTTAAAAATATGAAAATGCTTTTTAATTGGCTAGATTTCAATGTCCGCAACTGTATACTGAAAACAAAAAATATCTTTTGACTTACGGCATGTGAATTTGTAGTTGCCACACCCAAAAAATTGCATATATTGTTCAAAATTATTGAAGATTTAACGAAGATTTAACTTAAATCGACTGTCTTTCGAGTTTTAAATTTATATGGTAAATACCAAAAGATTTAACGTTTTAAATCTCCTCAGAGGACTAAATCTTCATTAAATCTCACAGTGGAGACATAGTATAAGGCAATATATATTTTTGTATTAAAATCTCAAAGTTCTTCGAAACTTGTTGTTTGTTATTTTATGGCCTTATAACAATTATATCGTCGCTGCGCCAACAAAAACGGTTATGTGATTTTTGTAAATTTTTTGTATTGCATATTTTATTAAAACTATCTATTGCCCACATTACTGCATTTGCCGTTCTCTTATATATCTTTTGGTTTAGAACTGACCAAAAACAGCTAAGTGCCCGCAGTACTAGAAATACTCTGAAAAAACGGGTATACGCTTTCTTGCTTATAACTGTTTTAGATCGCAGGCGAATCTGATGAGAGTGCCTTGATTTCGATGTAAAAAAATAATTATAAACCAACTAGAAACATACATACATATCTATGCATATACCACTTATACTACATAGATTCTACTACTTAATTTGATCGCTTGCAATTGGAATCCGACAATTAACAAAGGCAAAAAGTGTGTAGGTAGACAGCGTCCACTCTACATTAGAAAATGTATTCAATCCACCGATATATTCACCCATGGACTACATAAGTCGTATGCGACAGGCGAGACCATCACATCCTTATATTATCAAATATTTAGAGTATACATTTTTTTTTTTTAATTTACAACTATAAGCCAGGTAAAAAATCTGGGGAAGCACCAGGTAAGCAGTATCAGAGGATTGCTTTATGTAAATGGTGAAGTCAAATTCAAGTTGCGTCATACTGACTGCTGGACATCATTGCCACAAAAATGAGCTCTGTTATTACAGCAATACGATGGTCCAAAAAAATTGATCAATCTAAACACAACAGTCTTCAAACGTTAAAGCAATATATACACAAAGATTTCCATTCGTTTTATGATAATCTACCTCGATAAATATTTAGTTTTACATTTTAATGCAATTTACTATGTTATGCAACTTTGCATAATGTATACAAATGTGAAAGCATTTAATAAAACTTCCATTATATTTATATTGAAATTATTTCTTGTATATGCGAGCTTTCATTGGATATCACCCATCGAAACTTTGAAAAAGTGCATTGGGTCAAGTTAATACGCTGACCGAAAAAACAGTTCGCATCTCTGGCAATTTCGCGGTTTGTACAAAATATGTGTACTCTAGGGTTGCCAACATTTTCTAAGATATTTATAGTACTTTTTCAAAAAAATTGCAAAATATATAGTACACTTCAAATATACTATATAGTGTTTTATTTAAAAGAAAACCTAAAAACGATTTTTAAGTGATGCAAAATTTCTTGCTGTGAATGGCGAAGTTGTTGGAATAGAGAGCAGAAGAATGAAATAATTTTAAGTAAATTTGTTAATTCTTTCTCAGTTATGTGACACAGTGACCTTTTACTTCAAATAATATTTCATTTAATATTGTTATTTCAGTACAAAGGTCATCGATTTTAATACACATTTTTTCGTGAAAATTACTGAAATATATTTATATTTATAATTGAAGAAATATACTATTTTTGCGTACTATATTTTTTTCCAACAGTATATAGTATGCCGACCGGAAAAATAGTACAATACTATATATTATAGTACGGTTGGCAACCCTAGTGTACACTCACCACTTTGCATTAATTTTTATTACAAAAATGCAATAAAAACGTTTCTGACCATTTTTCATTATATAAAAGGAGCAACGGGCAGTTAACTAATCGAGTCCTGAACTTCTATACATAGCATCTAGACCTAACGGCAGTATTATGTACAAATTGCATACGATTCCATATCGTCATAAGCAAATTTAAATCCTGTCGTAATTGGTGAAAAAAATTGAATTTTTTTTTCATAGATCAATAACATACTTGTAATATCATTTTTTTTAATACGAAATTTACAAAATATTGCCTATTGGCACCAGGAATCAGTTTTTTTGCTTTCCTGAAAAGTTATTAAAAAACACATAACTGTTTTTGTTGACGCAGCGACGATATTCAACAATTTTTATTGAGCTTGAGGCCGTTTTTAATGAAAAACTTATTGTGGAAAAGCAACAATAATTTGAAATAAATGGTAGAAGTGATAGCTATTTCGGAAATCACCACATTTCCTCATCAGACTTTTTTCAGTAGGATTCGAACCGACGATCCCACTGCCTCAGCCAGTTGCCTACGAACTGTGCTAAGTTCGCCTTGTGAATTCTGGTTGCTTTTTTCCACTATTTCATTTGTTAAACCAACTTCAATAAAGCGCAGCTAATCCAGTGCTATTTAAACTTGATCATGTGGTTGTTGGTTTTGTTTGTTTTTTTTAATAATTCTATTATTAGAATGTTCTTCGAAATTTTCAAATAAACGAATGCTGGAATTTTCACAATGATGTTAAAAAATTCATAGAAACTCTACCCAAAACACCAGGTAAAACTACCTAAGTATAAAATGCTGGTATATGGTATTAAGTGAACGTTTTCCACTGCGGACGGGCCAGCTCAATTTCGAATGTCTTACCAAACCGATTTCCGCAACGTGCATTGTACATTTATTTGAGCGCATGCATACGACGCTTTAAATACTGTTGTTACTCAAGTGGAAAACGAGTAAGGGCCGTTTTCTCAAGTAACCTGTAACTTTAAAGCTCACTTTACAGTTAAAGGTTGCATTAAAAGATATGATTATGTGTAAAGTAAAGCATTTTATTATAAGGTTTAAATTGGTTTACAACCAAGAAACATGCATACGTCAAAAACCGATAGTAGAAATTCTTAACTTTAGACATAGCTTTATTTTTAATCCGACCTTTAAATATAAAGTGAGCTTTAAGGTTAAAGGTTACTTCAGAAAACGGCCCTAAGTGTGCGATTAAGCGCCTTCCAGCAATTGGTCACTTTACATAACAACCAGGTAAGAAGAAGTATGACAGCCAGACAACCAGAGACTCGCAAAAGAGCGTTGAGTGGCAATTAGCTGAAGAGAATGTTATATCCTTAGTTATTTTAACACTTATCCCGAGATTAACTTCAGCACAAAAGTTGAAGCTCTTAGAATAATCATAAAAAACTCATATTTTTCTTTACATATTTATGTTAACTTTTAAGTAATGTAAATAAGTATGTATAGGAAATTCCAGCATTGCATCTTATAACAAACTTAAGTTAGGTAGAATCTAGTTATTGGGAACCGCTTCCCACTTCAAACTCTATGTCTCATTGTTGATAAAGTATCCATATATTGGTACCAGCGATGCCAATCCCGGGATCACGAAAAATTTTACATATTGAATTAATAGTAAGAACTTGTTAATGAATTTGAAGTATGATTTTTGTAAAATGCTGTTTTGACTACAATTAATAAAAAGCTTTAAACTGTACTTTTAAATTGCAGCCTGAGCCTTTTTTTGAAGAATATTTTAATGAATGTATCATAATGTCGGCCGCTGTGGTGTAGTGGTAAGCAGTGCGTGCTTCCATTCCGCAACGCCTGGGTCCAAGCCCTGGTCAAAGCAACTTCGCAAAAATATAGAAAAAAAGGTTTTTTCTTAACAGCGGTCGTCCCTCGGCAGGCAATGGCAAACCTCCGAGTGCATTTCTGCCATGAAAAACAGCTTCTCATAAAAAATACAATCGCCGTTCGGAGTCGGCGTAAAACTGGGACCTACGCTTTGTGTGACAACATCAAGGCGCACGCCACAAATCGGAGGAGAAGCTCGGCCAAACAGTAACATATGTGTAAGCGCCAATCTATTATTATTATTATTATTCATAACGTCGCTGATGTAAACGAAACAAATTTTTTTTCTTACGGCATTTTGAACTTTTTTCCATACAAGCATGAATTTCTTATGGAGGAAAATACGCAAGACCGCTTTGCAAAGAAAATTCAAAAAAAATCAACGCCAGTTTTTATAAATTGCCCTTTTTATTTGAAAAAAATAGCAAACGTCGTTTTTATATAGTCCTTTCAACGCTGTGATGGTAGGTTTACGTCGATTAGATGGTTTTGTCAGAGATATTGACGAATAACTGCGAAAAGTTTAAAAAACACGTTTTTCCAAAAAAATCTCCAAAAAGCTTCTTTGAAAAAAGCGGCCCAAAATAAGCTTATATATTTTTTTTCTTAAGTTGAGGCATAGTGCAGCATTTCCGATGGGTTATTTGATTGCATATTTAGTTTAAAAAAAAGGAATTTAACTATTAGCTCATATGTTAATTCACTTTTCAGCCCATGAGTACTAACCAAATCTTGCGTACAGGTGCGAAAACAAAATTCCGAAATCATACTTACTTGAATACTCGAATATACATATTTTACACGTACATATATTTAGTTTTTATTCAACAATTTATTTTTAACTGTAGGTGTTTTTCTGTCATGAAAATGATAAGTGGAGACAAATTTGCAAATTACAATTCCGGCCTTGCAAGCTTCCGTCATGGTTCCCTCCTTTCCTCTGCATCTTGGGCAATTTCATTTTGCATGCATTAGCCAGCGCATACTCGACGTGCAACATAAATTACAATCATTTTGACATTTTTTATTTGTCAGTGCATTATGTCGTTTCCAGGCAAGGTAGTAGTGACAAAACCTACTAAAATAACAAAAATGGGAGTAAAATGCTTACCTCTGCTGACAAAAGGCTAAAGAATTTCATCATATACTTACATACATACATACATACATTTATATGTATGTATATTCTTTTTTATTTTTATTCTGGATAATTTTCTTTTCATTGTTGTCATCTTCAAATATTTTGCCGCTTTCTTCATACTTTTTCATGTAGAAAAAACTTTGCCGGAAATGAACAATCCGGCTTTTCACATTGCTTGTTTAACTGTAATGCCTTGCACGTGTCACATGAATAAGAGGCTAAATGCTAAATGGTATACATACATACATAAGCGCCAGTTGTAGAATAAATATTGGTCAATTCACTTGTGCAGCTACTTTATTGGAATTTACTACCTAGCAACGTAGGTCACCATGACAATTAGAAGTTCTTAAATTCTAAATTTTGTGTACTTATTAAGAAAGTACCCAGCAAACATTTGGAGTCATAAATGAGTCTTTAAAGAGTCCTATTTCGGAGCCTTTGCGCTCATAATGAGCTCATTTAAAAGTCCGATATAAGGGTGTTTCTCTTCCTCCGAAGGTCGACTTATATGAGCTTAAATTCATACATACATACATCAAATGAGCCTCAATATGAGTCATATCGGACCCTTATTGGCCTCCTATACGGCTCATTTTGGACTCTTTTAAAGCAATTTTTGGGCTCATATATGAATAATTTCAGACTCTTTTCGAGGTTCTTATCGGCCTTACAAATTATTACAATCGGTCTCTTATTTTAGGTTGTTCTTTGAGCCTTATTGAAGGCACTATATTTGTAAAAGGATTCAGCGAAAAATTTCTTTCAAATAGCATACATACTTACCTGCATATATACATATAATCCAACAAGCATTAAACAGCAGCAGCTGTAGCTAAATTTTGTTTATTTTTTGGTTTCTAATAATTTGCAATTTCTGTATACTTGAACAAGTTTAGATATAAATTTCGAATCTTTATTGTTTTTCTATTGGCAGAAGGTTCTGGTTCATAATTTTGATCAAATATGACTCCTAAAAGACTCATATAATTAGCGGCATACACAGTGCGTCTGACTCGTGAGTCGGTTTGGATGTATTTGTGAAAATAAATATGTATATGATGCTTTCCATTTCCAGACAACCGGTCAGGTACGAGCATGATTTTTAATTTCGACCAAACTCAAATACATTGTTTGTTGGTCCAAATAATGAGACACATATTTTTTCTTTTGGCTCGGAAAAATTTTATTGAGTAAGTCTTTTAGAATGGCTTCACTTCAGATAGCCTACTTAAATTATTTTCTGGCATGCATATACAAAATGGCAAAAATGATCATAAAACGCACTATCGGATATGTGGAAATTTTCTTATGATGGTAAGGCAAGCATTCAAGGCCACGTTAAAGGCGCCAAACATTTTTACAAGTTACAGTCACAGCCAAGAGAAATTTGTTTTTTATGACTAAAAAAAAATTCAAAACTTGAGCGTTTCATACAATAGATCATCATCAGTCATTCACCTTTTCGGATTGTACCACAAAACTCAATTTCTTACAATATCAGAAATTACTTCTAAATAATACAACGCCAGAACCAAAGCAACTGTACTTATAAGGAATATATTCGCACCATATTCACATGTATCTTCGTTTTTAATTTGGATGCTAAGTATTCTGGTCGATGTGTTCAGACATATAGCAGCCCTATCCTAGTGTTACTCACCAAGTTACCCGAAAATATAAAGAATACAATTTTGTATTAAGTAGTAAATACTTGGGATTAATTTACATGTCTCTAACACTCCGTCAACTTCTAACACGGCAAATTGAATTGAAGAGACTTAAATCAACAGGCAACATTATTTTTTTTTGCAATTCTTGTCAGCTGGCAGACTTTTGATTAGCACAATGCCACCAGCAATTGACAGCTTGAGTAAGGGTGAGGATTCACCGTTGTCTGTCAAGTTACATATATTAGCGTAATTGCAAATGTCACCCTAGACAATAAAAGCGAAAAGAAAATTGTGAAAAAATACATTCATACCTACATGTGCACGTATAGATATGTACATACACGCCCCACACGTTCTTCAAAACAGCATTAACTCTGTATTACCCATTTGTCAGAAAGCACAGAGAATGGTTTCTAAGCACATGCAAATAGCATGGAAAAGAGGGACGTTGTTGTGATTTTTTGCAGCAAACTATAGGGGTATTCTCGAAGTCTTGCACAATGCACGGATTGCACGAAATGCAAAAATACTATTCCAAATTTCGAGGAGTACGAGATCACCCCATTGCAAAGTGGTAGCATGCATGGGGAGCAAGCAGCGAAATTATGTATCAAATACAATAACAAGAGACAGCAAAAAAAAAGGAAGTGAGCGAGATGAGAGGAATGAGAGAAATATGTAGCAATTCCAACAACAAAACAACTAGCACAGGGTCGCATTATCTTGCTATGCTATTTTGCAAAATATATACATGGGCTTAGACGTTGCATATTTTGCAGCAATAGGAAATGTTGTTTCCCATGTATTTTGTTGTTGTGTGTTTGCAAGTTATGCAATCCATGCAATCCGTGCTACGTGCAATGGCTTTGCAAAATTTGGAGAATACCCCTTATGTTTAATAAAAATTATGCCATAGCTTTTGCAAGAAGTGGTTCAGTACATATTTACCTACATACATAAAAGCAAAAGTGACAAATTTGTTCTTGACGCATTTTGTACGAACATGTGCGATATGTTTTTAAGCTTGTGCGTTACAAAGTGTGCGAAGAAAAAAATGAATTAATGGCAGTTAATTTTACCAGGGGTGCCGTCTATTTTTTACATTCGGAAAATGGAGCTCTCAGTTGTGCAAATTACTAGCCATCTACAGTGGGTTCTTGGGAAAATAAAAAAAGTTGAAATATATTTTCTAAGTATCTAAGGCTTTAATTTGCTTACTGAATTTCCTTAGCATTACTTTCCATAAATTTTACTGACCTAGTTCAGAAAGTAAAAAGTCAATCTTGTAAACAAGAAAGGGACGATTTGTTGTGATTAAGGGCTATGATTAAGGGCTTTAATGACAAATAAATGAAATAGTTGAAACCATCGTTTTAAGAAATGCTGATTTAACTATGTCTAAATATATAAAAATCAAACAAGTGCTTAAGAGCACATGAATAACACCGGGAGATTATAATCAAAAAATTTCAAAACGCACGAAACAATCAATATGCTCACGAACCTATTGGCCAAATATAGTAAAACTGAGTTTTAAGTTTATCTGCCTGACGTCAGCATATCTTTTAAGATGTGATTTCTTAATTCAAAAAATAATTTAAAAAATTCAGTGCATTGACGTATAATTTCCCAGAACATTTTAGTAAAAAAAAATCCGAATACTTTTTTAATATTTTTATTTATGGGTCATCTAAATTGAACGCTTTTGTCTTCTCTGTGCCAAGACCAAATGTTATGTTTCATAAGGCACAGTTTTATATGCAAGTGGAGCAAAACTATAAGTGGATTTATGATAGTCTGCCATATTTCCAGAATCAAGCATTGCATATCTTATCAAAAAACAATATAATTTTCTAAATGTAAAAACTCTCTTGTACGATGGAGCATCACTATTTTATCTGGCGCCAACAAGTGTGTGTTTTTTTTTTTTAAATCTAGAAGTCAATGCTCCTGCAAATTCGTCAGATGATTCTAGACCCCATATTAAGTTATTTAAATAATTATACTCACTTTGTCTATCTAGGATCCAGCATAAACACCACCCACAGCCTGAAGATAACGCGAATAATAACTCTTGCCAACAGGTTCTACTTTGGGCTCAGTAGACAATTGAAAAGCAGAGCTCTCTCTCTCGACGAACAGAAATCACGCTCTACAAATCTCTTATCAAGCCCGTCCTTATAAATGGCGCAGAAAGTTAGACGATGTCGAACTAAGATGAGAAGGCTTTGGGGGCTATCGAGAGAACTATTCAAGATCTACGGCCATGTTTTCGTGGATGACGGGTATCGGAGAAGATGGAATGACGCATAAAAATAAATATATATAGAAGATCCTTCGACTCCGCACCCATGGGTGGACAACGAAATTAAAGGCGCCTGCGAACGCAGTGGAAGAACCAAGTGCAGAAGGACCTGTCTGCGCTTGAGATAACCAACTGGCGCAAATTCGCACAGGAACCGACAAACAGTTGTAGTGCCAAATAAGAAGAAGAAGAATTATTCTTGGGCGAAAAGTGTTGGCTTTGTAGACGCTATCCCTTCGAAATCACTCTCACTGCTCACTCCATAGAAGAATTCGTCAAATTATGCGCCATCGCTTAAAGCTCGCGAAATCCCCTGTTTGTTTTAGAAAAAAACCTCCCAGCTTCGAGTGGATTTTTCCATATAGTCCATTCTCGAGGGCAAAGTATCAACTGAAAAATATGAGACACTGGGACAAAACAGTACCACCATACCACATTTGTGCCATCCGGGACCGACTCGATGCTATTATCCGCGCTAAGGTTGGCTACATCGAACAGTAGTATACTTTTCTAAAAATTTCACTAGTTTTTATGATGAAATGATTGTTTCTACCTAAATAAGAATGCAAAATATTTAGGCAAAAGTATAGACTGTTTAATTGGTAGCAATTTCAGCGCATATCCCAGCATAGTCATACGGTTAAATGCTCACCCATCTAAACAAGCGAGTACTTTTTCTCCTACATTTGACGGTTCCACTCTTGTGAAGCATGTCACCTGAACGTCGTCTCTTTGATTGATTTGCTAATACATCAAAAAAATAATTGAAAAGAAAATAGAATAATAAAGGAGTTTTTTTTTGTCACCTTCACTGTGTCCACTACAATTTTCTCTGGCCTTTAATGCATGTGAATGTTAGCTTGGGTGACCGAATATCTGCCACAGTCACAAAATGTTGCTAATACGCACTGACTACACTTCAATTGGTTTACAATGCTTTAGGCACATCTTCGAATGCAAGGGAATAATTTGTTTTACTTGTGTACTATTTCTTAGCATTGTATGTTTACAATTTTATCGTATTTTCCAGGCATATAGTCCGATGTTAAAGCGACTTTATAAGCTTTTGTGTATTCTTAAATGTTTATGTATTTTATGCTCAAAGGGAAAATTATTTTGATGCAATTCCATGTTGTTTTTGGAGAAATTAGAATTTTTAATTTAGCATCTGAAAGTTCAGAAAACAACAAAGAAAGCATTTTAATATTGATATCAATCACGTACATATGTGTACATCAATGCACATTTCATGCTTTTTTGAAATTATGCATCAATAAAATATCTTTCTTAAAATGCCCAGAAAATCCAAACGAATCATTCAAAGCACACATATATACATATACATATATGTGAGCAAAAAGAGGTAAACGGTAAACGAAGGCTCCGGTTTATACATAAACATGTCAAGTGACGCTGATTTGAGTGGTGATTTTTTTTGAAATCATTTTATTTTTTTTGTACAAAAATTAATTTTCGCATGTGTAAGCATACACACATGAACATGTGCACATGTCAAACTAAATATATTCGCTTGTCACCTAAGCGTTAGAAGGCACAACGGCAAATACAACGGTACAATTGAATTTTTCTCTCTGCACAAAATACGCGAGGTAAGATGATAAAACCAACATGTGCAATTATTTATGTATGTATGTACATGAGGGTGGTCCAAAAATTCACATGAAAAAGTAGAGTCGGAATTTGAATGCCGCCACCTCCTAGGGTTGTTCTATACCGAAAAACAGTCAATATTTTTCGATCGGAAAACTCTGTTTCTCTTCAAGAAATTCCAAATAATAATACCCAATTGTTTCTTAAACTATATTTTATAGGTCCGTTAAAATCCCCAGAAAAAGCAATGGGGGACCATATAAAATACATGGAAAAATGAAGCCAAGCACCGATAAAACTTGTAACTCATACATACAACCTAAAACGGAAAGAGCATACGAAATCTGGTTATAAATGCAATAACTCTAATGCACAGTGGTCTAAACTTAGATCACTGGAGCCTTCATTTTTCAACCAATTTGACAATTTTTTTTTCATGAAAGCTTATAAAATTTCCAAGAGACCAGTTGAGTCCGATTTTCTGAGTTTGTATTTCCTTGTATTACATTTTTTTGTGGAAAGTGCAGAAAAAGCAGCAACTTTGAAGAAAATCTGTTATCCTTTTCCAGCTAATAAACCTTGCACAATAAAAACTAGTTGAAAACAACTGTAGGGCTCTCCAAACGAAAAAAAAAATCTAACCTAAATTTTAAATGTTTTAAAAAAATGTTCACCTAAATTAATTCTTTTTTTAGTTCTTAGAAAAATTTTGGGTAAACAATTTTATATATCATGAAATTTTTGTATAATAAAGTGCAGGTTTCAGGTCGATAAGTGTTCGCATTGATTTTTAATAATACGTGTATAATAAAAATATAAACTACACAACATGCAAATCAATACGAACTCTCATCCACTTGCAACTTACATTTTATTGTACTAAAATTTTGCGATTTATAAAACTGCATACCAAAGATTTTTCTAAAAACTAAAAACAAAAATATTTTTCTTGTGATTTTTTTCGTTTTGGGGGAACCCTACAATTGTTTTCAACTAGCTTTTATTATCGATTTTCTTCTAAACTACAACTCTTTCCGCACTTTGCACTAAAAAACTAAATAGAAACATATAAAAGTTCAAAAATCGGGCTCAAATAGATTCTTGCTAATTTTATAAGCTTTCATAAAAAAAAAAAAAAATTCTAATTGTTTGAAAAATTAAGGCTCCAGTGATTTATGAAGATTAAATTCCAGTTTTGAACCACTATGCATTGGAGTTATTGCAGCGATTAAAAATAATTTATCTCAAACAACAACAAACTCATTTAAAAAAATATTTGTAAAAAATATTATATAAACGCATTACTTTTAATAAGATTTATGACAACTACATCGTTGCACTTACACCACGGAAAATATCTACTTTTAAATTCTGTCCAGTCATATCAGTGGATGTCGCATATATTGACAATGGAATAATAAACTCGTCCAATCCATATCACCCTCTGGTAATATGGGAATGCAGTAATACTGCATTGATATTATGTGCGATTGTCTGGGTCTAGCTCCAAAAGTATACGTGTGAGGATTTAACCCAACTAAAGTCTCTAAAATTGCTTCCCAAATGCAAACCGTTTCTTCTATTACGGAGCACATTTTGAGATCAAATCGCACCTGTCTAGTTCGATACACCTTTTTCGCCGTTGCTAAGTACCGTAAAGTATCCTTTTGCTGCAGGGAATGAACTGCGTTTCCTACAAGTTTTTATTACGGCTCAATTTCGCTTTTCTCAGTTGCGTTGTGTGATTGTCATATCTACATATGCTTAGTACATATGTATGTATATTTACGTATACGTATAGGCAAAAATATTCCCTGTGAAATAATGGCGGTAGTTTTTGTATACAAAACTAAACCACAAAAGGAAAATGAAAAGAGATCGAATGGAAAAAAGTGAGTATATCTGAGCTCACAGCAAATGAAACTTTTTATCCGACTTCAGTTGCGTTGCCACCACTAGGGTGGGTACTCGTATCACCTAGTTTGTAGAGAATACCAAAATAATGACGCTATTGTTGCTAACGGATTGCTGTTAGACAGTTTGAAGTGCGGTACCGTGTCGAGTGGCAGAGAGTGTCGCATAAATTAAAACACCTATTGCAGAAGTTTGCGAGTGGGATTATATGAATACATTTACGTTTGAGAATCAACAGGCACAGTTAAGTGGTTCGCTAAAATGAAACTATAAATCGAAGCTGCGAAAGAACTGGGGAATCTAAAATATTTAGGCCAAATTACTGACTCGGAGGCAAATCTCTTTTTTACTTAAATTTGCAAACGTATTTCTTTCCTTAAAGATCCTGCTATAACATAGCAGATTCACGTACTCTAACAGAAAATCGTTTACATGAACATTTACTTTTATCATATCTCTGTTTTATCATCGGTGGCCCTAGCATGCTGCCAGATGCTCTGAAATTGTAGACACAGGATTTTCAATGGGCTCGTGCGAGTTTTAACTTTTTCCCCATTTTCGCTCATTTACTTGCATCTAGTACGGTGACATGGTTATCTTTTTACGCTATGTTGCTCGATTATGTCTATTGTCTTCTTTTTCCTTCTTTTTTATGCATAATTTTTCCATTCACCTGTTTCAACATGAATGTTAACAAAAATGCCACAAATATCTATATATGTGCATATTTATATGGGGTGTTCCATACCAAGACGGACGAGGTTCACACTTCATGTGTTTGATTTGTTTAAAATTTTTAGCGTTGCTGCATAAACATAAATAATAAATAAATATGAAATTTCAGCTCGATTAATACATTTTTAAAAACTTTACAGCACAAAAACAAAAAAAATAGGTCTTATAGTTTTCCAAATATCTCGAGAACGGAGCGAGAAAAAAATTGGAAAAAAATCACACATACACAGATTAAAATTCTCTATGAAAAGAAATATTTAAAACATTTGTTCTTCTTGAAAAATTTTTCACATACACATTTTTGATAAAAAAAAGAAATAGTTTTTCAAAATATGTCATCTCAAAAAACTGAAAAAATCACAATGGTAGCTCTGAGTATTGCGCAATATTTAAGTATTATGGGGTGCACTCTACAATAATTTGAGTTCTGCATTTTTTCTTTACACCGAAGTTGAGTAAAATGAGTACATTACAAATTTACAAATTTTTCCAATTTTTTTTAGAATTTTTTTGAGTATACAGTTTTGTAGCCCATTAAATTTTCATTCAAAGTTCAAGTTTTAAGCGATTAAAAAACTGGCGTTATTTTTTATATTTTTTTCTTTGAAAACGGTTTTGCGCATTTTCTTCAAATTTCATATTTATTATTATTTATGTTTATGCATCAACCCTAAAAATTTGAAACCAATCAAGCACATGAAGAGTGAACCCCGTCCGTTTTGGTATGGAACGCCCCATATACAGTTATACCTTCACAGTTGTACAATGGAACGCACACGAATTTCCTCATTTAATTTTGCCTGCTCACAGTTTTTCAGTTTTGTTATATAATAGGGGTATTCTCGAAGTCTTGCACGATGCACGGATTGCACGAAATGCAAAAATACTATTCCAAATTTCGAAGAGTACGAGAACACCCCATTGCAAAGAGGTAGCATGCATGGGGAGCAAGCAGCGAAATTATGTATCAAATACAATAACAAGAGACAGCAAAAAAAAATTAAGTGAGCTAGATGAGAGGAATGAGAGAAATATGTAGCAATTCCAACAACAAAACAACCAGCACAGGGTCGCTATTATCTTGCTATGCTATTTTGTAAAATATATACATGGGTTTCGACGTTGCATATTTTGCAGCGATAGGAAATGTTGTTTCCCATGAATTTTCTTGTTGTGTGTTTGCAATTTATGCAATCCGTGCAATCCGTGCTACGTGCAATGGCTTTGCAAGATTTGGAGAATACCCCTATTATATTTTATTTTGCGACTGTTTCTTCGTTTTACGCATGTCACCACTTTTTCCTGAGCTATTTTCCTTGTTATGTTATTAATACGTTATCTAAGTACTATAGAATATGTAAGCGTTGTATACATATAGTCATACTTAAATTTCAGGATGCTTTGCCACAAAATGTCACAATTATTATTTTTAGTTTGCGCATCTGTAATAGTAGTTCTACCTTTTTCTCAAGAGTTTTGTAAATGCAGCTTTGATTAGTTTTTGTGTTGCCTTAACGGTAAAATTCTTTTTCTTCTTATTTGGGCGTGCTTTGCTTCCTTATCGAACTTAGTAAAGGCAGAACAGACTTCGCGGTTTTTGTTACCGATAATGTCGATGCCATCGGCATACGCCAGGAATTGCATGCTCTTGTATTACATTGTTCCTGAGCGGTTCAGTTCTGCAGCTCTTATTATCGTCTCCGACATCAGATTAAAGAAATCACATGAAAGAGAGCCGCCCTGTCTGAAGCCCCGTTTGGTGGCGAACGGCTCGGAGAGGTCTTTCCCAATGCTGACGGAGCTGGTGGTATTGTTCAACGTCATTTTACACAGCCGTATTAGTTTCGAGGGAATGCCAAATTCAGGCATCGCGGCGTATAAGCAACTCTTTTTAGTGCTGTCGAAAGCAGCTTTGAGGTCGACAAATAGATGGTGATCCTTTTTTCGCAGGTCCGTTCCAAAATTTGGTGTATTGTGAATACCTGGTCTACGCTCGATAAGACCTCGCAATATATGTATGCTTAGAAGGCTGATCCCGCGGTAGATGGCGTGAATTGCGGTGGCACTTTCTTGTGGATTATGCAAAGCAAACTTCAAGAGCGCTAAAGCTACTTATTCGTACTTCTGCATAGTCAGATGGTGGAACATCGATTCATCAACGGAAGCTCGGGCTCGTCTTGTCCACTACTTTTAGTGGTGCTGCCATTCAATAGTGTGCGTATGTTAGAATTGTTTTCTCGTTTTTCGATATTCCTGAACCTAGTACTACATACTACCATATTTCGGGACCCGGCGAAGTCGTTCCGGACGTTGCGTCGTGGAGGCAGAATATTCCGACGATGGCTCCAAAGATCCCTTCCTTGCCCAACCTGGCAATGAAGTCGCCAAGCACGATTTTAATATCATGGTCGGGGCAGCGCTCGTTTTCGAAGCTCCAGGCGCTCATAGAAGGTTGCACCGAGTGGTGAACAGACGCTGCCTACTTCAGTGAGCCCTTAAACCGAATTTTACGGAGTGGCCCCACAGATGCTCCCTCTATTTCTGCCGTGATCCAAGGCTAAGATCGGATTGGATACCGCATCTCGTACATGGGTTGCTCACGTCGTCCAGAGCACCCGAACGGCACGCAAGAGTTGGGATTGAGTATAGCTGTGCAACTGGAACTGCATAGCCCGAACAACGATTACGACCAAACCTCATTGCATTGCCAATTAGTATCGCACTTTTTCGGTTCACCCTTTCTAAAAAATCCATATACCTTAAAAGTCGGACAGGGGACATTTGACCAAACTCTTTATACTCGAGCGCACTTGTGCACAAAGGTATTAAAACTTTGTTCGCATAACGGTTGTTTGTAACAGCCTAAAGGAATCGAGATAGTTATAGACAAATGTATACATAAATGATCAGAATGAAAAAAGAAATCAATTAAGCCATGTCTGTCTGTCCGTCCGCCCGTCCGTCCGTGTACACGATAATTAGAGCACAAATTCATATATCTCAATGAAATTTAGTATGTGGGTTGCCCTTTGTCCAAGGTTGGTTGGTATTGACAAGAAAGTTTTAAGCAAAAAACAAAACCGACTTTAATTCACATATAAAAATTTAAGATTATCGTTAATTTCCTCACGACTCAATTATCGGATCTAAACAAAATAAGTATGGGACCACCCTTAGGGTACCACCTTTCCGATGAAAAAAGATTATCGAAATCGGTTAATGTGCTCCAAAATTATGCGGTAACATGCATTAAAAAAAAAATATTCCGACGAATTGATAACCTTCCCCTTTTTGTGAAGTTGATTAAAAATGGGCGATCTCGCACTGTGACTACGCCGACTGCCCAAAAAATTAGATTATTATAAATTTGTGGATAATGGGTGTGGCGACGTCCCCTTACGACCACAAATGTGTATCTCGGTAACCGATTTATCAATTTCTACCAGACTCGGTGCGCTTAATAATCATGGTACTGAAAAGCAATTCGTTATTATTAAAATTAAAATCGGACTAAAATTGCACCCGCTCCCTGTATAACGGTAAATTTCAGAAATACGAAAAGTCCAATATTTCAATAGCTGAGTATATTAATTTACTCCAAGTTAATACTTAAAACCAATTCTTATCTATAAATATGACTGCTATCGACTTTAAAGAATTGGGCGTGGCACCGCCCGCTTTATGACTGCAAAGTTCTATCTCGGTAATCACTTTATCCATTTCTAACAAACTTGGTTCAATGACTCTAATTCAGCATATTATCGAAACCGTATGAAATCGGCGAAAACACCCCTGTTTATCATGCAAAGGCAGTTTAGATAAAGTTATAACGACGGTTTTTGATACCTGCGTCGGGTATATAAAGATCGGTTTCGTCCGAACGTTTACTTCTTTACTTGTTTAAAACTAATTTTAATAATAATAAACTTATAATTTGAAATTGAAAACTGTTTATTCATTTTAAAATAACTTTAAAATTAAATTTTCGTTTTTATTTACTTATTGTAGTAACAAACAATTTTTACATTAATGTTTGGCAATAGTCACCCTATGATCCATCTATCCGCCTTTTTTAGGTAGTTGTACTATTTATTTAAGTTTGAAACACATCAATAAAATAGGAATGCCTTTAAATTAATTATTATGTATTTTTAGTAAATGTTACGGGATACCAATTTAGAAAAATAACTGGCAAAAAAATATTGGCCGTCTTTCTAGCGTTAAAGAACTTTAAATACTTGACTATTAGGCATACATATATGTATGTATCTATGCGCTGCCTTGAATTCCATTACCAAATTTTAAAAGTTACAACAAAACAAGAAGATTTTCACGGACTTACAATGATTTTTATACTACTAAAATATCTATTATTGTCTTTAAAATATAATAAATAACTAGTGAGCATATATAACAACAAACATTTACTGTAAAAAAAATGTCGTACTTACTTGTCATATAGAAGAAGAGCGTCAGTAAGGCAATCATCTTGATGCGAGTTTTCTGAATTGAATTATTCTTTTCAGCAAAAATGGCGACAATAAATAATGTCAGGTTGGTACAGTTGAAAAAATAATAAAGCAGCGCACTATCATATGCAGTGAAATCACAGTAGTAACGGGTTAATTGCCTGCGACAATTTGTAGTGGCGAGCGATATGCTTTCTAAAAGAATATATGTAGGTATCGAAGCAGCGTAGTCCAAGCCAGCTTAGCACACAAAAATATGGCTAAATTCACTTTGCACGCGCGCACACGCACCCACAATTTTACACGAAATTCGCTTTATATAACCGACGAAACGCGGACAATTGTCAAGCGAAAATATGTATGTATGTATTGAATGCTTAGTTATTTGTGTAGTCCAACGGTTTTTCTGTTTTGAATTTCAAAAAAATTTACGATTTACGTTTTTTGCGTTTGTCGTTGTAAGCTTAGCCTTACCAGTATTGCATTTACGTGTATTTATTCCGTAGTAATATTTCATTTTTTCTATGTTTACAAGCTTTATTTAGTTATCACCACGTTAGCTACCGGTTTTCGGCTTAGAGTTTGCGCGAGGCATACATTTGTGTTTGTATGCTTCCGCACACTTTTTATTCACTTCCAGATTTTTATCTTGCTGTCAGTTAGCCTGATTGCTTATTTGAACAGCGTCGACGATGGCAGCAAAACAGCCGGTGGTACTATTTGTCTGAATTCACAGCCAGTAGTGCACACAAACGCACAAGGAAGTGCTCGCTAATTCGGGCAATGCGTTTGTGTAACTATGCTTGGATGTAACCTAGTTGATGTTGCTACAGAAAGTTTGTATTTGTGTGGACACGTTTTTTTCTTTTTAGCCGCTTAAGTGGCAGTGAACTGATGATTTAACGTAAATAATGGAATTTTTTACACTTTAAACGGCCGTTATGTTATATCCACTTTGATTGTTCTCGAAATTTAAATTTTTTTGCTTAAGACCTTATAGGAATGGTTTATGAATTTCATATAGAAACTTAGCCCAGTAAATCCAACCTTGAAAGAATGAAAATTTATTACTTCCTTTATTACTTTTGACAACTTTTCAAAAACGGCAGCCTGTGAGTTTTAATTTGCTATACGCAGCTATTCTAAATTAAATATAAGCGATGGTTTCCAATTTCGCTCAAATTTTGCGCATAGACTAAAACTGACACAATTTGAGTTAGAATTTAAAAAAATAAATAAATTTCAAAATTGTAAGCTAGGAAAAAGTTGTTGTTGGAAACACACAAGGCAAATTGGCCGGCCGGTTTTGAACTATGCTGCACCTGTTTGGTCGCCGGGGACTAGTTTGACGCAGTGGCCGAAGCTACAGCTGAAATTGAATTGAAAAATCGATAGTTTCGATGAAAATTTCCGGGCATTTCTTTTTTTTAAATTCATTCTTATGGGTTTTGCTGTTGAATGAACTATATTTTTATAAAAAAAAATTTATAAAAAAATGGTAAATAGACATGAACAAAATCATGAAAGCATCAGAATATGCATATTTTTGACGCTGACTGTAATTCTGTGCTTTTAACATTTTTCGGTTTGAGGAGTTCTTCGTAGTACAATTTTCATTTAGGGATTCCTTTTTTCTTCCTTACACTTGCAATTCAAATCTGCAAATTTCAACGATTTCAAATTTTATTTATGTGATTTTGGCAAGTCTACTTCAAATACCTGGTCATTGGTATTTTTCAAGATGTTTTCTTAATTTTTTATTTTATTTTATTTTAATACATTTTTTTATTTAATTTTTTTCTTTTACTTAATTTTAGTTTTGCTTTATTTTATTTTGTTTTATTTGATGTTATTTCATTTTATTTTTTGTTTTATTTCATTGTATTTTATTTTATTTTTGTTTTTTTTGTTTTATATAATTTAATTT
>NW_023458564.1:5116868-5146830 GCF_013731165.1 Rhagoletis pomonella | reverse complement strand
CAATTTTGTGGCACACTCTGCACTTTTCCGGCAACTATGTACTTTCACAGCTTTATTATTTTCTCACTTTTACCACTCGAATATGCTCATCAATGTATCTTTTCTGGCGCTATAGCAATTTTTGCGATGTTATAAAATTTTTATTAAGCACTTGGCTTCATTTTGGTGCTAGATTATTTTGTGAAAAAAAAAAAATATATATATTTAGACAAGTGTTTGCATGCAAGGAGACGGTCCAATAGCTTTAAAGTTGCACTTTTGAGCGGAAGCCCACACAATTTTTATTGCGCACTCATGCAATATTTACGCTGCATAAAAACTTTTTTTCTACCCTCCACTTTGATGTTTTTACACAACTTTATTTTGCATCGCTTTATTTGCATTTTTTCTTATAGCTATTCGAAACTTAATATTCGCTCGCACTAAAAACAATTTCGTGCCGTCATTTAACGTGCGCATTGGCAATTTACAACTAGGGAATTATGGTACTTAATTACTTAACACACAATCGCTGAAAGCCTTTTATTTCAATAATAATGGGCGCTAATGTTGCATGGCGCAGAGCAAGTGTTGTGGCAGTAAACCACAAAAAAGCCAATTGGCCGGCTTGCAGTTCCTTTTTGGGGGCGTTAAACTTCTGCCAACTGCAAGCGGTTTTACTATTTTGCGGGACTCAATCGCGAGCTCATGTTGTTGTTGTTGTTGTTTTTGTTGGCTTAGGTGGATATTTTGTGGTACCACAGATGCGCAAATATTTGCCACACAATCGCACACAACCGAGCTTACAGGCAGAGCGCACTTACACAGCAATCCTCTTTGGTTGTATCGGTTTTTTTAAATAAATTAAGCACTAACACTGCGCTCCAATTGCAAACAGACTGTTTAAATTGTTGCGGCGCTGCACTTTTTTTTACGTACCTTTTATTAGTTCGGGATGTAACTATGTAATATTGATGCGCCTAAAAGATGCAGCGATTTCTATTCTCAAATTACATACCTGATGACAGTACGAATGGCAATTATAATAGGGAGGTTTTAGTTTTTTAAACTATAATTTTATTATTCTTGCAAATGTCATCTCAGTAGACTACGCGTATACTATTTTGGTAAATTTCTTCAACTACATATAAAATCGATAATCGTCACTCATACGCCATGTACACCTTTGGCAGGCAGCGCAACAAAATACATGCTTATTTACTTTTATGTTATTATTTTGTAACCATTATAAGCCACCAAATAACCATTTGACTCACACAGGATGAACGCTATAAATATTCCATTGACCACTTTTGAAAATGTCAATTTTCAATTGAATGTTTATTTTATCAATGCTCTCTATTTTCATTCAATTATGCATTGTTCGATGTCGTATGCTTCTTGTGTACTATGTTGCATGTATATATTTTTCTCACATATTTGACCAATTTAGCTGTCACTACACAAACATATAAAAAATTACTTGCCATTTATAACCTATGGTCATTTGTGCAGCTGAGTTTCAACCACACACTCTTCAGCTGCCACTTAGCTGTGGCTTTCACTTTTAGTTTATTCGCTTATATTTTCTATTTTTGTGAATGGTTCGCTAAATTTTCAATTGTCCAAGATTGATTTGATATTTCTGTAATAGTTTTGTTATATTACTTTATTGGCAGAATAGCGTTTGTGGTTAACACTTTTTCTCACTTATTTCCGTGTCTGTTATTAGATGAATAGTGAACATTGGTTTCCACTATCAGTGTATTTGAAAAATCGTTAAGTTACCATTTCATGTGAGTTTCGGTGACACCAAGTCGCTGTAAGTAAACAGAAAGTTATTTTCATTAGTAAGCATGTATTTTTCCAGAGTTTCAATAGGAGTTTTAATTTCTAATAAAAAGTTAACGATTTTTGGGTGTAATTGTTGATGTGTGTTTAATTTTGTAAGAAATTTGAAATGTGGATTTATGTGGTGCTGATTATGTAATGTGCTAAACTTTAAAAAAAAAAATTATAAACTACAAATAGACAAAAGAAAAATAACCAAAACTGGCCAAAATGTCACTTAACTTAATCAGCGGACCACAAATGTACGTTTGCATGTGTATGTATGTATGAGTATGTACTAGTTTGGCCGAGTACGTTATGGCGTATGAGTAACATTATTTCCTGGTCCTATTTTTTCAAACAAAAAATTATTGCACATTTTTATTTGACCATTCACAACTTGTTTATTATTCCATCGATTTTCATCGTTAGTCGCTTCGTTGTTTTGAAAAAGACAAGACTTTAATATTTACAAAAGATATGTTATTTTTAAATTTCTTTCCTTGTTAAAGTTTGATTTTTTTCTCAAAAAAATTAAATATTTTAGGAAAATGACTTCATTTGGAAAAACGGTATATAGATCCAAGTCTTGAGATTTCCCCTACAGGGTAATTAATATTGGTTGATTTTTGAAAGTTACAACCATAGAAAATAAAATAATAACGTCATACAAATGTTAACTTATTGTTTTCACCATCATTATACCATCTATATGTTGCTTTACAGAAAAAATCTTAACCCTGGGTTGCCTGGCAAGGCTTTTAGAGACGTACGATGCGTGGCTTCTGTAAAGGGTTTCAATAGCTTTTCGCAAAATTTGTTTAGACATTTCATGAAATATGTTCTTGTTTTATGCCAATGGGCCATTATTTTACAAATCGTATACCTTTTTTAACTTCATAATTAAAATTCGGCTAGAACTTTTTTATAAGTTGTATACACGAGGCAGGCAAACACCTATATCAGGAAAAACATATTTTTCGGAGATATAAATATTTTTTAATTGGTGCTTTGCGATACTTAACCGAACCATGACACATTAAAAATTCCATGTAATTGGTTCCAATAATAAAATCTAACATTTTTCAACTCAAGAGAATTGAAATGTAAAAGCTTACAACGAGCTGTTAGGGCAGAAGAGAGTCTGAAAAACGAAGCGACTAAAGGGAAAACCGAATAACTTTCCCCTGGACCCGTTCAATACGACGTGCTTCGCAGCTATAATTTCGACAAACCGAGGCATATTTTAGCTTTGAAAGAGCAAAAGAGTATAGGGATCCTTAAGATCCTTCGCATGCACACTGGGAAGATTCGCGTTTTTTTTGGCATAAATTCGATATTTTGATGACAATTTATTTTATTTTTAATTATGTTTTCTTTAAGTATACTCTTTGAACATAATAAAATTATGTAAAATATTTGTTTGGCGATAGCCCTGTCATCTCACCGTGCTCGCAAAGTCATATGCTCGGTCAGCTGTTTGCTTTGCTAAAAGTGCCACGAAATTTTTCCTAAACCTCGCGGCTGTTAAAGTTAGCCCGTATAAACAAAAACATTGCTGTTAAGTATGGAAAACAAAGGCCAAAGTATATATTTAAATTATAAACATTGCTTAAATATCGAGTTGAGTTCATTAAATTGTTTGACTGTGTATTGTTTCGGTATGTCTCATAATAAAAATAAATGAGTTAATGTAACGATGTATCGTAAAGTTTAAAATAACTTTGTGCCAACTTGTGCCAAAATGTAACTATGCTATTACATGCATGAAAGTATGCATTTTAACATATTATCATTACTTTTTGCACAATTTCGCCCATTCTCCATAGTTTTTATTTTTCAGCTAAGTTTGATTTCAGCCATACAACCTTTCTTAACGTTTGGATCGATAATAATCGAAATGTTAAAGCACTTTCAAACTGGATTTTCAAACCACCTAAGGCTAGTAACATGTTCACTATAAACACAACAGATATGATGAAAAAAATTAAGAGTTTCGACCTGTACACGAAAAAACCAATTACCAAAATTCAATAGAACTGTATCCACTTTTAAGTCAAAGCATTAAAATTGGCTTGTATTGAACATGAGTATTGTAGTGGATTCTAAAGATTCGGAAGCAACATTGAAAAGGAAAGTAGGATAACCTTGTCTAACTTACAATGATGCAGTATCGCGACTAAAATGGAAACTGGCATCCAATCTGGCGCATAACCAAGAAAACGACACAAGCCTCTTTTTTGCATGCAGCAGCGGTTCCAGCGAAGAAGTCAAATGACAAAGATGTGGCATTTATGCTGAAGACTTCTATACTAGATTCGAACCGATCAAGTGAAATAAAAAAGAAATTGTTTTCACCGAAACCGATACCACTTACCCCTAATGAAGCTTTTGCCTTCTTGCTTGAAAATTCTCTAAGCAAAAACCAATATCATAATAATAATAATAATTTTTAGAAAAAAAAAAACCGACTTCAACTCCCATATAAAAAAAATATATATATATATATCTCATGATCCGCTGATCAGATCTTAACCAGATTAGTATGGGACCACCTCTGAGACACTACCTTTCCGATGCAAAAAGAATTATCGAAATCGGTTGACGTGGTCCAAAGTTATGCGGTAACATACATAAAAAAAAAAAAAAAAAAAAAAAAAATAAATATTCCGACGAACTGATAACCTCCTCCTTTTTTGGAAGTCGGTTAATAATAATAGATTGGCGCTTACACATATGTTAGTGCTTGGGCGAGCTTCCCCTCCGATTTGTGGCGTGCGCCTTGATGTTGTCACACAAAGCGGAGGGACCTACAGTTTTACGCCGACTCCGAACGGCGATTGTATTTTTATGAGAAGCTGTTTTTCATGGCAGAAATACACTCGGAGGTTTGCCATTGCCTGCCGAGGGACGACCGCTGATAAGAAAAAACCTTTTTTCTATATTTTTTTGCAATGTTGCTTTGGCCAGGGCTTGAACCCAGGCATTGCGGAGTGGAAGCGCGCACTGCTTACCACTACGCCACAGCGGCGTTTAAATAAAGAGCATTTTTGTGCCATATACCCAAGTTATGACAAGGTTAGAGAGGATAAATTACAGTGCAGACTTTGCAAAATTTATTAAACCAGTTTGCACATCTAAAGGCCAAGCGCTTTAATTTGAGACCCCACTTTTGAAAATCGACCGAACGGTGCAGATCTTTTATGCTGCATAAAAAATACCTTCGCGTATTATATATATAGATCAGACTGATAGTCGAATTAAATATGATCTTGCAAGAGGAAGTTTTTAATAAATTTGAAAATCTCGCCAACGCCAAACTAATTTTGAGCTATGGATTCGATGGATCGAGTGGACAGAGTATTTATAAACAAGAACTTTTTATAAGCGAACCGGTTGCCATTGATTAATCTTAGAAAAAGGGAATTTGGATACACAAATTCGAAGTCTGTTGCCGTTTGTGTATACCATTTTAAATGAAAGAAATATCACCGTATCATATGACTTTAATAGACGGCAAGGTTTTAAACATTTTAACGGGAGCAAAATATTGTCAATTGTGTCCCATCTGTGGAGCAAGCCAAACAATTTGTATGGAAATTAATGATGTTTATTTTACGACATTTAAGCCAAAACCTGGAAGCCTACAATATGCCATAAGTCCTCGCCATGATTGGATCCAGTTTCTCGAGGTTGTACTCAACATCTCTTATAGAATTGGACTAAATAAATGGCAAATAAGAGATAAGAAGAAAAAGGAGAAAATGATGGTCCAAAAACAAAATATACAAAAGAGAATATGGGAGAAAATGGGACTGCGTATAGATAAACCTATTCAGAATGGTAGAAATGTGGGCGGTAACAGTGTGCGTGGTCACATCGCTCTGAAACTTCGCTTATTTAATAGACATAGTCTTATTAGTAAATGTGCTAATTTGTAACTCTGTAACTACATTTGTCGAATTTATGCCAAAAAAACCGCGAATCCTCCCAGTGTGGCATGCTTTCGCAGAAAGTGTAGGTTCCTATATGTCTGCGGAACAATATAACATATCTGATTAACAAAGCCAAATCCTTAGTCAAAAATCACACCAAGATAAACAAAGTCAATAAAAAAAGCGAGTTGTTCATTTGAAATATGATATATGTTAATTGGAAAAATTTTAGATGTTTTCTCAAAGGGACATATTTATATTGAGGGATAACGAATTTGTTTGGTACCAAACTTCAAGTTTATACAGTTATTCTTGAAGTTAACGTAAATCAGTGACACAAACACAAACCGAATGAAAGTCTATGTTTCTTAACTTATGAAGCAAAATTGTATGTGCTACTTTATCAAACGCTTCGGAAAAATCTGTATAGATGCAATCCACATGGGACCCATTTATGACGCAGAAATACAAAATTGCGAAAAAAAAAACAGCTGGGTTAGTTACTGTAGAACGACCACCGACATAACTATGCTGACGAGGATTTACGCTCAAAAAGCGTGGAGCATACAGTTAACTTAGAGATGGATCTGTAACTATAAACATCATTCCTACGTTCTGACTTGAACTTGGGCTGGATCGACACTTCTTTCCAGGGAACGGAGAAAACACCTGAAGAAAAAGAGAGATTGAAGACCATGCACAACGGAACACAAACTGAGAAATAACATTTCATAAGAAAAAGAGGACATATATCGTCGGAATCACATTTAAGCGGGTTGTGAAGAAAAAATATACTAAAAATAAATCAATATAACAACTCGTGCTCATAACATGTTCACTCGCACGCCTTAACTTAAAAGTTATATTATTTAAACGTAATTAAATATCGCCGTGACATATTTTCCTACAGCATTCGTCACGAATATCTATATACAAATATTCATTTCTTCATGCTAATAACAATTTTATAATCAATTTCGAGTTTGCAACTTTTTTGTGTATGGTGCCAACTTTCATTACCTCTAATATGCACATTCTATCTGAAAACTTCCCAAAGTTATCAAAAAAATTAATTATGATTTTTTCGAGTGACAATGAAAAAATTAGCAATTTTGGTATTTTTTCACCTAGATCAACGTTTTAAGCGTAAAACTGTTCGAATACTAGATTTAGTTTTTATTGAACTTATTTCTGAAACTCCATTGATACAAATTGATTGACAAATACAAGATGAATGCTTCAGCGTTTTTTTTTTTTGACCTGAGAAGGGAGGGGAAAACAACTCGTCAGATTTGCTCACATAATAACCTCAAAAAAAATATATATATATTTTTGACGTGTTACTTAATAAACGATCGATGCGCCACTCCTTAGAATTATCGTAGAGAGGGACGATTCAAGGAGGAGCATAACTATACCAAATATCAAAATTTTAGTCAGTTTCCGGATATTTTTGGCTGCTCTAATAGATTGATAATTGAATAGCTATTAATCTAAATGCGCTATAAAACGGTACCAACTAGCCATATTTCACATCATAGTATACATACATTGCCTGTCTCGCATCACTCATTAACGAAAGTGACTTAATTCCGAATTCCCAGAAGTAAGTTGAAAAATTTTGATATATAAGTATATTAAGCAAAAATAGAGAAACATTTCATTGATAATTACGATAATTCCGATAAAGGGCCACATTTCTCACAGTGTCCTTGTAAGTGCCTGTCACTCAACTAGTCAAGGATTCTCACTTAATGACAGGCTTTCATACATACATACATATATGTAACACTTAAAAGTGCATTGTCACTCAGTTAACGCTTGTGATGCTGCAAGGTTAACATTGCTTTGTTTGCAACCAATATAAGCAATTTACATGTATGTAGATGCACTCACACATTCATAGGATGCGAGTATTGGCACGCCTTAAGCCTATTAAATATGTACATTACACATATATACCCTGTAGGCAAAGTCTCTAGTTCTGAACTGGTGCGCATGTAGACCCAGTAATGGTTCGCGATGAATCTCTTTTGCATGCAAAACACAGGCGAATTTAACATGGCGATGTCCTAGGAAGTGTCAATTGCCCCCTCCACCTGCCCGCTGTACCGCTTTTTCGATAGTTCCGAACTAGTTCTAAATTCGTTGCCTCGGATATAGATTTCTAATGAAAAATTTAAAATAAAATAGTTTTTTAAAAGTACCAAATTTCGTTGGTTTTGAACTGGTGGGGATGTAGGTACTATCGGACTTGTTCGTTTTTGGCGATAAAGATCTAGTACGGAACTAGAAATTTGATTCACTAGTTCGCGGTTTTCCTGCAGGGTAACATATTTACATGTGTGTACATATTTGCCTATGTATGTGTGTATATGTGCTCATGTGCTTTTGGTGATACTGATTTGCAATTTTTGCTATCACTCGCACACCAATGCATTTCTGTCATGTCTTTTTATCTTCGTTTGACTCGATGAACTCAAAATTTCAAAAATTTGCTTTGTGTTGAGTGCGGTGATGCAAAAATGTGTAGGTGAATTCAATAACTGTTGGCATTAATAAATAATGAGAAACGAGGACATAAGTGGTTCAAGTGCATAGGTAAACGGCCTACTAAGTTCACGTAGGTAGTGCATGTGAAAGAATTTATCGAATCGAAATGGAAATTCAATAAATATTTTTCCTTCAAAAAGAGCTTGCAAAAGATTCTGTACTTATTTCATACAATAGATTGTGTAAGTTATTTATAACCAGAGATATGCATGCCAATACCTCTTCTAATTGATATTTTATTGAAACCTAAAAATAGTATATGCACGCGTACAAGACTCACTTCTAAAATTATTTGAGAGTTTTGCAAAATAAAGTCTCAGGAGAATAGAAGAAAGCGTTGCAAAGTTCGAATATTTCTAAAAAAAGCGATATAAATATAGCTCTTAAGTATTAAATACCTATTTCGTTACACGCCAATAAATTTTAAACTAGGAATAGCTTTTATGGAGTCAGAAATGAGTTATGAGTTCGATCGTTTTTTAATGTCTTCTACCTATTAAACGATATCGATCAGGGTCTCGCGCAGGAATTTCGAATAGTACTAATATTTGTGGAAATTTCTTTATTTATAAGAAAATTTATTTTAAATTTTTAACTTTTCTTTTATTTAATTTTTACAGCGGCTTAAAAAATCAAGAAAAATTCCTTCCTAAATACATTCCGCACAGTTTCTAGTCATTTTGAAAGTTGCGAAATTTTTATTCATCCGAAATAACAGCTGTAACTTCTATCGCTTAGACTTTGTTGCCTTTTTCAGTTTTGCTAAAAACAAAATCGTGGTGCAAAGTTGAGATGGGCGCCGCAGTAATATTTTCGGCCCAGCCCGGCACGAGTGTAAAACACACATACTCGAAAAATTTGTGAGGCCCGGCCGGCACGACACAACCGAATTAACATTTCTGGAATCTCACCAAATTATAAAATTTAACGAAAAAATTAAGCATAGTTATCATTTCTTTACACAAGACAAGTTCCATCATAAATTTCTTGTTCTAAAAATTAAAAGCACATACTATGTCCACTCTAAACATAATTTTTAATTTTTTTACGAATTTTCAAAAATTTCTTCAAAACCTTTCAGTCTCAAACGATTACTTTTTCATTGGACTTTTACCTCTTCAGTAATACATATGTATATTCATCAGACGAAGAATTGGCGTGCGCTTTTCAACTCTGTTAAAGACATAAGTCAAAACAAGTCTTGGAAAATAGCCAAATATGCACAAACACAAAAGTCATAAAAGCCTTTGTTCAGACTGGCATTGAAGCAACATATGAAAACTTGATAGAGGGAAAAGACAGTAAGTGAAGTAAAATATAAATGTATACATACATATGCACAAACCTATGTGCATAAATCTCTACAAATAGACTTCTTACTTGGCTGAAAAGAAATCAACCACCCTCAGAAAACTCACGAGCATGCTTTTCTTTAATGGCAAAAAGGCAGACAGCTACTTAAATTGTTTGTCGAGGAATATGCTTACAAATAAACAAAATGAAAAATACAGTTAAGTAAATGCCTTTACTTAGTGCTAACACTCTTTGCTTCAAGGTTGTCTTTTCATTAATGAAACTAAAGAAACATTTACAATTTAAACTCACAACTGTTGTAAGAGATAGTACAGTTAAAATTTAGTACCTACCACATTTTGTTTTAAGACTGCGGTGGTATATTTTTTGCATTTTTCAGATTCCGTGAATATTCGTGGGCCTACATCACATAATCTTACTAAAAATTATTTCAAATATGTTACTTATTCTTATAACTTTGTCGACCTGTGATGAGACTGTTGCCTTCAAAATTGTATTTAAAATAAGTTTATCTTTGATCACTCATTGAGAAATGGAAAAAAAACTTTACATACTTATATGTAATTTCCATTTATTTTAAAAAGGTATTGCATGCGCACAGCGTTAGCAAAGTAAATATAAGGAAATGTAAATTTTTTTTTAAATAGTCGGCACAAAGTATCCAATTACAAACATTTTTTTTTTTTGCATTCATACAAATAAGAGCTGTCTTAGTCGAGCAAATTGTAGAAAGTGAAATGTAAAAGCAACAAACACCACTACACGCGAGTACATTGTTTGCATTAAATTGATGTTCTTGCCTTGTAGCCAATATGCCTTTTAGCATGCCTGTCAGCGCTTCTATGTTTATGACGCGGCAACGACAGCACGATGTAGTTTTCTTTTGTTAATCTCCATTACACCCACACACTAAATGTATTAAGATTAAAGCGCGAGAAATATAGAAACAACGCATAAAATATTATCGAACATCTTTCGACTCATCGCATTTTCTAAATGGATTTTTTAATGGATTTATCGTAAGATTTATTTTTTTCGTAGTAATTTAAATGGTTTCTTAAAATAAATGAAAATATTTTATACATAGCATATAAGAAATAAAAAATCAGTGATACGAGCAAGGTGAATTTAATAAGGGTGGTGTTGGGGCGACAGCTGTATTTTTCACCGTGGAGATCATAACGTCAAAATTGTGTTTGTTGTAATTTATACTGTCATCGTGCGTATAATTTTTATGTGTAATTTTTGACATATAAATATACGGGTGCCACCGCTTACTATTACTTCGCCTTGAATAATATTATGTACCTTTCATGAACATGAAAATGGTAGTATAACTTTGATCCGATAGGCCCATGAAAAAGTATACCAAAATGGCCGTTTGTCTCTCTGTCCATCTACCCGTTTGAACGCAATCCGATTGAATAGGGCCCGACCTTCACCCATATGTTTAATGAATGAAATCTATTTTGTATGGAATGTAACGGGTTAGTAAATATTTTGCGAGTGGGTTGGCTGAAAAAATCCCGGACGGATATTTATGATGAAATATTCAAAAATTATTTTTTTTTTTCAATTTAGCATTCATTTGTTTAATGAACAAGTTATATACTAATCGAAAGTATAAAGCCTATAGAATGTGAAAACGTTGGGTTGTCTATTTTTTCCTAGCCTATCTGCCGGGTTGACAGGTATGAACAGGTAAGTAATACTAGTAGTTTTGACTCATCTGCTTAATAAATAAATATTGTATCAATATAAAGAAAATTTCATTGCGAACCCGATGATATAAGGTTGTCTGCGAAAAATCTGGCTTAAATTCCGGTTGGCGAGCTTTTAAATCAAAATACACTGTAAGCCAAATTTCAAGTTTTGAGATGACACAAAAAAGCGCCGAAGCACGTGAACCTCGCATTGGGTCGAAGATTAGGGATTAATTTGATATTCCTTAACTGCTACAGATCGCCCTAACTTCTTTGTATTTGTAGCTAATGCTCGTCGTAGACACCAACTTTCGCGCCGTAAGGTGATTGCCAAAGATTCCACAGGCCTATAAAGCAGTTGAGTCCTTTTGTGTAACGTTGCCTCGTGGATCTCTTGAGGAGTTCTTATACTCCGAAAATGAGCCCCAACAATGAATAGAATATCGCAAATTAAACATTTCCATACTGAGGCATGATATTCGAAATAAATATGCCGGTTACTCAATGTCTGGTTAACACTTATCTCCGACTAAACATCGTTATCGACGATATCCACTCCTTGTTATATGTCATTCACGTCGATAACGGTGCTTTGACTGCAGTTAGTGTTAACCAGATATTGAGCTACTGGCCTAGTGATGTCACGATTAATCGAATAACCGGTTGTATTAGGTTATTTTCATTCCATTAACGATTTAATTGTATCGACATTTTTCTTCCGACTAATCGAGCTATTAACCGATAAATTTTCAAAATAATCGAAAAGAAACCGTAAAAAATTAACTACTTTACTCACACAATAATGTGGCACTCTAACCACTCAATAATATTAGAAACAATAAAAGTGCCCACACTCAAATATAATCCTTTTTAAAGACTCGTATTTTGAAAATTTTTTAAACGATATTTTTGCAAAAAACCGCAACTCAAGTTTAATCAAAGTATCAACTAAAAAACCACAACTCAGGTATGCACTTTACTTTCCAAATGCGGTGTTGTGCATTTTCTTCTATACAAAGTATGTTCGATGCTTTTTTATATGGAAGAAAATAAGCAACACTGGCAACGAAAAATAATTGCCAAAAATCATGGGTAAGTGCCAGATACTTCAATCTTGCAATTTTTTATACAAAAATTTGATGGGCGCCAAAACAGCATACTAAAAATTTTTCTCAGAAATCTAATTAAAAAGCTCGTAATTTGTTGAACTTTTTTTAATATTGCACAAACTGTGTTATATTTATACTTATACGGGTTTGCTGAAGAATAAGCTATATTAAAAACAAATAACTAAAATTAAATAACAACAAAAAACTGTTGTGGTGCGCTTATAATTTTGACACGGGGTATATAACGGATGGTATACTACTTGACATCTTTTTATTTATTGTTTCCCTTCGTTTTTAGTTTTCTTGATTGTTAGCGCACTGAATTCATGGCGCAAGTTTCCACAATTTAACAAGAAATCTATCCTTAAATAAAACAGTCAGTTTTTATAACTTATCCAAATGGTTTTTATTAATTTTCGATTTTAATCGAAAGGACCGATAAATCGGTTAATTCCTTACGATTAATTGCAATTATTAATCGAAAGCTTTCGATTAATCGATTATTAAAATTTTTTTCAATCACTATACGGACCCTCAATTTGCAAGCGTTTGTCTGGCCTTCGCCTATTCATGTTGATGTGGCAAGCAAAACAGAGAACAATTGGTAATAATGTTGTCAGATCTGACCGTTAATTTACCGTTTCCTCGTTACATATGTATGTATGTGTTTAAAAGATCGGTTCAGTTTAGAATTTTTTTTCGTTCAGCTCAGATGATTCAGTGGTGTCATACGAATTGTGTACTCGCACCAGAATTTCAGTCCTTTTCACTTTAAAGCTTCGTTTAAAATTTATAAAAAAAAAAAACTAAGGAAGAAAGTATGCGCAATAATATTTTAGAAGTGCATTTTAAAATTCAGCCGAATACTTATTTCCAATTAACCAACATCTACATTATTATTCTACTCACTTCCAAGAAAAGTTTATGATGCACGTGTTATCTTTGCGTACATTACCTTTTGGTATATAATGTAGATAAAGACTTTTTTAATTTTTTTTTTTCAAAAAATTACCTTCATTTCAATTTGACATATTGGCTTATCCACGCATTTGTAAATCCATTAAATTGCTTTCGCAGCCTTGGGTATCGCCATGAACACGTTCATAAAAATTTTTATCTTAGCGGGGTGTTACAACAACATTGGTGCCTGTTGCTGTTTTGCCTGTGGTGGGGGCGTTGATATTGACAGCTAACACACAGCGTAAATATTTACACGCGTTTATTGAAATTTTACTTATTTGCATGTTTAATAGCACTTTTCACTTTGCGAGCGTGAGCCTATTTTCCAATAATTTTTTTTTTTAATATCAGATATTTTTTTTTTGTACTTTTTTCTCATCCCACCAATTTAGCCCAGCACCTATACAATTTCACTCACTCTGCTCACATACATACATACACTATCCCAATTTTTGCTTCCTTTGCACTTCCTTTTCCTATGTCTTGTTATTTACTTTCTAAAGATTTTATCGTGTATTTTGTACGTGCCGTGGTTAACAACAAATTCAAATTGGCGGTTGCAAGAAAATAGCACAAGAAGAATTTGTGGAAGCACAAAGGTTCAACTTCGGCGTGCACATCTTTAGCACCCACGCACGCCTCTTTTTGCATTCAGACAGACACGTTCACTTTTGCTGCCAGTAAAACTGTCACAGCCATTTTCACTGCCACTATCACTAAGCCACGTCGCGTCGCTCGTTCTGGTTCCGCAATACAATTGACTTTTGACACGCGGCTAGGTGGATTATGCAAATTTCCTGCTTACACACATTCCTATTTCTTTTTCCCTTGTCACGGCGACCAGATGTAGCGCAATCGTAAAATTTCAATACAATAAAATTCGGCGTACGAGTTGCGAATATCGGAAGCTACATATTCGAAAAAGTATGACAGAGCCTTTACGCACTCACTTGCTTGCGTTCGTATACGCGGTCACACTAATACTGATTTTAATGAGTTCATTTTCCGATTTTCACCAGTCTGTGGCGTTTGATTGTTTGAGTTTCAGGCTTTGGGCCTTGTACTTTTGGCTCTTTCGACAACCAGCAAAGACAAATGGAGCAGACGACAACCGCGCTGTAAACTTTAGACCTACACCAACCAGTCGCTCAGTAGCTTGTTTGTGGCGTGTGTTGCGGCAGGCGCACAGCCGAGCGCTGCCAAGAGAAGAGCTGAAGCATTTTTCCACAGCTGTTGGAGCATCATTTTCAGGCATCTATGCTCAATTCTTAATTTGTGTGAATGTTCGTGAGGTCTCTGTTACGTGTTAATGTTGTAGTATCAGAGAATGTTAATGTAACATTTCATTAACATTCTCTGGTATTACTCTCAGCTGTTATCAGCTTTTGGGACAAATTTGCCGCAATTTTGGCGTAAAACCAAAATATTAATGATAATAACATACATATGTATATATGTGTATCATTTAGAGCTGGGAGTTCTATTCGGATTTTTTTTTTAATATCCAGATTATCAATATATTTGAATATCAGAATAAAAAACTGAACATCCAGTTACTAACCGGATATCCGGATACCAAAATGAACGGCTATTAACTGGATATCCGGATGTTGAATATCCGAATACTTATACGGATACTCCCAGCCCTAATGTCAATATGTGATAAAATCCAAATTATCAGACAAATTTTGTTGATCTGATTGTATTAATATATCGACGGCTAAATAGAGATCGACCTATCTCGGCAGCCGGTTCGAAAACGTCGTATCTCAGAAAACTTTTCAAGAACGCTCTACTTTAGACTTTCGTTGAAGATCGCCCTATTTCAGAATTTGATTGAAAAGCGCCCTATCTCAGCTGACACTATATTGAAAACATATAAAAACTTAAAATAGTATGTAAAACTCCTAAATTCCTTTATGATAAATTAAAATTAACAAGATCTAGTGGGCATCAAATTCCGATTATTCCCAAAAACGCCTACTGTTCTCTATTAATGCTGTGAGGCTCTAGAATTCCCTTGCAGAATCAGTCAAGACTGATATGAATAGGAGTAACTAAAAAAAGGAATTCACAATTATTTTAACTCTGTCTCGATCTCTTTGTGTTCTCCTTCTTTGCGTTCGTTCTGGATTTTCCCAGTATCTACTCTCTGTTTAAAATTTTTGTATATGCATGTATGCAGATCTATCGTTATTGCTATCATTTTTTGTTGGCTTTAAAGTTGCACTACACTTTATAAGAAATAAATTTTAGATTTTGTAATCTTCATCTTATGCATACAAAGATTATAAAAGACTGAAAGTCTTACATATACACCCTCTACCTTAAATAAAATAAACATCATCGGAAAAATAAATCACGTGCATATTAATATCAAGCCCTAACCGCCGAAAAGATGTAAGCGACATTTTTTTCGAAATTTTATTTTTAATGCAGAAATACATCTACATACACTAGGAACATTTCTGCATCAAAGAGCAAATCTAAAAAAAAAACAAATATCGCTTACATCTTTTTGGCGATTATGTCCTTATTAACATGTGTTTACATTCTTTTGCTCTTTGCTTGGACAGCAAATGTGCTCACCAAAAATAGTAATGCAAAGGAATTAAGAGAGAGTACACTGTACACGTATAAGAGTTAAGAGCGATTCTACTCAATGCGCGCAAAACAATTATTCTCTGTTATGAAACATGAAATGAAAAGGAAAACTGAACGAGAAATGCAGCGATTTATTCTACATTGTGGCATTATAGTTTTATTTTGGAATTTATTTTTATTTGGTCATTGTTTGGCTGTTGTCACTTTTAATGTTATCATGTGTGAGTTATATTCGTGTGTTTACATTTATATCTATGCATAGTATGCATAGTACTTAAACATTTTTCAGTTTCAATGTTTCTCCGCAATTGCGGTTCGTATGCAGTATTAGATGTTAAAACCACTGTTGCCAACTTGGTGCTTTTCGCACTAAATTTAGTACTCTTCTGAATTCAAAACTCGAAAATTTTTGAGTTTGGCGCTTGGTGCGTTTTTTGGTGCATTTTTTTTAGTTCGAAGACACCAAAACTGTAAATTTTAAACAAAAATGGAAGTAAAATTTAGAGCAATTGGAAGTTTCATAAGGAATTTAACAAAAACGGAAACAAAATCATGATACAATGACAACCATAAGCGAAAGAGCATATGTTTGTCAAAAAAATATGTGGCAGCATTTTCGAATCATGCCAGAATTACATACGGTAATTTGCCATTGCCACCAAAAACGTCCATGTCGCTGGGACCCGGAATCGATCCTTAGACCTTTTATTTGGGCTGAATTTGTTATATTTTTACGAATATTAAAAAGCACCAGCAGTAAAATGAATAACGAACCTTCGACCGCCGAGCAAGAAACATTAATTTTTATTAATTTGAATAGGCATACCTACAATAAAATTTTGTATGCATACAAAGTCCATTAAATCCTCTATAAAAAATTTGGTGTTTTTTTTTAATAAAAACGCAATGTTTCTTGGGTTTTAGTGCTTTTTCACATTCAAAACTGGGCAACACTGTTTAAAACAAGCTGCGATATTTGTTTACGATTTTATAGGAACATCATACATATGCAATTTGTCAACAGAGTATAAAAAGTTTGACAAAGTTTCAAACAGTTTATACCTGTTAATCATTCTAATACTATGTTCAAACAGGCCAATTAGTTGAGGCATTTAAGCTTTAAATTGCAGCATTGAGTGTGGTGTTCACACACACGTCAGCTGCGCAATTAGCGATACGAAATCAACTGCTGCATTACCCACAGTAAAGGAAAAGTTGGTACAATCGTACATTTATTTAGTTTGAAAGTACATTCGGTACAAACACAAAATTTTAGGTACATTTGGAACGTAGCCAAAGAGCTTCCCTGGAAATCAGTTGCTATTTTTATTAACATTTCACTGCATTTTCTGTTGTGGGCAACTGGTCTAATAGCTTCTCTCCTTTGTGAAGGGGCATACAAATGATACAGAAGTGTGGTGAAAATATCGCAACTGTTGTTGATTTCGCCAAATAGACGGAAAATATTTCTTTTTACAACTTCAGATCGAAGAACGGGGAGGAAAGTAATTCACCTTTTCTACAACATAGTTTTTCCCCGCGGTGACCGAAGGGATTCTTTTCATAGCCAAAAATTTGTTTAATGTGGGTACAGAAGTTGATATGGTATCGATGTGAATTGTTATCCTCCTCTCCCGACTATATTCGTGTCCTTGTGTCTGCGTTTACGCACCCTGGGCAACGTGAGCATCCGATGGGCGAGATTTGTTAAAGGGGAGTGCTTCAACTTATTCGGTTTGCGGGCTTACTGAAGTCAGCAGTATATGATCGCAAGTAGCTGTTGTATATTTTGGCAATGCGCAGGATCCAAACTCACCACGCCAAGCAAACTCCCAGTGAATTATGGGGGTAACAAAAACGGTGTCTCTTCACGGATGCATGTCTTCGAGGAGATGAGTAAGGTTAAAATCACCGTCACCCAAAAAATGCGATAAACAGAGTCTGGCAAGAAGACATGGGACCTTTCGACGACTACAGATGTAAAGAAATGCGAATTCAGTGTTGAAAAAAGACGAGACAACCAAATACCTCTTCTATGAGCGCTGCACCGTCGCGATAATCATAATTGGTGATTTCAGTGCCACGGTAGGCAAAGTCTCACTGTCGAAATATTCAGCATCTACGACGAAACGTCCAATAACGGTCTGAGGTCGATTGACTTCGCCGGCACCCGAACTGTACTACTACGGTGTTAGCATACCCTGCAAAAAATGCGACTAATTCGGGACGACTCCGTGAGCAATCGCAAGGGAACATGCGACTAATACCACTTTTGATCTCTTTATATGGAATGAAATATCCGCTATTGTTCGACCATGTCCTATGAAGAAACTAATTGTTCCCCTTTATACCCGCACGGGTATAAAAAGTGAGTAGTCACTTTTAAAAAATAAAAATTTGCGCCAGCTGCGATTCGAACCGGGGTTCTGAGTTTTGTTAAGCGTATACTCTCCCCCTGTGCCAATGCCGCACATGAAGTTTCATTGACTAACTGCTTACATATCATTGAATTGTTAATAGTACCTGTTAGAGATGAGTTGGGGACTAATTGATATCCAATTATACCCCTGAGGGATGAGGCGAGACTAATTGTTCTCCAATAATACCCGTATGAGAGTAGTTGCGACTAATTAATGCCCAATTGTACCCGATTGAGAGTAACCTCGAAATACTCTCTTTAGAGATTAGTCGCACAACTTTTTGCAGGGTAAGGAGATCGTACTACGTAACTGTCCAAAGAACGGAAGGTGAGAAAGAAAACCTATAAAAGCATTAATGTGTGTTAGACGTACGTACGAATCAAAAATCGACACGGTTTGCTAAGCAAATACTCTGCCTTCATGCCGACGCATAAGTGCGTATGTATATATCATCAAATCGTAATTGTACCCATGAGAGATGAGTCTGGGGCTAACTGGTCTCCAATTATACCCGTGAGGGATAAGTCGAGACTAACTGATCTCCATTTATACCCGTATGAGATTAGTTGGGACTAACTAATTCCAAACTCCAACCCCCGGAATACTTTCTTTAGACATTAGTCGCACATTTTTTTGCAAGGCATACATATGTATATATGTATGTACATTTATACGAGCTTGTGCAAATGCATGCATGACTAATAAATCACATCAATCTGATTCCGCCATCAGAGAAATTGTTGACCTTGCCTACGCAAACATTTAGTTACCAACCCACGGAAGTAAATACAAACTATGTAATTTGCATAGTTTGCATAGGCCACACATAAGTATCAGGGTTGTTGCGAATATTATTCCAAAATAAAAGTCCTTTCCTGATAATAAACAAATGGCCTGTCCAAATTAAACAAATTTGGTATCATATGAAAGAGGGCTGAAATAGCATTAGATTAAACAGAAATAACGAACGACCCCAATTTATATTTTTTTTATAATTTAATACTAAAGAAATGCATATACCTGACACAAGGTTTGTTCTATGGTAATTAATTAAAATTTTTTGTTGAAATATTTTTCAATATGTGGCTTTCCTCGTTTAGACATTTCAGTTTTAAAGCTATTTAACTTTCATTTGATACCAAACTTGTTTAACTTCGATAAGCGGTTTGTTTATTATCCGAAAAAGTCTTTTATTTCGGAATAATATTCGCAACAACCCTGATAAGTATACATATTTAGGCATGTATGTACACATAAGTAATGGAGGAAGAGAAAATAAATGGTAATTCGTTTAATATTAACAAACAATAATTGTGGGTGCTTTCATAAGAAATTAGTTTCATTGAACAGTCTTCTAATCATCTTAGATGACACTAGCAAATGAATAAAACTTCAAATACAAAACAAAATACAGTGGTGTCTACAGCCCCACAAAATTTTTGAAAAATATTAGAAGGAGACAGCGTAGAACCTTAATTTTCCTCATGCAACATTTATGAACATAATTCAGGTAAAAAACGAAAACTAAAATTGGTGTTATCTGTTTATTTTAAAGCGTACCTCCTATATAAATCCACCTCAAACACGTCTTAAAAATGCCATATAAGTCACTCCGAAGTTTTCTCCATACGCTAGTAATAATATTATAACTCAACCTCCAAAATATGGGAGTAATCGGTTTATTTTAATACATACCTCCCATGCAAACTTAACCTCAAACATTAAACGCCTTGAAAACACCATAAATGCCACCATTATTATATCGACACCTGAGTGGAAGATCGACCTATCTCGGCTGCCAGTTCGAAAAGTTCAAAGTTATAATGAATTTTTCTTATTCAAATTATTAGGCTAAACGATTCAAATATAAAAATTGAGTATTCAAAAAATTTTATTTTTTCCGACGAAATACCACTGTGCAACGTTATTAATTATTGTGGGATTCAAATGCACCGCCCATTTTCCAAAAAATGTATGGAAAAACAATTTTTTTGCTAAAGAGTCATTTGACATGCATACATATGTACATATCAATTTTAAGTACATATTGACGGGTCCAGTACATACACACATATACATAAATTCAAATTGCTTAACTTCGACAATTTTTATGCAATTGTATTTATTAGGTGAGCTATCACTTTGTTTAAAAATATATGTTGTTTTAGATAAATGCTACACATTTGATAACTATCATAGAAATTTTCGAATTAGCGATTAATTTTTTTTTTAATTTTACCCGATAAAAACTCTCAACCATCGATGTCTAGCAATATATTGTTATACATGCAGATCTATAAATCCCCAGCCCTGCTGTAAGAAGGATAGTGCATTCCAAAATTAAAATATTTCAGTAACAACTGATTGACTCGATTTTTCCAAACCGGTTTCCACCGATTTTTTGAATATCTATAGCGGTTTTTTCGAACTCTTGATTTTTCGAATACCGAATAAACCGATTTTTTTATCGAATAAACCGATTTTTTCATTTCATACAAATTTTGACCTCCCCATAAAAGTTTTGGGTTTTCCGAAGTTTTCAAGGCTTGTTTTCAGTTAAAGGTTATTTTGGAAAAAAGATTTTTTATGGCAGAAGTACACTCAGAGGTTTGCAATTGTCTGCCAAAAGGCAACCTCTATTAAAACAAAAAACAATAAAATTATGTTTCTGGGACCAGAAATTTAACCATGGGCCTACCGAATGGCAGTGGTACCTCTAAGCACTCGGCTACAGCGGAAAGAGCAATACTCGCAACCGAAAAAAGGCAGAAAAAATGCAATAAAGTATAAAAAAAAAATCAAACAAGTCCAAACGTGAATTTTGCACTGATTTTGTACTTTTTTTTTAACTTTGATCTAAAAAAAACATTTTACTTATTTTGCATTGCTCTTTTCTAAGTAAAACCTACCTTTACTATTACTAGTTTTATTGTTATTTTTAGTCATGACTTCATACCAACATAAGCTTTTGCTCTTTATGAAAAATAGGATGTAAAATAAATTTGGTTTATCTAGTTTTTTTTTTTAATTTCAAAATTGGGAAGCGGTTTATTTTCAAATTGCAATTTTTCGAATAACTCGAAAACCGGTTTTGTAAAAAAGCCGCGTAATCGAAAACTGATTCCATTAGAAAAAAAGTTTTGAACTTCTGAACTTTGTAGGCCTTCAGCTCCGGCACTCCTTTCACTCTTCGTTCAAATAACTCAGAACAAATTGATAGCTGAGCTTTTTTCATCCTGAAAGATTGGAGTTATTCCTCAGCATGACCACCACCTTGTTGGGGTTATTACGGTCGCCACAACCTTTTATTTTACCCGTTTCATGCTTTCGATTTACGTTAACAGCTGCCTTAATGTTTTTTTCCCGAAATACTTTTTTCTGCTGGAGCTGACGGCCTGCCAGCCGAGCTATTCAAGTACGGCGGCGAGGAGCTGATGAGGTGCATGCATCAGCTCGTATGCAGAATATGGTCAGATGAACGCATGCCCGACGACTGGAATTTAAGTGTGCTCTGCCCAATCCACAAGAAAGGCGACCCCGCCATACGCGCCAACTACCGCGGAATTAGCCTTCTAAGCATAGGTTACAAGGTCTTATCGAGCGTATTGTGCGAAAGACTGAAGCCCACCGTCAACGAGCTGATTGGACCTTATCAGTGTGGCTTTAGGCCTGGAAAATCCACCATAGATCAGGTATTCACAATGCGCCAAATCTTGGAAAAGACCCGCGAGAATAGGATCGACACACACCATCTATTTGTCGATTTCAAAGCCGCTTTCGACAGCACGAAGAGAAGTTGCCTTTATGCCGCGATGTCTGAATTTGGTATCCCCGCGAAACTAATACGGCTGTGTAAAATGACGTTGAGCAATACCACCAGCTCCGTCAGAATAGAGAAGGACCTCTCCGAGCCGTTTGATACCAAACGAGGTTTCAGACAAGGGGACCCCCTTTCGTGTGATTTCTTTAATCTTATGTTGGAGAAGATAATAAGAGCCGCAGAACTGAACCGCTCAGGCACAATACTTTATAAGAGCGTACAATTGCTGGCGTATGCCGACGACATCGATATTATCGGTAAAAACAAGGGCTACGTCTGTTCTGCCTTCTCGGGATTGGATAGAGAAGCAAAGCGAATGGGTCTGGTGGTGAACGAGGACAAAACGAAGTATCTCCTGTCAGCACACAAACAGTCAGAGCATACGCGTCTTGGCACCCACGTCACTGTTGACAGTTACAAGTTTGAAAAAGTAGACGACTTCGTTTATTTGGGAACCAGCATTAACACCAATAATAATGTCAGCCTTGAAATCCAACGGAGAATCACTCTTGCCAACAAGTGCTACTTTGGGCTGAGTAGGCAATTGAGAAGTAAAGTCCTCTCTCGTCGTACAAAGATCACACTCTATAAGTCACTCATCATGCCTGTGCTGGTGTATGGCGCGGAAGCATGGACAATGAAAGCATCTGATGAGGCGGCTCTTGGAGTTTTCGAGAGAAAGATTCTGCGAAAGATTTACGGACCTTTACGCGTTGGTGATGGCGAATATCGCAGACGATTTAACGATGAGCTGTATGAGCTTTACAACGATATAGACATAGTGCAGCGAATTAAAATTCAGCGGCTCCGCTGGCTTGGCCATGTCGTTCGGATGGACAGAAACGCTCCTGCTCTGAAAATATTCAACGCGGGCCGCGATGCTGGGAACAGAGGAAGAGGAAGGCCTCCTCTGCGTTGGAAAGACCAGGTGAAGAAGGACTTGGCTTCACTTGGCATTTTCAATTGGCGTCAGTTAGCACAGAAGAGATATGACTGGCGTGCTGTTTTGGACTCGGCCAAAATCGATTAGGCGGTTACAGCGCCAAATAAGAAGAAGAAGACTTTTTTCTGCTAGCTTTAACATCCCTCGCAGTTTGTTTGAAGGTATACTGAGGGTTATTAATAAAAAGCGTTTTCCATCCCTTCTATTTCAATCGGTAAAACATTCGACGAGCAATTAAAAGTGATAGAGGACAGTATTTTACATAACCTGATCATAATAATTAAAATTGTTTTCTTATGAAAGAAATCGTAAGCAAAAACGTGTATACTAACTTCAAATATCGCACTTCTTATACAAAAGTCTTTGGTATATTAGTTTCCATACTCTTGATATTAAATAGTCAAGAATTTTCAATAAGATTTCTTCCTAAATAGTCTTGATGTGTCTCTCCTTTACTACACATACTCTCGCATTTTCTGAAGAATACTTCGAAGTATTTCTATTGTTCTTAGTTTCCTTTGAATCAGTTAAATCTATGTAGGTATGTTCAATATCATCTCTTCTAGGTATGTTAGAAACGAAATTAAATACCTTGAATGGGCTGACGAAGAAATTTGATAGCATCATATACACGTGCAACTCAACACTGCATAGAATATGCGACAGTTAAGGCACGCACTATAACACTCCCTTGGTTTCATGGTTTCATGGTCTTTTGTTGAATGTAAATGAAGAGCAGTGCACTGAATTCTTAATGATTGGTTTACATTCTGGTTAACAGGTGGCAAGAATGGAATGTATTAAGACGAAGCATGACATTTGTAAAAGAACACAAAAGGCACAGGTGATGACATATGTAAATGCTGTGTTGAGCTTTTGAATGTTTCTAAGCTATTGAAATGGGACGATTTTACTACTTAAATATTTAGTTATTTTAGTAGTCTGCTGGTGTACCATTTTTTCTTTATTTGAAAAGAAAAATCTATAAACTTATCTTTTGCTAAAAAAAGTGATGTATTTACTTTCTGAATAGAATTTTTGTCGCAAAATATAGAATGCCTTATTTTGTTTAATTCCAGTTTTCAAGAAAACTAAGTATGTATTACGAAAAAATACTAGAATTATATTGTCAGAAACAATATGTAGTTTTACTTCATCCAGATTCTCTCCGAGGATAATAAACTGGATAGTATGGTGACCTACACTCAAGAGATTTATAAAATCGTCAAATTGAGTATAGTTGGGCCTCCCTCCACGTCCAGCAAAGACTTTAGTGCAATCTAGCAACTACTTACCTCAGCTTGATCTAATTTCTCGAAGGTGGCCGCTATCGTGCTGATCCACGGATTGTTATGAGCTCGACCATTCGTCTGACGATAAAAAAGTTGAGATGTAAACATGCAGGAGTAGGCAACTTCACCCACTTTCTCAATCTTTCGATGAACACTTTCATTTCCGAGTGTAAAAAATGTGTTGCAAGTTGAACATTTCAAAACACGTTTTCATATATGGCTGTAGCTAAACGTGCAGAGATGCTTGTCCTTATTTGTCAGCTTTTGCAGCAGGTTCGACTTCGAATGCCGTCCGAGGCGACATGTAATTTTTTCCCCTTAATTACGAAAAAGCATCTGTGAAGTGCAGAACAAAATCAAACGACGAAGAAAATTGACTCAAGAGGAACATTCGAAGACACATTTATAAAGCGGCTGTAGCAGAGTATGCAGAGATACTCGCTGTTAATTGCTAACTTTCAGAAGATGCGGGTTCAAATCCCATCAGAACAGGGAACATGTTTAAATGATAATAAAACATGTTTGTTTTGTATATTCGAATTATGAAAAAGCACCTGTGAAGTGCAGAACATAAGCGTATTCAAACCAAAGAATCGGCAACCAAAAACTTGTTTAAAAAATTTGAATTTGGTAATATTAACCAATTTTTGGTTAATTTTTTCTCAGTGCAAGGAGCCACTATGGTGTAGTGGTTAGGAGAGCGCACTTCCACTCCGTAGCACCTGGGTTCAAGCCCTGGTCAAAGCAACAAAAAAATAGAAAAATGATTTTTTTTTAACAGTGGTCACCCCTCGGCAGGCAATGGCAAACCTCCATACTATACTACTTTAATACTATATATATAGTGCTATATACTATATACTATACCACTATACTATACTATAGTAACTATTGACATGGACCTGTATTCAGATGCTAGTTGCATATTCTTACTGTCATCCCAAAATTGGCTCAAGCGCTAAGGAACTGTCAAAAATCCTCATGTCCATACAATTTGTATGAAGTATTCCACAATAACACGGCGTTAGCGCCGAGTAAATGGAATTTTCATTTTTGACATTGCGTTACGTGTAGAAGTTGGATGCAGAAGACGGAAAGAAAGGGAGAGGACAAAAAAGTGAAAGAGAAAGCGAGAATAAAAACGAGAGGAAATGAGAAAACGTTAAAAATTATGCCGCGTTGATTTGGGTATAGCGCGTGCTTGCACTCGTTGGCATTGGAAAACGTAACGCTTAGCGCTCCAATTTCGGGACGCAGTGAGTTGAAAATTTGCAGCGCGGCTGCTGATGACACCTTGATAATTGTTGATTTTCTTTTTTACTGCACATAATTATGAATATGCATACGCGGGCAAGCACATGCTGACACTTAATTGGCACGTTTCAGGTGAGGTGAGCTGTTGTTGTATGTCCCATTTATTATTAAATCCCTGGCTAGTGTCATTGCTGTAGCATCATTTTCTTCGCTGATGCATAGATAAAATAAAAACCAATTTGGGAATTGCAAGCGTCGAATCGGATGTACATAGAAAACAAAATGTATGGACCCACACCGACGAACTACATACACACTTGAAGGATAAATATATCGATAAAATCAAAAGTGGGTGAATGTACAATGACAAAAAACCAAAGTAAAATAATATCTGAGTTAAATAAGATAAAATTTGAATTTCTTGAGGCGTTGCGGTGCTTTGGCGTATATGCAATGCTGATACAATTCTACCGCTTCTGCAACTGAAAAATAAGCAATGTGTTGCAGTATAATGCAGCTTGTCTGTAGTTGAGGCATACAAGGAACTGTTAACTTTGCTCGATAAAAACACATCAAAACACAATACGAAACGAAAACACGCTGACTGTATGTAAATGAAATAAGTTGAAAAGTCTAAGTTCGGCGAAAGCCGTTCATATAATGAGGTTCTAAATTGAAAACATTTTTGGTGTCTAGAGATGACTTACAATATTTCTTGGAGCCTTCCTTCGACAGTTCTACCTACATATTTCATCTTGCTCATATAATTTTTATTTTATTTTATATAAAGAAAACCGTTCATATGTTGCCATAACCGAAGACAATGCATTTTCCAGCACAATTTCTTCGGGTTCAGGAAATTTTGATACATTGTGTGCTTGTCTCTTACAAAATAAAGGCCTTCCTTCGTTTTTTTGTCTATTAATTGTGCTCTTCGCTGAATGCATATTTTGCTTGTCACTTTCATATAAAAATTTCAAACAAGGATAAAAATAAATAGCTCATTATTCGACATTAAAAGAGGCGCATAAACGTCATGTCTAGGCGTTTATCGTAAGCCTATAAATCTTGCCTACATTTTTTATGAATGATTACTCGTGTAATGCTAATGAATATTCCTGCCAATTTGGTTTTATATGCAACAAAGAACGTTAAATAAATCTTTGTGGGTATTTGTATATGTACATACATATGCCTCCAAAATAAAACCCTATGCGCCTTACGTTGAAGCTTCCATTGAGAAAGCTGTAAGTACGTAGCTTAGATTTTTCAATTTAAATAATGGCAGTTTTTGGCCATTAAAATCACATTATCTAAACTTTTGCTGATTTTTTATAGATAAATTTGCTCATGCGTCTATGGTTAAAAAAGGAAAGCTTAGTTAATTCTGTAGCTGTACATATATACTTACATAAACATGTATATCAAAAGTTTAATGAACCCAGACACTTAAGAGTTGCTTTCTTATTTTTCGCATAATCAACGCCAAATCATGTTCACATTATAGTAATTTATGACTCATTCGTAATTTATGAATTATGTTAAAATCAATTATTTTCGCACTGTAAAATCTGTCAATAAATTATTATTATAATATTATAATATTATAATATTATAGTAAGACCATTTTTGGAGGTCCACACCAAAATGTTAAATTTTTTAAATGAAAAGAAAGCGTTTTTAATGCAAATGCCTTTTATTTACCAGTTAACCTTATAATGGGTGGATCATAAGCAGCAGATGCTTTCCATTTCAATTCGACCGGTCCACTCGGGACATGGTTTTATTATTCAATGAAACTTCAATATGTTGATTCTTGGTCAAAATAATGAGACACGTATTTTTTCTTTTGGCCGAAAAAAAAATTTCCGAGATTTATGAGCAATTTCGTTTTTTTGTGTGAAAATTGATTTTGTCGGTTTTTTTGAGGAAACTTTTCTTCCAATTCTCTATAACTTGCCCAAAAATTTACCGATTTGGACAATTTTTACTTTAGAATGTTTGTAACAGTTTGGACTACAAAATAATTTTTATAGCTATTCTAAAGAAATTGTTGTTATTTTATTATTCAACATTAAACAAAAAGTGCAGACAATTTTTTCAAATTCAATATCTCGAAAAAGGTATTTTTAATTTTTTTCAAACTTTTTCATTATTAAATAGACTCTTTAGACTTCATTTAGACAGTAGTAACTAAAATTCGTTGTTTTCGAGTTATAATTTTTTTAAGAAAAAAACTGTTTTCTCGGTAAGAACGTGGAAAGAGCAATTCATATCGATCTATGTATAATAATGAAAGTTTAAAGTGTCTATTTAATAATAAAAAAGTTTGAAAAAAATTAAAAATACTTTTTTTTTTGATATATTGAATTTGAAAAATTGTTTGCACTTTTTGTTTAATTTTGAATAATAAAATAATAACAACTTCTTTAGAATAGTTAAAAATATTATTTAGTAGTCCAAACTGTTACACAAATTTTAAAGTAAAAATTGTCCAAATCGGTCAATTTTTCTCTATTCTATCTAATCTATTTTCACCCAAAAACGAAACTGCCGATAAATCTCCGAAAAAATTTGTTTCGTCCAAAAGAAAAAATACACGTCTCATTAATATTGATTACGAAGTATTTGCGGTGCCGTCGGAGGACCTTGTGTGGTTCTCTATAAGGTGCCGAAAATGATGGACGTACTGAGAGATCCCGTACGAACACCTATTCGCATGTCTGGACAGCTGAATACATAATAGGTGTTTTTTTTTATGTGCCAGGACGTATCCGCCAGCCGTAGGCCACGCATGATGTGACGAAGGTATATGACAGTCGGACTGATGCTGTCAATAAAGAATTCTGATGGCAATCGGAGCATGGTCCCGTAGACTAACTCGACTAGGGAGGTATCAATATTGGGCTTGTAAGAAGAGCGTAGACTCAAGAGGACTAATGGAAAGTCATCCCGTCGCCAAGGCTGTGGCACAGTATAGCTGACTTAATGCTGCGAAGCCACCGCTCGGAATTGTAATGCTCTCACCCCCTAGGATTGTTCTATATCGAAAAAAGTGTACCCCTATTTTTTTTAATTTGAAATCAAGAAATATGTAGAGGTCGCTCAAAGCGCTCAAAGTTTTCCATGTATTTTTATATGGAAAAAATAAATTTTTTCATAGAAATGGTATAGAATTCTTGAAAGTCAATATTTCTCGATCGAGAACTCTGGTTCTCTTCAGGAGACTTTCAATAATAATACCCAACTGTTTATTTAACCAGTTTTTAATACTACGATTTGTTATTGGTCGGCCCATTGCTTTTTTCGGGGTTTTTGTGGGTTTTTGGCGGACCTATAAATTATAGTTTCAATGAAAAAATGGTTGAATAAACAATTGGGTATTATTGTTGGGAATCTCCTGCAGATGAACAGAGTCTTCTGGTAGAAAAATATTGATGTTTAACTATTCTATACCATTTCTAGGAAAAGTTGTTTTTCCCCCATATAAAATACATGGAAAACTTTGGGCGCTTTGAGCGACCTCTAAATCCTTTTTGATTTCAAAATAAAAAAATAAAGGTATAATTTTTCTCGGTATAGAACAATCCTAGGGGGTGAGAGCATAAAAATTCCGATTTTACTTTTTCACATGCATTTTTGGACCGCCCTAATGATTAGGCACTGCAGTAAACTATGGGATAGATTGCTCTCAACAAAAACAAAACAATTTCAAAAATCTCGAAACAATCAATGTACACGAAACCAAGGCATAACAAGGTAGAAGTGATTTCGACATTTCTCTCTTTTGAACTGCGACTGTAATGTCAACTCTTAACCCTATAGAATTCAAAATTTTAATTTTTTAATTTCAATTTTCAATTTTGAGCTGTGCGACTGATTTTAAATACATACATACAAAAATAAAATGAAAAGGAATTACGAGCGGTGCGCTCTGTGTGGCAAGAGCCAGGACAACAAACTTGTGCGTTATTTTAAACCTCCTAATTGTCAAGTGAAGCGACAACGGTGGGCAAGTAGCTGCGGTGCTCCATTAGTAGACTCTTCGCGTGTGTGCGAACACCATTTTAGTGGCAGTGACTTTATTTGTTGCCCATCACAGCCGAGTATTTCCAAGCGGACGCGTTTGTTCCCAGGTGCAGTACCTCTACCGTACAATTCCTCAATGCTTGAGTTATCTGAAGTGTCGGCCGTTCTTAAGGTGTCTGTGGGGACGAAGTTAGCTGTTGATGCACAGACCCAAACT